>NC_133824.1:32130310-32433340 GCF_047830755.1 Zonotrichia albicollis | reverse complement strand
TAGAAGTCAAGGTCATTTTACCTTCTGCCTTTGTACAGTATCCTGTCTAGATAACCTCACACTGCATTAAAATACCAAACCCCCCAGTTTCTTGTTATTTGTCTCTGGATTTTGCACAAAGGTGTTGTAGCAAGGTGTCTCTGTCTGTTTCCTCCCTAGGATCGTTATGGTTCATATTGATGACCCAGGGACTGCAATGGGAAGCCAGCAAGAGGCACTGATGCCACCTTTGCCTGGAGTAAACTCTACAGGATTGTCTTATTTGTCTGGGTTGGGTGGGGAGGGGAGAAGGTAAGCGGAGGGGGTCAGGACATGGCTGTGCCCAGGATGCTTTCTAATATTTCTGGATTCCACTCTATTAAAATTCAATGTGCCCTCATACCCACTGCTATCTACTAGCCAGTGGAGACAGGCCTTCTTACAGGGTTAACCTCATTCCTGTAAAAGATATGACAGGAACTCCTGGGCTGCCCTCATCAGTGCTCCCGTCCTTCTTTGGCCCATACCTTAGCTCACCAAGTGACAGAGAAAAGGGGAATGCTATTTTTCTGAACATCATATGACATGACTGTTTTTTGTTCTGATCACTGCTCCCAATCCATGGTGCTGTGGAGTCCTCTGTATTTGCAGGGTTTGCCTTTTGCTGTGATCTAGTCCTTTTTACTGTCTTCTAAACCAACATATATGAATGCGGGGAAAAAAAAAAATCAAATCAAAGATTATTTTTTTAGCTTCTAACTACATCATCAGCAAAAAAGGCCCAGGTAAAGAAGTAAAGAAATTCACTGGATCCCTGGTTTATTTTGTTGCCCAGATCAAAGTACTGAGCCTCTGACTTAACCATGAGATGTTTCAGTGATGATGTTTCATCCTGTTTAGTTTAGTCTCTGGTTTTAACAGGAGTGCTTTTCTCTTCCTTGGACTGTGGTGTTGAGGACTAGGTAGTAAGAAGAAGGGTGGGAAAGGGCTTGTTACACACTGTTAGCAAAAGAGAGGCTGGGGCTCTTTGTTCTGGAGCCTTCTGTCTGTGACTGGGAAGAGGCTGGCACGGGTTTCACCTCTCCCGTCCAGCTGAGGGGCTGCAGCAGCTGCTCAGCTACTCTGTGCTGATGTTTCACTTTGGTGGGGCATGAGGGGGATAAGGGTTGGGTCTTCCTGACGCAGTTGTGTCAAATGTCACAATACCCACGGCAGGCTGAGGCTGCAGGGAGCAGTGGTGTGGCTGCCCTCTGGCTGCAGGGTGTGATGGCAGTCCAGGCACTCAGGGGTTGGGCCGGCACCTTCCCCGGCCGAGGGGAGGGGTTCCTGGGGCCCTGAAGATGCCGGGGCCCTCCACTGGTCCTGCCCACCTGATACCGCCCCTCTGAGGAAGGGCTGGGGCAGCCCAGAAGACCCAAGACGCAGCAGAGGCCTGACACAGCGTGCTTTATTGCCAGGCTGTCACAGCCACTCACCAAGCTGGGAGAGAATGCACAGAGAATAAATAATTTAACTTACAATAAATAAATAACCCTGCTGGCACCCTGCTACAAGCTTTGGGTTACCAGCCCTGGTGGCCTGTGCTGTAGCACTTTATGACTAGGAGGAGCAAGGAGGCTCCCAAAGCATGAGAAACAAGTTCCCCCCAAAATAACGAGGGTCTGTGCAAGCTGGGGTGCAGGAGCTGTGCCAGACAAAGCGTTTGGGTCTATGGAGGTTTAAACTGCTGAGTTGGTTGCCATTAATGCAATGTGATGCTACTTATTTTTGTAGTTTTAAGGGCTACACTGCTGCTCCAACAATACCAATATTTACAAAAAATCCCAGTTTTATCTCATTTGATGACTGCTTCCTTTTCCCTTAGTGCTTCTGCCCACCTAGCCCCAGTAGGTGCTCTATATGCTTGCAAACCATACGACCTGTGGCCAAGGAATTTAACAACCCTATCCCTCTTCTCCAAATCCTCTGAAATTCACTTTTCCAAATGACCATAATGTGCTGTTAGAGGGATGGGGAGACCTCACTGAAGGGCACTTAGTACAGCAGTGGAGCCAGACCAGCACCATGCAGTACTTACTGCAATCTAGCTTATTTGCTGTATTTGCTTTGGCAAGTCTTGGACGCATGGAGGAGAAAGCACAAAGCAGAGACAGGTTGCATGGCAATATCTAAGCATCCCTTTCTTCTAGGAACTTCAGGAATTTCCTTACCTTTGATCATATGCAGATGCAGCTTTACTGGGAATAATAATGGAACACAAGTGCAGAGCTGCTGCTGGTGATTTAACCATTCTGTTATCTGGGCCAAATCTGAGCAGAGCTACACAACAGATCACTGGCAAGCGGCCTGTACTAGCACTCCCGCGGCTTCAGCACCTGCTGAACTGCGGAGCTGGGAGGGAGCGCCCCGGTGAGAGCAAACCCTCACCGGCTGGTTCCAAGCGGTGGCAGAGCTGATGGCTGCTGGCTTGTCTTGCCTGCCAGCAGGGGGAAGCATAACTGTAGCTGTAAATGGCTTCTGCAGAGGCACTATTCCTGCACGGATTTGGAGCTGAGAAAAAGGCAAGTTGTTCCTGGGAAGAGATGGGTGAACCCAGCACTGGGGATTAGCACAGCAACACACACTGCTGATATAGACAGAACCCACTGTTAGAGCAGATGCTCTGGGAGGAGATGCTGTTCCTCCGGTGGCTTCTGGAGAAGCCCAAGATGGGAATGGTCCCCACCCTCACAACCTTCAATTTTCAGAGGAGTCTGTCTCTTCATTGGAGCCTTCACTCTCAGCATCCATTTTTCGACGATGGTGTAGAGGTTTCCAAGGTGAGTTAATCCGGGGTGAATTACGAGCTGGCATATTTGCTGTGTCTGCACTGGAGCTGGCAGGACCAGAGACAGAAAGCCCTGAAACCTGAGCTACCCTGAAAGAGAAAAGACATATGCTAAACAGCATGTTGCAAAAGCTTCTACTGCAGCACTCTTGGAGTGAACTCTGGGAGAAAGACTTAAAACTAGCACAGGGATGGAAAGATGTTCATGGCACAGAGGGGTAACACGTTGTACCTCCCAGACTCACTACGCAAATCTTCTATTTAAACATATCTGGGCTGATCTTGTTCCTGCCAACACTCCTACTTTTCACCATCCAAACAAAATTTCCCTGTTCATTAGAGAATGCTGCTTCCTCTAGATCCCTCTTTGAGTTACACTCTTCCCCTCTGCTTTTGAAGACTTTTGTAAGGATTTTGTTAACTGCATTGAGGCGCCACAAAGAAAGAAGCTCTTCCTGTTCAGGTTGCTCTTTTAGCTCCTCTATTGTTTTGTAGTAGAGCAGAGGAATAAGACAGTACTTTATTCCACTCTTCTTTAGCATGCTACCTTTATTCTGTAGCTTTACCTCCTAGTTTACACAATTCCACTTACAATTTTTCAATTTCCTGATCCATGGCAGGGTCCAGAAACAAGTCTCCTTTATCTGGCAGAGCCCCTGGGGAAAAAAACACCCAATGAAAGTATCAGCAGAGTTAGGCTATTGATTCTTCAAGAAAATGTTCAAGCCATAGCAGCAACCTAAATCTGGCCTGCAAGACAGAAAACACTTTTTTCCTTATACCTCTTAGAGAAATGGCTGCAATGTTGAGGATCATAGACAGATAAAGAATGATGATCCATTTGCTGTGTCTTTCATACATGCTATAGCTGAGCTCATACTAAACTGGAGGCAGTCTCAGTAGCCCCACTGCCTACAGCCCTGAGGATTGGCAGTACAAAAGGAGAGTACTGACTGTCAGGGAGATGGCAATCTATCAGCTTTGGGCCTTTGTTCATTGCCCAGTGTAGCCACCAATACCGCATGTAACACATGTGGTGTTAGTGCCACAGCCTGAAACATGCACTATACCACCCAAGGTTATTTATGTTTTTGTGCCACCTGCCTTTCTTGTGGCCTCCTGGTCTTAGGGATCAAAACACTCCACAGATTTAAGGCTTTTGCTTTCCTTGCAACTTGGGAAAGTCAGGCCTGACTCTTGCACATTGCCTACAGGAGTTAAATGTGGATGAACTGTGCTCTAACACTGCTTGAGTGTGTGAGCATAGAAGTCTGGGCCAGCGCTTGGGTACACTCTCAGTGTAAGATCAACATGCTCATGCTCCTTTTCACTTTAGAAACCCTACTCCAGATGAAGGACATGATATAGTTTAGGACTGGAACTGCTCATTGATAATCCTTGCTCTTCTCTGAAAACAGTGGAACCTTAGCAGAGCCAGAAAGGAAGATGGGGCTCTTAGGAAAGCCCTCCTTCCTAATTGTTTAACAAACTCCACCTTGTATAGGGGTCATGGGAGAGTGTGATCAGCCAGCACAGAAATTACAGAGAACAGCACAGAGATTGCCTACCAGAGCCTGGAGAGTACCACTGCACACCAGGGCAGAAACTCTATTTGATAATCTATACCAACAGTACAGTGAGGAATGCTCTTTCTAAGGTTCTTCAGGAGACTTGGGTGCTACACTCAATACCTTTGGGAAGGGGCTTTGAATTCCTCATGGGAGCACAAATACGTTTGCTGGCTCTGATACCTTGCTCTTGCAGGAGAGGCTGGAGAGCCACAGAGGCAGGCTGGCAGCAGTCATCAAAAATGTAGCAATGAGTGCCTGAAAACTAAAGTAAATTTAGACCAGAACCAATTTCCCCATTTATTTGGGTTCTGGTCTACTCCTCCTGTAAATGAACTGCAAAACAGTGTCAGGAGATCCAAGGAAGTGTCCCAGTCTGCTTCTTTTTGTGTGCTCAATTAAAAGAATAAATTACTAAAGCTTATTTCTGTAGTTGCAGAGTGCACAGCAAAGTCTTTAGGGCACAGGATTTACTTAGGAGAGTTGATAAATGGCACTTGAAGAATTCACAAATCAACATTGACAGGAGATACACTACAGATTCCAGTCTGCCTGGCACACTCAACAGCACTGCCCCAGCCTGAGCAAGCTGCTTTAATCTCTATCTCTGTTCCTCAAGAGGAACTGCTGGCTTTGTGAGACCAAAACCTCCTCTGCCTGAAACTGCTCTCGCTGAAGGGTTTTGGGGAGCTTGTGATCCCCTACAGACCAAAGTGTATTGAAATCACCCTTCAGGAGACATTAAAAGACACCAGGAAAAGAATCCTCCTTTCCTTGCCAAAAACGCTAGCACCTGTCAGACTTGTGGTTGCTGCCCCTCCTCTGAGAGAGGCCTCAGCAGGATCTGGCAGAGGGCCAGAGGACAGGCCTACATTAATGGAAATGAAAACCCACTCACTTTGTAGATGGCACAATGGAGGCTGTGGGCAGGATTTTTTTTTCTTCTCGTCTGTTTTCTTTATGCTTGACTAGAAGTGGATTTCATAGGGCAAAGGAAAAAAAGATTTTGCTTGCTGCCATCCGGGCATCACCTTCCTCCCAGTGAATACACTGCTTTCTAAGCCTGTTTTCAGAGGGGATTGCAGGGGTGTATTCATGCACCTTTGATATATAATCTGCCCTGCCCCAGAGGAACATGAGCAGTTTAAATGGTTTGCTGTAAGAAGGGGCTCAGCCAGGGAAGACACTTTTACTGTAGGATGGCACACACCTGTGCAAAAGAAGCAGCGCTTAGGCAAGGTACACCTTTTCACTGAGTTTTGTCTTTGCAATTAGGGACTGGCAGATACTCAGGCCCAGAAGAAGAGGAAGAGGACACTTACCCAAAGACAGACAGAGTCATCTACCCTTAATGGCCAGGTGATTTGTTGAATGAAGATGAGTGTTTGGGAACACCCCACACACAGCCCTCCCTTCCTGCTCCTGCCATTTAAATTTATCTCCTGGATACAGTCTTGTCAAATAGAAAAGCCATTTCTATTCCTCTTTGTGGGAGGAGGAAGAGCACAAGCAAGGCATATGGGGGAAATATGAAACTGTGGGTGAATTATGGATGGATTACATACTGTCCTTGGCCAATGTAACACTGCTTCCCTGCTCCAAGCCAGAACAACATAGACACAAGCAGTGAGATGCTGGTTGGTAATCCCTGTGGTTCCCACAGCAGTGTGGTACAGATTTTTGTAGCAGTTTATGTTTTATGATCAGATTTTCAGCAGGCCACAGATAGCTGCTAGCAAGATCACACTGCCTTGAGGGAAGATGGGGAAGAGCTGGGAAAGACTGGGCTTTTAATCTTTTAGCCAAGGAGGCACCAGAGGTTTTCCATTAGGTGTGCCTTCTTTCCTTACAGATGAGAGCAGCCATTTAAAATCTGCACGAGCACAAAGGGCTAAAACATAGGATGGCACCTCAACTCAGTAAGCCTTGAGGAAGCTCCAAGCTTCAGGCAGACAGTAAGGCACAGTGTTATGTTTTTAAAGTTAATCCAGCAACAAAAATATTAAAAACTTCCCCTCACTCTCCTCCTGACAGTGTAAAATATGGTTTATAATTAGACATGAAATTCCACAAAAATACAAAATGACTGAAAATCTAGAGCTATGTCATTTAGAGAAGTCTTACCTAGGGCTCGATTGATGCCCTGATCCTTTGCAAGAGCCATAAGGAATCCATAGAAGGTCATTCTCTGCACGCTACTCAGCATTTCCTTCACAAGAGCAGAAGGTGGGCAGCTAGGAAAAGAGAAACAGAGGTCATCTTGTCTTCTAAATTATAATCTTTTTTTTCTAAGACCAGCTCAAAGTCGAGAAATAAACCCTTTCACCTGGTCTAACACTGTAAGGTTGCCCTGACTCAGTTTAAAATGAAGAGCCACCAGATTGCTTATTGAGCACTGGATCTGCTCCCCATTTGCTAAGCAAGACCTTTGCCTGGGGGACATCCGGGGAGCAGTCTTACCTGTCTTCATTCCAAGGACAGTGAGAAAAGCCTAGATTCACTCAGAGACATACACATCCCAACTCAGCATGTTTTGCCCTCTGGGAAAAATCCTCCTGGGAAATACTTGCTTTCAGAAGTCAATAAACTTTCCAAGAAGTGTTAAGTTTGGAAAGGACTAAGACCACTAAGTCCAGTGGCTAATGGAGCACTGCCGTGTTCACCACTAAACCATGTTCCTAACTGCCACATCTACACATTTTTGAACACTTTCAGCGATGCTGTTATCACACTATTATCAGTGATAGTCATCCAAGGGGCAAGAAAACGTCTCCAATGACAGCCTAAATATGTCAGAGAACACTATTCAGGTGAGGACTAAATTAGCATATCCCCTTCTTCTACACTCATCTTAGTCCCTGGTCCTGAGTTCTAAGCAGTATCTCCATGGTGATTCTTGCTTTTGATCAATACTCCTTGAAGGATTTCACGCCAAATCAAACTGCCTCATAAAGAGGAAGTGTTGAACAGTCAATGGTGTAGTGGTACCCGTGGGAGATGTGGGGGTGGGCTGGTGATCCCTCAGGCAGAAGTGGTTACCAAAGCCTGAGTATTGAACTACTACATGAAAGGCTAGGAATGGCTTCCCTCGTAGTGCTGTGCAAAGCCTGACCTACCAGATGGACCCACAGTACTCTTCCCATCTGAAGTTCTCAGGACATACAGGAAATGTAGAGTTTTTCTTGCTTAAAAGAACAAAACAACCCATGAAGTCCATGCTTAGATATTTATAGCACTGGACAGCAGTTCAGCAGTAATTTTGTGGATCAGAAATCTGGATTTGGAAGCCTAAAGAAAAATCAGGTGGAACTTGTTATGAGTTATTGTCCTGAGTTATTTTGTGCTTCTAGACCATGACCTTCTAGGAAGGCGAAGTTTCTTGCAATTAGTGAGAAGATGATCAAAGTATCTGTCAAAGCTATACAGTAAAGTCTGGTGTTGCTCCACCCTCTGCTGAACTAAAGCCAGTCTTGTGCCTGGATCTGTAGCTGGAAACCAGCTCCAACACAGGCTCAGGTACAGACAGTGTGAACTCTCCTAGGTACTAAGGCTTCACACTCCATCCACCCATTGGGCTCTTTCAACTCCCAAGAATGCAACTGCACTTGTTTATCCCCTCTAGCAAACTCATGATGGATCTCTCCTTGATGAAAGTGTCAATGCAGAAATGAGATGGAGAGCAGAGACCCAAATCCATCTATTACTTCAAGAATCAGTTCAAACCCTATGTTTCTTTGGTCCATGAAATTGTTTCTCTCATCTGGTTAAAACTGTTCAGCTATGATGTTTCCCTTCATACCTCTTCAGTGAGAGCCATGTGGGAATATCAGCTTGTTCAAAGGCCTCTCTTTCTTCACAGTTCCAACCTTACAAAGAGTCTCCAGAGACAGAGCCTTCAAATTTGTATTTTAGACTCCATTCATACCTGTATTTTGATCTGTCACACAAGGACTCCAGGCACTGGTAGAACAGAGATGCCTCTACTCCTTCAAGTGGGTTGCAGTCATTTGGGGGCTGGCGCTGCCGATGTTGCCCAGAGGATGATGTCGGCACAATCACAGTATTTGGATTCTTACCAGCCAGCAGATCTTGATAAATGGCAGCCACACTTTCCAGGAACTCTAAAAGAACAGAAAGCTGTTTAAAACTCAGCGCTGTAACCAGCAAAGCATCCTCCTGACCTACCAGACTGTGGCTTAAACTGTTGTTCTGTGTTGTACATAGCACTAACTGGAAATAAACACAACTCCACAGCATCCTGCATGTCCAGAACAGATATTATGCATGCCCATGCAGCCATTTCCATAGAAGTTGCTATCTTCTTCTTCTTCTTAGGATGATTATGAGACGTCACTCACTCTGTTGAGAAGATTCATCTCAAGGGAACAAAGGCTAGCGAGCACACTAATAAAACAGTGAAGTGTGAAAGCTAATGTAAAACACAGAACTAATTTGTGAAGTCTAAAATGTTTTCCTTCTCCACCTCTTGCCACTGATTTAGAACTCATGCAAGTTGGGCGCAAACTACATTGAACTGCAACAGGAGGAAAGGGAAGCATGTTAGTTAGGGCTGCAGGCCATATATCAGCTTGCCTCCATGCTGCTCCAAAGTAAATATAACACAGGATCTAGAAGAAGGGCCAGGGCAGGTCAGGCTAGAGTTGGCAGAAAGCCTCTCCCCAGGCTCCTCATACTACCCACTGTTTACTGCAGGAATCTAATTTTAAACAAGCTTGTTTATGGATGTGGTCAGCAGTTTACAAATCTAGATTCCATTTGGAGAGGTTTGCATGTGTGTGGGTTGGTGGGAGAGTGCACGACAGGCTGCGTGTGTGCACTGTGCCTGGGTGAGCAGGACAGGGATCTCTGAGAGTGTGTACACAAGAATGAGCTTGTCAGGACTCCAGTGGCATTTAAGTTCCAAGTGAATGCAAGTGCAATGCTGTGCATGAGGTGGGTGGAGAGGAAAGTCAGGAGTCAGCAGGCCCTGAGGCTGTGCTGAGGTTCTGCAGCTCAATGGAAATATTTGTTATATCAGAGAAAACTTTCCAAACACATTTTCTGTCCCTGACTAAAGGCATTACAAGCCTGGTTCTGCTCAAAATCACCATTTTGAACTGTTTTTTTACAATAAGGTCTCATCGATAAAATTGTGATATGTACAGCGGAGTTACAAGGGAAGAACATACAGAGAAGTATTGAGAAAAAGAGATTTTTTTATTAGGGATAGCAGCAGACTCCTAACTGCTAGAAAGATGGGAACTCACAGATTAGATCAGATCAGAAGGCCACCCAAGTTTACTCTCTGACCATAGATTATGCTCACAACAGCTTCCAGCCAGTGTTTATGTGCATCCAAACCTGGCCCGTTTTGCCTGGTCGAGGACAATTGTGAGCTACGTCCATCAGAGGGAGCCATTTCAGTGTGAGTGCACAGAAATCCATGAGCTTTCAGTTAAAAAGTGCTGTGTGCCAGGAGATGAGAAAGTGGCACGCCAGCCAGTGCTTGGGAGCACACCTAATATCTATTCGCCCTTTTTTTGTCCTGAATGAGATTCTCCTTCCTCAATCACAATTTAGAGGGGCTAGGGCAACAGGACAATGTATTTTAAAGCAGTCTCCCCATAGAGGACAAGCACCTGAATGCTCATCCAAGTTTCTCCACCTTGTCTCCTGAAGTTTAAAAATACCTGGGGATTTTACAGATGTATATGTGTGGGGGTGAGCATGAGGAAATACACACACACAGACCAGTATTATTTGATTTGTACTTTTCCTGCCAAGAATTTTAGAAGTATCCTATCTTGTTAAAACTCAGACTGAGGAAGTGGGTTAGAATACAATAAATAACCAACAATGTGAAGACTATTCATATGGATTATCTGTTCCTTTTGCTTTCCAACTAGGGGGTCTAGTGGTTCTTCACAGGACAGGTGTCAAATCTGCGCAATTCTTTGCCAAAAGGTGTGGAGGTTACAATTTTATGTGATTTCAAGGGGAGGCTAGAGAAGTTCTTGGGAGTGGAGTCCACTGAGGGTTCCTAAACTCATGGGAATTATACCCAGTTCAGAAACCAGTTCATAGTTGAGCAAATATTAAGGGGAAGAATTATATCCATTTGTCCAGCTGCTTTTCCTTTAAAGGCACCAGCTGGTGGGATTTTCCTATGCTGTATCCAGCAGGATTGAATATTTTCCTTAAAGAAAGGGAAAAAAATGTTCCTAGTAAAAGCTAATTGTTAGCTGTTAACATAGTCTAGATAAAGCTGGAAATTCATGTCTCAAGGCCAAGACAAATAAATTCATCAGACATAGCAGTTGTGGGTGTGTCGGTATTCACAACAATTTGGCATCTCCTCATTAAGTCTCCTAATCTCTTGACATCTGTGATGCTTTTCATCAGTAGAGTCCATTAGCTATAGATTTTCTTTGAAAAAACCATATCCTTTCAAGTTTCAAAAAAGTGCAAAGACTGGGAAGCTGTAAAGTTGTAATTCTACAAGTGGGAGAAGTCAACAGGTTCTCAGAATTTACCTGAGTAGTAGAACTGGATCTGGAAAGCAAAGAGGAAATCAGAAAAAGACATCAGGCAATCCATTGCATCATCCATCAGCACAATCCTATGATAAGATGAGAGAAACAGTTTAGCATTTACAAAAACACTGAAGTCTGTAACCAGGAACCCCAGACCTTGAGGAAGTGCAGCCAAGGAACTATGGGCAACTGAGGATTGCTAGTGGCCCAGTATAAGAAGTTAGGAGAGAGAAACGGGAACACCCATTGCTGCATGGATGTGGATGCCCTAATATCAATTGAAGGCAGCTTAAGAACCTGAAGCAAGGAGAAGATCCTGAATGTCAGTCACACACTTCAGCTACAGTGTGAACAGAGCAGTGTGACATTCAAAGCCTGGTGGACATGATGGAACAGTGGTACAAAACCTGCAAGGCTGGTTCACATGGTTACACAGAATTGTAAAATATCCTCAGTTGGAAGGGATCAACAAAGCTCATCAAAGTTCAGTTTCTGACTAAATGTGACTACAGACAGGACAGTTACACAAGCAGTAAACTGGTGTAAGCAGAATGAGACTCATGCTATTCCTCTGTATATGAGACTTCATCAAACTGGGACATATTTCAGATTCATAAAGGTCACAACAGTTGCAATTCACCATCTATACTCAAACAAACTCTACTTGACTACAGAGGAAATAACATTGCACCAACATTCAGCTTCCTAACTGCACTTTGTGAACATCCTATCCTCCCTTCCTGATGAAAGAATCAGTCTCTTTTCATAATAGGTCTATCATTTGACTATCAAGTCAAATATCATGACAACTGAAGACTTCTTGGGCCAGGGACAGTCTTCTCTGTCCCTGCTAAATTGTTGGTGCATGTAGGGAGCTACATGCATCCCTATTTTGAAGCATATTCAATATGGAAAATACCAGCCATAGGCCATAAACATGAAATATAAGTGATAGCAAAGTCCAGCTCTTCCTTTCAGGGAAAAAACCTGTGGATTTCAGGGCAAAAATGAAAACAAAAACAATACTCTGGTCACTGCCACCACTACCTAAGGATAAAAAGGTCAGTTGCTGAAGTGGGGAAAATCAAACTCATCTAATCAATGACAGCTTAGACTGTAAAACAGAAGAAAATACTCCACTTTGATGGGAAAAAAAACAGAGTATTAAGGCAATGCTAAAGAAAGGCAACTGATATTTCTTTTCAACTGCATCTAGGTCTACTGAACCTGTACAGTCAGCATCTGGTATACTGTGCCATATGGGTATTGCCAAGTTCATTACAGCCAAAGTATGGGTCATCCAATAGGGCCCTTCTGAACACAGGGCCAGATGCAATCTGCACACCAACTCTTGCAGCATCAATTGTCTAAACACATTGCTGGAGAAACACTGCTCTGTCTCATGTAAAAGACTTCAGGGAGCTGTGTGGGAGGCTGACCTAGAAGAACATAGGATCTTGCAAGACTTCCCTGCCACTCAGACCAGTTCTGTTCACTGTGGCAAAATCAAACATGTAGAGCAGCTTGAATTAATTATCTCAAAGAAGAAAGACTGGGGCTAAGAGGGTCCCCAGGAGAAAAGCCAGTATTTAAAACAAAACCCTTTGAAGATGTCAAAGTGCTTCTGATTTATTTATTACATTCCAGAAGCCTCCTCTCCTCCTGTCTAAAGAAGCAGTAGCTTCAGTTCTTAATTCTCACTAATAAGCATGTTACTGAGATTGTCAGTGGCCACATCAAGGAAATGGCTTTGAAGCTGGCAGGCAGAGCATCTTCATCTCTCAGGCAAAACTGCTCAGCGACTGGCATTTCCAACCACTATTTAAGCACTGGAAATGCAATTGGCCACATCACTGATGAGCTGCACTCCCTCCTTTGAAATGATGGTTTGTCTCCCTGATACCCTCAAAGCACCGAAGCTTTCTTCTCAAAGATGCAGGAAAACAACAGTGGAGAGTGGTTTTACATATTTGTTATGCAGAGAGACAATATTATATCACCTTCCTAACAAGAAACTCATTTCACTTGTTAAATCTAAAACTGTGGTCAATGGCATTGCTCTGCAGCACCAACTTCCAGTCTCTTACTTAGAGGAGGGCATGAGAAGGTAGGCAGAAGTATGAGAATTTGCTGGACAGTTTTTGCTATTAAAGACAGCAAGGAGCCTCTGAGGAAGCCTGTAGAGCACATATGTGACAGAGGAGCATCTAAATAGAAGCAGGTGCACTCTGGTGCTGGGTTACTGACTCCGCTTGGCCCAGGCTTTGCACGCCGGAAATGTTGAGAAGTCTTTAAATCCAATACAATCATTTATAAGGAGATTGACTGCAGCTGGCAATTCCACCACACAGCCAGCTGAGTAAGCACTCAAGGAAGTTGAGAGAGCATTATATGCAACATATCTGCACCTCTTCCTTGAAATATCTGGTAAGGAGAAAAACCTAGCTATGGACTGTAACATAGACAGCAGGACCAAAATTGAGGACAAAATCTGAAAGTATGACCTGCAACTCATAAGAGTTCCTCTGGTATCTCATATTTCAAGGGATTTTTTTTTTCTTGTCCAAATTAAAATTCAAATCCTGAGGCCACAGATGTATTAAAAAAGTTAGTGGTTGGCACTCAGTGAATAACGAAAATCAAGGAGGAACTTTGGAAAGGACTGAAGAAAAATGCCTACACTTGAGGCATTCTGGTAGAGGGTACAGTGGTTTTTCAGGGGTCAAGTGGGTTTGGTTGGCAGGAAAGCCTTACTATTGTGCCAATTGAGAAACTTTATGGTCTCCTGATTGTGGTTAAAATCTCAGAAATCCAGACTAGACAGGATGTTCCCAGGACAAAACTCTAGACCAGGCAAGTTAAAAGGACTTTTACCATTTTCTGCTACCATTAAAGACACTGTCTTAAAGCCAGGCTGGCTCAAATGAGTTTTCAGAGGCTTGGTTTATTTACTGACACATGGAGGCAAAAATAAGCAAAACATGCAAAACATAACAAACAGTCTGCACTCTTAGGCAATCTTTTAATAATATGAGTACTGAACTGCAAGCCCCAGTTCCATTAGTATTGATCAGTGCAACACCAAATAAAACAGCATAGGAGCTGTGAACTACTGGGCTGTCACTATTCAAATGTGGGCAGTGAGTTTCTTGTGTTTCCCTTACAACAGAAAAATCAGTGCTCAGGTACAGATCTTAAAATCATGACAATAAACCAGAAAAAAAATTCCTTTACTTTCTGTCCTGCAAGTTCAAGATTCAGAAAGCCAAAAGGTGTCTCTGAAGATCAAAGGTACCTCTGTAAATTAAAGTCTTTAATCTGCTAATGGCTATAACCATTTGAAAAAAAAAATCCAAGAAATCTCAGATACACAGATATCCTAGTTCATATTTTGGGTATGGCTTCTGCACCAGGAGCAGGAAAATAGAGCTCTCTGATGTCATGTGAATAAAACCTGTATTGTTGTAGCCTCCATTCTAATGTTCTGACATATCCTGATCTTAGTCCTATTGTTTGTTATCACAGCATAGCAACAGCTCCTGCATGAGTGGGCTGCACCGTGCTGGGAGAGCACCTCAGTCACGCAGCACTCAGGCTACAGCTGGGACTGCCCTCTCCCCAGCACTATCAATGCAGGTCCTGCCTGTAGCACTCAATGTTCTGGCGACTCCTGCTGCTACTTTATTTAATTCTTTTCAGAAGAAAATTAGCAACAATTGGGGTGTGCAGAATGAAGAAGGAACAATGTCTGCAGGTTTGCATGTGACATTGGTGTTTTGCAAAGACTAGGTCAACTAGTGCTGTAAGAAAGTCTGCAGAGCTCACCCTTCTAACAGGCAGAGACCATGGAGGACAATGGGAAGTGTAGACCAGAAAAAGGACAAGAGCAACAGTTGTAAGCAAAGTGAAAAATGGTTTAGAAATATGACAAGTTTTATTAAAGTTGTTCAATTAGATTAGCTTGTTACAGAGCTAGCAACGTGCAAGTAAATCTCTAGCCAGCCAAAAGCAGGAGTAAGGTCAGCCCCACCTGAGCCTGTGTGCCTGTGACAGAGATCTCCTATCTCTCTAACACCTGCTCCCAAAGCCAGCTTGTCCGTCTCTACAGCACATGCACGACAGTGCAGCAGGCCCCTGAATGGGGCCTCTAGTTTACAGCAGCCTTGTGGACTGAATTCCTTGACACAAACATCACAACATGTGTAGATATACTGAAGTCTCCTTCATTTGCATGCACCATCACAAATTCCTGCTCAGTTCAGCTGGAGCCCTATGAAATACACACCAGCACATGGGACTGGTGCTTGTGTACCTCCATGAAAGGAAGCAGCAGATATATCTCTGCTACAGGGCTAGTGTTCTTTCTTACTCTGGCACTGGGTGACAAGCAACTGAACAGATGTGTGTACCTTATTACATTTTCCATATCAGATAGTTAATAATCAGCTGCCTGGGCTGGACTGGAATCAGCAAGCACCATCAGTAAAATACTCCATATCACATTATCAATGCCCTGAGCCAGCTATCTGCTTTTTGCCTTGTCTAGATTAAAATAAAATTTCAAACAGATTAGCTGCCATGTTCCTACCAAACATACTTTAAAACACTGGCAATCTTTCAGAGGTTAGTGTGTTTAAATGTTATCAACCATAGAAGCTGGGGCAAGGGGGAACACATTTGAGAATGGTAAACAGTATTTGAAATCAAGTTTAAAAAACATGTCAGTTAAAAACATATTGGCTAACATTCTTTTATCTGCAACTCATCTGAACACAGAGCCAACAGCAGCATTCTGCATTGATATTTCAGCCTTTGTATATCTTAAATATATACTCTTTCACATTGTTAGAGAAACACCCTGTTCTTAAACTCAAAAGATGGTGTCTCTTTTCCCCAAAACCTTTAAAGCTGAAGGTCCCTGTCCCTACCTTTACCCACAGGTCTAGTTCCTAAGTCCATGCATTTGGATTAATCTTGCCTTTAAAGAGAGAATGAGGACCCACCTTGCTGCTTTCTGAGTGAGTTCCATTGGGAAGTCAGGGCAGAGCAACTGCAGCAGGCAGTGGTATTCCTGTGCTGTCAGCAAATCTGCAGGAAAAGAGAGGTGAGAACATTGTAAGACTTTTATAGACTGTTCCCTCCCCTTGCTTCCTCTCTAGGAAAAAAGCCTCATATTCCCTTTACTCCCAATTCAAGTACTCTGAGTACTAAAGACAGTATAACTGTTCCCTAGACTTTCAGAGCTGGACTCTGAAATTGAAATGAAATGGAATTCCATTTCCAGCACCATCTGGAAGAGGCCTGATGAAGGGAAAATCCTATTATACAGGCTCCTGCAGAGAAACTGGTAACAGGTAGTGAGTGATTCAGTGTGAAAAAGGGGTAACCAAAACAGGGCAGTTTCAAGTGAGAACACAGTTTGGTTTGACTTGAATATAACCATGTGGAAAAAGGAATAATTTCAAAGTTGCTTAAATTTGCTGAAATTCACTGGCATGGTGACATTCCCCACAATACACTTGAAAATCATCCACAGAACATCTGGCAGCAGTAACAAAGGCAAACAAGGTTTTTGGGTTGTGTGTGGAAGGCTACAGAGTATAAACCACAGACGTTATTACTTTGGCATTCAGTAAGGCAGCTGGATGGTCTCTTTTGGAATAATGTGTACAAATCTGGTCACTGTATTATAGGAAGCACAGAACAAAGATCCAAAACACACAAGAAAACCAATCAAATGATTCATGTTTTAGAGAGCAGCTTTGTGAAAGCTTGGTCAAGAAGGAACTCTGTGGCTCAGGAGAAGGAGTCTAAAAGAGGTGACTCTTGGGGAAGCTTAGGGATCCCAAGGGAATGGAAACATCCTGATGTCAAAAAGCCCTACATGATTGTATGTTCACAGTCCAAAAGGCTGTGGACTGGAGCTAAGAAGAAGACTAGCTGAACAGCAGCAATTTTGCACTACTTCTATATACAGAAGAATGCAAAGTATGGAAGAAAGAGCCAGAGGTGGAAGTAGAGCCAAGCAGTAGTCAGGGAGGGGATCTCAAGGGCACTGACAGCAGGACTGATGTACAGAGCATAAGTTCTTTTGCCACAAACACGTTAGTCCTCATTAGGCTCTTATAATTAGGCTCAAATAATTAACCTTGTTTCAGATGACAGCCACAACTTAGAATCACAGAATCAGCAAGGTCCAATCATTAACTAACACTGTCAAGTCCACCATTGAACCACAACCTAAGCATCACATCTCCATGTTTTTTGAACATTTCCAAGGATGGTGATTCCATCACTTCCCTGGGAGGGACGAGGGTAGGGGAAAGCATTCCAATGCCTGACCACACTTTCAGGGAACAAATTTTTCCTAATATCCAATCTAAACTTTCCTTGGTGCAACTGGAGACCATTTTCTCTAACCTTATAACTTGGAAGGAGAGACCGACCCCTATCTCTCTACAACCTCTTTTCAGGTGAATGTAGAGAGCAGTAAGGTTTCCCCTGAGCCTCCTTTTCTCCAGGCTAAACACCACCAGCTCCCTCAGCTATTTCTCCTAGAATTTGTGCTCCAGACCCTTCACCAGCCCCACTGCCCTTCTCTGGACACACGTCAGCACCTCAATGTCTTTCTTGCAGTGAGGGACCCAAAACTGGACGCAGGGCTCAAGCTGTGGCCTCACCAGTGCTGAGTACAGAGGGACAATCACTGCACTGGTCCTGCTGGCCACACTACTGCTGATACAGACCAGGATGCCATTGGCCCTCTTGGCCACCTGGGCTGCCATTCAGAAAGACCTCAACAGGTGGAAGAGATGGGAAGAGAGGAACCAACTGAAATTTAACAAAGGCAAATGCAGGGTCCTGCACCTGGGAAAGAACAACCCCATGCACCAGCACAGGCTGAGGGCTGACCTGCTGAAAAGCAACCCTGTGGAGAAGGACCGGGGGTCCTGATGGACAACAAGCTGTCCCTGAGCCAGCAGTGCCCCTGTGGCCAAGAAGACCAATGGTAGCCTGGGGTGTACTAGGAAGAGCACTGCCAGCAGGTCCAGGGAGGTGATCCTGCCCCTCTACTCAGCCCTGGTGAGGCCATACGGGAAGTGCTGTGTCCAGCTCCGAGATCCTCAAGACAAGAGAGACGTGGAGCTCCTGGAGCAGGTCCAGTGAAGGGTTATGAAGGTTATTAAGGGTCTGCAGAATCTCTCTTATAAGCACAGGCTGGGTGACTTGGGCCTGCTCACCTTGAGAAGAGACAAGTGAGAGGGGACCTCATCAATATCTGTCAGTATCTGAAGGGAGAGTGTGAAGAGGATGGAGCCAGGCTCTTTTTGATGGTGCCAAGCAGTAGGACAAGAAGCAACAGGCAGAAACAGATGCACAGGAATTTCCACATGGATATGTGGAAGAATTTCTTTACTGGGGGAGTGACCATGCACTAGGTTGTCCAACAAGGTTGTGGAGTCTCTCTCACTGGAGATACTCAAGAACCATCTGGATGCAATCCTGTGTCATGTGCTCTAGGATGAACTTGCTTGAGCAGGAAGGTTGGACCAAACGACCCACTGTGGTCAGCGACTATTCTGTGATTCCATGATTTTCCACAGGCCCATCACAGGAAGCAGGTTACATGAAAACCTGGGGCAAATAAAAAACATGGGGCAAATAAAAGCTCTTGTTGAAACAGACCCTTTCTCATAAGTGAACAGGGTAGTATGGACCTCTTACTCTTCAAGGAATTCTAAATCTAGCTTTGAATAATGATGGACAATAAATTTCTGATCTTTGCTAAAAAGTCTAGATGTTGGTCTGAAGCAATCACACCAATTGGAAACTTTATGCAATACTCTATTTCTATTTTTGTTTGCTTAAATTAAAATTCCTGTTTATGTATCCTTACACCTCTTGCTTGTTATTATTTTTCTTTCATTTGTCAAAAGATCATTATAATAACCCTTTCTTCATACTATATCTTAATCAATCCACTTAACAGATGACTACATTTATCTTAAGTTAAATCTGTTTAGCTTACCCTCTACTTCTTTTACTACTTAGCCCAGTTATATCTGTTCCTCTGCTTTGATCCCCTTTAGATTTCCACAGTATGGTGTCCAGCAGTATACAAAGCATCCTTCCCACATTCAGAACAGACAGGCTCTAGGAGGATAATCTGCCTGCTTTAATCAGCTATGGCCCTTTTCAATTATTTTGGTTTTTAGTCTCTTTTCTCCCTGAAAGTAAAGGAGTTTGAGGTTGTGGTGTTTTTTTGTTTGTTTGTTTGTTTTTTTTAAAGAATGAGGTTTCCAAAGAAAGTTGCACTTTTTTCTCAGTCCCTGTCTGATTGAGAGACAAAACCAGCTTGAGAAGGTAACTAGGCCTTAAGAGAGCATTAATTGTGAGGCATAAAAAGAGATCTCTCATTTGGCAGAAATAACATAGTTAAAAATCTTGTGTAATAATTCATGCTGTCTTTTCCTTCTCTGTCTTCTTACCAAACCACAGCATTATCCTTTCACCTCCATCATAAAACAACAAAACAATATAGAATAAAAGTAGAGGTCTGATCAGAAAGAATTTGGGAAAGGGTGGCAGAGATCCACTGCAAATCAGCATGTTAGAGAATGAAGTTTGTTGTCAATAAAAGTGGAATTAATTACAGTTTCAATCTTTGGGCAAATGGTTCATTTAGACTAGAAACTGCCCATAAAGTTGAAGCAGTGCAGAGAAGTTCCTGCTCTAAAGAAACACTTTATTTCTAATGCCTGGGGAAATGGCACCAAATTATTCAGTGGAGCACACAGGCAGACTTTTTTAGGCTATAACACAACTCAGCCTGTAGACACCCCAGGCGCCTGACCAACAAATCATACCAATTCTTCAGGCTATAGCTGGGTACCTTTTATACAGGAAGTGGGATCACCACAGACCTTAGGAGGTGTCTTCAGTTTGCTGTGATCACTGTTTTCCTATGCCCTACAGCAAGGTCAGTGAAGACCATGCAGAAAATTACATTTGCCCATGTACCACATTGTTTGCCAAGAGCTGCTGGGAATAAACAAGGGCAGTTTTGGTGCATGACCACGTTGCTCCTTCCTGTCTCCAGGCCACAGCTGAGTAAATAGAGCTCAATGTTGCATGATGAAGAAAGAAAGAAAAGACGGAAGGTACCAGTCAGAATGAGTGAAAACTAGAATCCACAACTGCCACTTTGGTTGCTACCACAAATTACTGCATCTCAAGTTCCAGTAACAAATGAAGCAAATCATGGAGTGTTTAAATCTGACCCCACAGCACAGGGCAGTGAGATACACACACTCTTACCATGCCCTTGCAGTGGAACAAACTTGCTCATAACCATATGCTTAAGGATGGAGATTGCAGTCTCCATGTTAATCATGTTCACTTACAGCTGAACTAACACTTCACTCTTCTACTAAAAAAGAGCTTAAATTCCAAAGCCAATTTAAAACAACGGCTCACTAAGAAGGAGCTTAACAGGAAGTACTTTGACAGTTCAGCATAATTTTTGCTCTACTAGACTTCACATTCTTGACTAGCTTGTACTGGTACTGTGACCATGCCACCAGCAAAATCCTAACCCTTTCCTAAAGATTGGATTGTCCTGTGAGTAGTTTATTGTCTTTTAGTGCCTGAGGCAGACTGTTTCTCATGTTTCAGAGATACAGAGGAGAAAGAATTTTGTCCATGTGGTACAGTCTAAGAAGGTACCATTTTCTGGATAAAAATGGCCTACCTTGAGAAACATGGAGGCAGCTGCTTTGTACTTCCCTGGCTTTTAAAGCACATATTAAAGCTGTTTCTGGTTTGTATGTGGCTAACAGATGGCACACAACCTCACTCACACCTGGAGCGATGCAAACTCCAGGAATACTAAATGATGTGTTAATGCTGCTGTCAGTGTTGTGTGTGAAGTGTAGACACACCTGAATTATCTTAAAACCAGTTATCTTCCATAGTGACAGCCACCTAGACATAGAAGCCTGCAGCTCAGTGAAGGCTGTAAAATCTACCCAGGGAGCCAATAAATATTTAGGACTTAGCCTGAATTGCAGTCATTGCTGCTGTATCTAGGCTGCTTTCAACACAAGAAGTAGCTATCTACAACGCTGTCACAACATTGTGACAGCTATAAAAATGCCCAAAGCAGTGGGAGAATACTTACTGCAGCTGGTGTATGAAATCTGCCCCAAAAAGTCACATTATTAGCTTCCCAGAAACACAAGGATTGCCTTGATGAATATACATTAAAGTTCCCTATTCCCATAATTTTTTATGTACAACCAGTATCCAAGCAGACTGGAGCCCTGAGCAATGTAGCTGTCCCCTCTGAATTATGGTAGGACACACAATTTCCACAGGTTGTTTTTCTACCACAGTCATGAAGTCATTCAAGAGTCATAAAGGCATAGAGCTGTAAATCAGTCTCCTGCAAATATAACAGAGAACAGCCTAATTTATTTTTTTTAAGAGCTGGAAGAGTATTTGCTAGCCTTTAGTTTTTCAGTGTTTCTGGTGTAAGTACCACATATTTAGGATTCTCCCTATATCCAGAAGGATTGAAACATTGTAGAAAACAACAAAAAACCCAAAAGCCCCCCAAAATAAAAGTCTTATGTGTTCTCATGCTGTCTACAGGAAATACAATTTTACAAAAAAGTGAACATAAACATGAGCATTGACAGTACTGCAATTTCACAAGTATCATCTGGCTAGTAGGCAAAACCCTGCATGTGCCTTGTTCACAGGATACCTATGGCCTAATTTCCTCCATACATCTACTGCTAATAACAATCAAAAAGCCAAGAATTCTAGAGAAATGAATCCATGGATAAGACTGAGCATATTCATGTAAGACATGTACAGCAAGATTCATTTTGCTCTTGAAGTGTACAGACAGCTTCTACAATTATTAAATCACAGTCCAAGGAGTGTAGGAGAATCAGAACAAAACTAAGAGAGACCCACTTGTTACTTCTAAGCAATAGGAAAATGCTCTAAAAGCCAAAGATTGATGCCAGGTTAGATAAAAAACAATTTATTCTTTTAAAAGGAAGATTTTCTAGTGAATAGTTTAAAGTGGATAATGGTAAAATCTAATAGTAAAATGGTATCATGGATCAACATAAGAATCTGTTCTTTACATGGAGTCTTGAGCGCAAGTAGCTTTTAATACTATGGCTTTGTACCAAGGTCTGGCATATATTATTTCTATATTTTATACATTTCATAAATTACTAGCATGTATTTTCTTATTTTAACAACTGGATGCATTCACCCTGTCTTCCTGACAATGAAGTTCAACAGGCACCTAAGCCAAACTAAACTTTTACTCCTGCTCAAAGGCTCACTCCTCTTTCTCCTTTCCCATCACTTGCTGTGGCCACATGGCTCTGAACCCTCATACCAGCTCTGCCACTCAGCACACCTCTCACTGAGAAAATGCAACTTTTTCCCTGGGCTAGTGAATTGCACTGGCTCTCAGAAATATGTGATGAAAGCTCATGCAAAGCAAGCTGTGGAAGAGCACAGCCAGGTGCAGGGAAGAGGGAAGGAGGTGGATAAGGACAGTAGATTCATTCCTCCTCAGCAGAGAAAAACTGTTAGATATTAGAGGCTTAAGTAGTTCCCTGCTTAAGACATTTTAATCCTTAAAGTCCAAGATGTGTGCAAGGCAATGTCCTAAGATTAGAGATCCTCCAAATCAAAAGCAGATTCAGCTTTACCTGCTGTACTTGCACCCTGCCTGCTGTGATGGTTTGTGAACACTCTGGTATCAGACACATTTAAGACAGAACTTTTGGCATCCCTACTAAACATGCAGGCAGATGAATTCAGGTTACCCACAAACCTATTCTTTCCACTGATACTGTTTAGGTGCTCCCATATGGGATCCCAGGACACCCTCAGGAAAGGACCCCAGAAGCCTTTGTGTCTGACATGACATGACAGCAGAAGCAGACAGGGTAACTGAAGAATGCACAGAATAACTACAGTTTGGCTCAGATAGAAAGGCACCTTCAGCAAGTGGCTGCACCCTGGATTGCTTCTCCTAACCTGTGAGAATACGAGCAAAACCCTGCCAGACATAAGGGAAGGGAGCTGCTGCAGGTGAGCAGTCTTCACAAACAAGATGTTTTGCACTCTGCAGAAGGCACATGACTGCAAAAAGCAGACTTAGGTGACTCCTGCTGACAACAGATAAAAACAGTCAGTTTATGATGTGAAAAAACAAAGAGTGAAAGAGATTTAGTGAGATTTGCCTGGAACAATCTATGTGACTCAGGACGAATATAGTGGAGAGCTAAGCAGACTGACCTAAAAAGATTTGTTGGGGGAGTGTTGCAAGAGAGAACGAGGAGAGAGGATTAGCATTGTGACTGAGCAGAAAGCCAGTTCTTAAGTGCTTGGGTAAGAAGAAAAAGATTCAGCTGCAGCTGATACGAAGAATGAAGTATCATTCTGTTCTGGAGGTAGCCTGGACAGTTCTTATGAACTGAGAAATGGGTCCATTATGGGCAAAGCTTGTAGCATCCTACCTTGAGCAAGCTAAAAGTTTTAAAGAGAGTTAAATCTTCTAGATGGTGTGATTTTTTTCCTGCACTTTGATCTTGAGCCCTTTTATCAATAAACCACTCGCCAGATTAACAAAAACAGAAAATGAATTTATACAGAACTGCACCAATTCTATCCCCAGAATCCAGATTCTTTCTGTTGATACAAATGTTAATCATCCTCTAGTCTCTTTCACATGCCCCATAATTACCCTTTAGTATGAAGTGTTTCATGTGGCAGCATTACTTCAGCTTTGAGTGAATGCTACTCAGGGCACCATGAGCTGTGCCAGAGGTACAGTCCAAGGCTATCATTTGGCGTGCTTATGTGGCTAACATGGCACATCCACAAACTGAAAAATTCAAACTTTCATTAGAAACATAGAGAAAGTTTTCAGCTCTCATGGTTGTAGAAAAAACATTCCAATACTCAAAGAGTTTAACTGATACAGTGTGATATTCCTGAACCCACAGAAAATCTGACACATGACAAAGTTTGATCTTTTCCCTTTAGGAACCTAAACACTATACCTAATGCAACACTAAAGACAATGTCAACTCTTTAATTTCTTGTTTTAAGTCTAGAGTGGGACTTTGAATGTAGTTTGGGCTTAAAGAATTCAGAGTTCCTAAAGTGCAAGAAGAGCAAACAATAAGAAAGGAGAAGCAGCCACAACTTCTGGCCATATTTCCAGAAGCAGAAAAAGAAGATAGAAGATGACAAACAAAAGAGTCTGGTTTAAATTTTCCAGTACATAGTTGAATACAGGAACCAGATGGTGACTTAAATGGACACCCAATTTTCTCCATGCAATGTTCTTTAACATTTACAAAGATAAATCCATGCATATTCCAAAGCATATATAATCCTAAAGATATGCTCAGCTCATTGAGTATGATCTCTAAGGACATTTGGCTTTCTAAAAAGGACACAGGCCTAGTTTTGTGGACTACAGTATGAGAATGTACCATGTTTCAGAGGCATAGCAAACCCAGACCAAAACAACACAAGACAGATAAATGGCTCTTAAGACAGATCAACTAGAAAACTAGAAATAAGGTACATTTTAGAGTGAAATTAATTTATAACTGAAATGCCATAACATTAGACATTTTTTGTATGTGTCCACTATGAAATTATTTTTTCCTTTCACTCTAAGGTTAATAAAGACATAGCTAGCCGATCTCCCCAGCTATAGGTGATTTAGCCTGCTTTTACCTTGTTCAACAGCTGACTTTTTCTCACTTTGAGAGGTTTTCAGTCACTTGTGTAGAAAATAACCAATCCAATGCCAGAGTTAGTTGGTCTTTTAAACAAGAAGGAGAAAACACTCCTGTTGAAGTTCTGGCCATCTGGGGGGCAGACTGCTCAACCACTTGAAACAGGATGCACAGCACTCTTAATAGTGAAGTACAGCAATGCCGGCAACACTTTACTGAAGGAGACCATCAGCATTTCCCCAAGCTCCCAAACAGCAGCAGTAATCTTTAGACAAGATGTGGATCAGGCCCTACTCAAGAAAACAAGTTGTCATTAAGCTTAAGATCTTCAAAACAACTGAAGAATTCATGGTTACACATCACGAGATGGGCAGAGTAAATGGGCAGGTGGTATGCAGCTGTATTTCAGTCAATGCAGGACCCTACATATCCTCCCTCGGATATGCACTAGGACTAGTGACAATATGGCCAGTCTTCAATTAGTGTTTGGTATTTCCTTTCTGCTTTGGGAGCTCCAAGAAATACAACTAGCTGGCAGACAGCTCATCTGTGTCATGCACACAGGGTCAGGGAGCAGAAGAAAGCTATGACAGTGACCTAAAAAGAAAGAGGAGGTGGAGGATAAGGAAGACACACAATGAACTGTGGAAATGCTGAAGATTGCTGCAGCAATGTAAGATCGAAGATTTCTTTGATTTCCAGTTTCTTTCTAGACAATTTTTCCAGGAAACATGAGTGAAAAGTTCCAATGATCCAGCTCTGATAGAATAATGTATTTTCAAATACGTTTTCATATGGCACAAGGTGGCCTGTAAAAGCATGAGGTGCAACACTCAACTATTTTTTCATAACAATGAATAAAACAGGAATGTTCTGAACTTTCCTCTCTTAGTGACTTCTTTGGAAGAAGCATTCAAAATACAGTGCAGCAGCTACTAGCACCCAATGGAAAAGACACAAATAATTTCAGCATAATTCGTATCATGACTAGGGATAGCCTTGTGTGTCTTTCTGACCCTGCTCCACATCAACTCTTAACTAATCCACTGCAAGGTTTTGAACAGTTAACTGCACCTTTACCAAGAGCTGTCATCACAGCAGGCACTCTGATACTGCTTCTCTGAAACTCATCCATCACGAGCCCAGCCATGAAGGAGACAAGTTCAGGCATGTGAAGGATGGAGAATTCCACACGCCACCAAGGGTGACACCAGCATGCAACTACACAAAGCAGTCAACTCACTGTGGCTGAAACTCAAGAAGCGGGTTGTGATCCACACAGCACTGAAGGATCTAGAACATCTTTCTCTGTGTACTTTTGTTCACTTGGAACCATTTCACTACCTGACATAAACATGCATCTTCCAAGAACTGAAAGCCACCAGCAGGCCTGGCCATTCTTTGACTTTACTGCACAGTATATTTACTAGAGGTTTACACACAGTATAATCCCAAGTACCCAGACTGTGGGCTAGTTTTCTCCAATTTTCTTTCAGAAGTTATAGTGCCTAAAACAACAGTCTGAAAGGAAATGGCATGGTTTTTAGGAGCCTCCAAATCAACAGTTAAAGTCTCTATTCATAAAAATAAATATGGTATCTGGACCTATGCTTGGGCAGTGTTGTTCAGTCATGTAAAATGCTCTTAAAGAACACACCAATACTGAGTCTCTTTTATGAGTGTGAAAATTTAAAAAGAAAATGAACCTCAAACAAAGCAAATCTATAAGACAACTGGCTGGAGAAAGGTAATCTGGTTAATGACAAGACTGAAGAAGTCATTATTAGTTATTTAGAAGGAAATGCAGTGGAGCATGTAAGCTTCACAGAGAATGCTTGGAGCCCATTACAATATCAATGAGCTAGATTAATGATTGTAAATGACCACCACTACAGAACTGGTCTGAATACAGGACAGAATGAATGCACTAAGAGAAACCTGAAACAACAAGGCATCCAACTGCTCCTTTTAAGAGTATGCTTTTGGCTAAGGGTCTGTAATGTCCCTTGATTTTAACTCTTACAACACTCTAGTGAGCTCTGTGTTCAAAAAAATGTAAATTTTTTAGATTGAAAAAAGAGAGAAAAAAAATGTTTGTTTTCTCTGTATTCCATACAGAGAAATATGTATTTAATAAAAATTTAACATAGATACTAATTTCTAAAAAATTAAACAAAGCCTTTTCTTTTTTTATGTTTTTTTAAGAAAGTTCTACACTTTTCCATTAATCCTGGAAGTTTTTTATGGACATAATGCATCTTTGTCAAAGTTTAACTTAAATGCCACCTATTTTACAGCTAAATAAACTTCCTTGGACCATGTACCATGAACCACAAGTTAAGAATATTTTGCTGGAAGAAAGTTCAGGCAAATGTCCCAAATATTCAAGCATTATGCCCTAACACTGATGCTATGCATATATTATGGTAATCAGAGAAGTGTAAGAAACTAGACAAAAGAGCAAGTTGTTGCAGAAAGAGAAAAGGACACTTTCTTGTTGTTGTACAGTGCTTTCTAGAGGGGAATAAAAGGCCATCTACTGGAAGATAAGTGTAGACAGGAATCCATACTGTAATCCTGGCTTGTTAAAACTGAAAACAGAATTCAGTTGTGTAATCTTTCTCAGCCTCATAATGAGGACAGGCTCTTCAAGATCTTTGTAAAGATCTTTAGAGCAGGAGCAATAAAAAGGAATATCACTTAACTCATTAGTTGTGGGATGATAACTTTGCACAGTGAGCAAATGATTTTTACTAGATATGATATGCAAGTGATTTTTCCTAAAGGATGCATGATCAGTTTTCTGTGGAATCCTGGGTGGATTGCTGCTGTGATGCAGGCTACTGAGAAGACAACAACAACAATGAAAAGAGAAACAACACACCATTTCTAAAAGACGTAGGATTGTTGTTAGTTGGAAGAGAAGATGGCAGGAGTACTAAAACCCCACAGTTACTTCTGACTAACCCATTAATGGCAACAGTCAGTGAGATGGGCCATCCACAGTGAGTAACACTGTATTAACCTCTACTAGCAGCTGGGGCCTCAGCTACATTGCTCTAACACAACTGTACTCTTTGTGGTTTCACTTACATTTTTTCATCTCCCATGCAACAATATCCTGACTGTTCAGCAAAAAAACCATCATGGAAATGCAAGTATGGTAAACCCTAAGAGGAGGAGGGAGATGAAAGCAGCTCTTTAAGCATCCCCAGCCATTGAAGACTTAGAACACACATGTTCCTTTTATTTCCTGCAATATCTGCCCTTTTTTCCCATTCGAGGTTAAGACTTATGGAGCAAGTCTGAAAATCAGATGGTGCAAATCGTACAGCAATATAGCTGTAAGAAGCACTTCAATATAATGTATTTCAGCATGTGTTTCTGACTCAAAGGACATGTGCTGCATCTTTCAAAGCAAAGCTTGAAAGCTGAGGTCCTATTCGCTCCCTGCAATTAGAAATATTTCTTAATACTGCCCTGATGGGAAAAAAATTGCTTCCTGGTGTTTCTGGCAAAAGAACTCTATGTCAATTCACTGCATCAGATATAGCTGTATTTTAGTAGTACTTTATGTGAAGTGGATGATAAAAAGAGGGATTCTATATGAATGTATTCATTCGTACTCTCACTTTCATGCCACGTTTAAAGGTAGCATCCATCCTTTCAGTTGTCTTTCACATGAGTTATCTTCTGTCTGGATCTGTTTCAGGTTTTGCTGTGCCAAGTCCCCGCCTACATGCAGTACTAAGGGCTCCAAAACTAGTAGTGATAGCTCTTAAGAGATTCAAGATTAAATGAAATTATTAACACATAGGGGATCCAAAAGGAAAGCAAAAAATATCCCATCTCTAAGAATCCTCAGAGACATTCAGCAGACAAATGCAAGAGACAGTCCCTCAGTTACTAGAAAAATAGAGAAAGTGACTCTGGATTGGAGAGTATGGGCCCATGTGCCAAAACAAGACTTAACTGATCCTGGAATTGAAAACAGGAAGAATAGGGGCCTTTAGGAGTCATGCTTGTAGGCAACAAACAATGATGAAGTTCAAGGTTTCTAAATGATCTCCACTAAATGGGATATGTTTGGAAAGTCACTTTGCATGACATGTTTATCAAGGAAAAAAACAAATCTTCTCACTATTTACTTTTGTGCTTTCCTTTTAGGAGGATGTTTTCTGGGGTTTGGTAAAGAACAAACAGATGAGTGCCACAAAGGGAAATAGACTGAGAGCCTTTATGTGTACATCTCATTTTCACTTGCAGCTTTGTATACACAGCTGTGACCAGAACAGACTTTTGCTGAATGAGGGACACGCAGTTCTGCAGCCACTGCCACAGCAAAAGGAAGATTATCATTACTTGTTTTGCAGTTAAGGTTTAAAATAACAAATCAGTGAATTATTTGGAAATTTAGTAATAGCTTTTCTTTGAATTTCTTTTCTTTTTGAACTGCTTGTCTGTATTACTCAAAAGTCTTTCCATACATACAGTGTGGATTTGAAAGCTTCCAGAGCTAGACAGATTAGATTCTAATTTCAATATCTGAGTAAAAATGTTACCTATTCTAGATGTTAAAAAGGAAGCACTGAAAATACTTTCCATTATACCAATTAGGAAACAAAAAGAAAACCATCCAACTGCTAGAAGTGTCTTGTATAGCAGGAATATGTGGAGATGCAGGAGCGAATTTTGTTGCTCCAGTAATGTGCCTTCAGATGCAAAATAGGAATAGGGACAGAAGAGTTTTGACTAGAAAATGTAAGTACAACATATTCTTCTTCTTTTCAGTATTTTAGTATTTCTAAGTGTGAATACTACTGGCCACCAACATAAGATTAATGATAATGATATATAACCAAACAGCAATGTCTGATTCAGAAATGTCCAAAAGCTGTAAGGAAAAAAAAATTGAACAAAGGAGTAAATTTAAGCAGGCAAAATAGTATCTAGAATGTTTAAGCAGAAGGATAAAAATTTATGATTTTCTCAGAAAAGTGACGATGTTCAGCTCAGTGATTGTCATATTTGTCACAGATGAAACACACAGCTGCACACAGGATATCTGGGACCCAGTCACATTTCCTCCCCAGTGCAGGAACACAGGAGAAGAACATAGTGGTCTAATTATTCATGTTTAGGCATTTTATAACATGTTAAAAGTTGATATATAACATCATAAATAGGGATCTGTAATTCTTTTACAAACTTGGCTATCATGGCTTACAAGCATTGATGGGGATAGAAAACATGGCATGAATGAACAATGTAGAGAATTGAAAAGTTATAAAAGGACCAAAATTGATACTATCCCCACTATCTATATCAGTTAGAAGACACTAGTGCATTCACACGTTTTAGGTAGAAAAGCCACATAACTTTTCTATGCAGAGACTGAAAACAAACAAATCAAACCCTAGAAAACAAAGTACTGGCACTCTCAACTCCCAGAAAGCTAGAAATCCCTTGGAGAAAGAAAATGGTTACCTGACAGGGAAAACCCAGTGATCTGTGATACAAATATAAACTAACATAGCAAAGTGAAATCAGAAAGTGACTGGAGAAATTCTACATGATCCTCAGGTGGAAGATGACAGTATACCTTATAAACAAGCCTACATAACATTTGCTTTCAACATTTTTCTCTAGGGAGACTTGGAGATACTAGCACTGGTATCTCAGAGAGAATGTACATTTCAATAACACCAAGTAAAGGATTCTAATTTAGGAAAACGGATTGCAGAATCAGGAATGCAGCAGACAATAACAAAAACCGTAACTGCTTCATCCTGCATCAGGTCTGACACAGAAGAATACCTGATATTACAGAAGTAAAGCTCAGAGGTTCAGCCAGTCTGGTAACTGTGACACTGCTTATTTCCCACTCTGCACCCAGCCATACTGGCGCGTTGCACACAGCAGAAGCCTTGCAATTTCATAAGATGATGAATGTAGTGCTTTCTTGCTCTGAACATGAGCTAGAGCTTAAGCAGAACAATAAAGCAAAGAAACTTGTTTCCTCCTATTTACTTAAGACAGGCACAATTGCCTCCTCTACTCTTAAATAATGTCCCCCAGACTTTTGATTTTGAAAGCAGAAGGCCTTGGGTCAGGAGAGATTCTGCTGTCACAGAATGAAAAAGGAATTAGAGCATCTAATGTATTCAGAGACCCAGAGCTACATGACTGCCTGTTCAGCATAGAACAGCCACAGGACAGGGTCATGCATTGAAGTCAGCTACCCAACACTAGCTAGATCCTTCTGTTATGGCTCTGGACTCAAAATACTGAAAATTTTCTTCATTAATTTGGCTGGGTAGATTATTGCTAAAGCTCAAATTAAGCATTATTGCTAACTGAAGGGATGAGAAACAAATGAACTGAATCATCAATTAAGAGATTTAAAAGCACAGCAAAGCAGACAGTCACTACTGTTCTGAAAAAACCTCTGTGTATTAAACTGGTTAGTATTTAAATTTTTAAAATTTAAGGACATATGTGTTTCTATTTCTAGGGTTTTCCTTGTCTGTTCCAAGACAGATCATCCTGTGAAATTGGAGCCCAACATTAGCTGTACAGAAGGAAGGTCTTTAAGTGATAGTACATGATACCACATTTAACAGTGTTCCTGTGCCAATCTGCATAATGAGTGGGGGATGAAAAGCAATAGTTTTTCTTCATGTACAGCTCAGTGAGGACAGTTCCAAGCCTGCCACACAAAACTGCTTTAATAATGCAATCCAGTGTCTTTGATTTGAGGAACACGCAAAAGAATAAACAACCTATTAATCTAAATTTTCTCGTTTGCCTGAAAGTACAAAGGGGCAACGAACAAACCTCTTGGCTACATTAAGTGTACTGAAATGCAAAACTGCTTCTTTTCTCACCCTACAGTCACTCAGGAAAAAGAAGGGTAGAGAAGAGGGGAAGAAGAGAATAGGCAAGGGAAGCAGAAATGGTTTTAATAGAAACTGCTCAGTTAAAACTCAGGGCACAACAAATTCTGAAGAAGGGTTTTCAAGTATTGCCACACGAAGGCACTTTAATGCAAGTGGATATGCTCAGAAGATGAGTGCTAGAGATAGCCCTACTTAGTAAAGAGAAAGAATCCTCAGGCTAACCAGCTCTGAATTGAGCTGGTACTGTCAAGACTAAGGAACCACTGGTAATAGCCTGAACAATGTTTTCAGTGGTTTTGTTTGTTTTGGGAAGCTTCAATACAAAATACAGGTGAACACTTTGATTAATGTTAGTCTCCTGACTGTCTGCAGTGGTGTGTTTTGCTCTGTTATTCTAATGTACTTGCAGTCAGCAGAGGTGCTTTCATTATCCATCCACTAATTTTAACATCTGAAACAGAATTATTCTAGAAACACTGTCAGTCTGACTCAGTCTGAGTCTGCTGTGCTCAAACACTATGAGTGTGGTTGGAGGATATGTTTAGGCATTTGGCTAAGCAGTTTTGGCAAACATTCTTGGTTCCCCTAGAGCCTTTTTCACAGTTTGAGAAGGGTAGATATATATTAAAGTTGCTTGTCAAAGCAACTTCATTACATCTATGGTCTGAGTAAAACATGCATAGTTTTGTTCAAACTCTTCTCTGTATGTAGAGCAAATTATAACATACATCAGAGACTTAAGAAAAAGAATAAAGCTACTTAAGAAAAAGAATAAAGCTACTACTGGCTGTAGTACCAGTGGGATTTTGGAAAAAATAGAAAAAAATATTCTGTCAACTTTGGGATGAACAGAAGAACAATAAACTGAAAAAATGCGAGGACCTATCCATAGAGGATTTAATATCTGTATATCTGTCATTTAAGCTTCAATAATATTTTTTATATGGAAAGTTCAGGAAAACACTAGAAATACCTGCAAGCAGGATGTTTTCAGTAAAATGTTATGTGAGTCAATAAACAAGTCATCTTTGTGCTTTGGCTCCCACTCTTCCACATGCAGTTAAAGCCAGACAAGACAAATACAACAAGCTGTTGATGGCTTATGCTACAACTGTAAACAAGAGATCTGAAGTTATATATAAATTGTTTTCTGAGGAAGAAAAGTTTGATTGTGTTAAGAGCAGGCCTGGCCTAGCAGGCCTTTTATAACACCATCAGACAAAGCTGTAATATAAACATAGATTTTATACAGGGTCTTCTGCAAAGGGAAGTCTTATTCTCCCTTACATTTCATTCCCACTCCCTCCATTATTCTAGCACAGCTGCCTATACAGCCTCATTACAAACAGGACAAATACTAATGAAACTGAAAAGAAATTTTTTTTACAGGCTATTTTTAGTTTGGATCACTTCTGTGCTGTCTTCACCACACAGCCAACTGCACCTCCACAAAGAAAGGAAGAAAATCAGTAGAGAGGAAGGCAAGGAGTAGTCCTTCTCTCACCAGTGCCAACCTAACAGTCCTTATCTGGCCACAGGCTTGGTTATCTTCCTCAGGCAGAAGCAGTCTCCTTGCAAGTCACCTGGCAGCACAGCTGGCCACAGGACTCCCAGGCAAACTCTTCTCCACAGTCTGAAAGCAAAGCACCACCTTCCTCAGAATGCAATCCACAACATGTCCCTACCTCCAAAGCACACAAGAGAGTGACAGACAATGCTTTATAAATTATAGTAGCTGCAATTAGAAAACATTACTGAAATCCATAATATTCCTGTTAAAAAAAAGAAGTCAATGCCAGTGCAAAAGCAGGAAATTAATCTCCTAGAGAGTAAGCTTAACTATCTCCTGCATCACACAATTCTAAATCATTAAGGAAATAGCTTATGGTTATTAAAGCTAGAGCATTAAAGGGATAAATCATTCTGAATTTATCTACTGAAGAATCTCTTACGAGAGTAAAATCTTGAACTAAAGTTAGTGAATAAGTGTCAGGTGCCTCCAATTATATCTTCCAGTAGCCACCGTGTGAAGAAATTTAAGGTCATTTACTTAAGGACAAATGAATCTTTAACCAGTCACTTTAGCACTCAGCAGTGGTGTATGAGCCTCTATGTTGTAGCATCAGAGACTGCATTTTATTAAAGAACACTGGAACATCCCTTGCTCTGGGCAATAAAGTCATTAGTGCAGCTAGTTCCACCCCCTCTTATGCGTTTATGTATTTGACTTGGAAAGGTGCACCTTCTTCAAAAGTGCCATGTTTGCCTTAAGGTATTCCAGACAAGTCAATTTTCTTTACTAGTAATGGGAGTACATACTCTTTGAAGTTTTGGAGTTTGTTGGTTTGGGTGGATTTTTTTCAAGAGTTACTCATAACTATCAGGTGGTTGAAAGTGTAGTAATTAATTTTGAAATTACCAGATTAGATTTCTCTGCAGAGAGTGGGTTATTAATAGCTAAAGAGTTCAAAATTCTGAAAATCCACCCACAGTTGAACTGACATGCCAACATAAGGCCTATTTTGCCTTTGCTGTCAGCTTCTATCATTTAGAAGACTTATTATTCAGGTTTTTAAATGGCAAACATCATTTAGAGTGGTTACAGCAAACCACTCTAACTTGACTAAACTGAAAAACCTGCTTTTGGATCTCCACAGTTTAAAAGAATCTCTCCTTCCACTCAATAGAATAAGGATGAACAGAGATAAATCCATTAATAGAAAATAACCTTTTTAGAAACTTTATGAAGTTTCTAAACACTGAATTTTTGATCTTACGTTAGAAATTCCTGTATCTGAAACTGAATTTTTTCCCTATTTACTCCTCCAGGTGTTTTGGAAGTCATGCAAAGAATAGAACAAGGCTTTGTCCAAGCTGTTACCTGATTTTATGCACAATTTAGAAAATGAATGAAGAAGAAACACCTGCTATGGAATTTGTTCAGCACATGGAATACATGGCAGTACATGGAGTAAGAAGGCTGTTAAAATTCATCAATTATTTCAGTAATGTAAGTCCTTGTTTATCTCAAAATAAACAAAAACTTAAGGAAAAGCTCTTTAAAGACATGACAGTAATACAACATTGTAAATGTAAAAAAATGCTAAAATCAGGAATGTGCAGAAAACTACCTCAAGTCTGTATAAATTATATCAACACTTCCGCCATTATGCAAACACTATTTTGAAGCATTATGCTATTACAGATTTTCTCTTAGTTACTTCATAACATTTATCATTCTTGCATACTTCATACCAATTTCATTGTCACAGAGCTGCCAAACATATTTATTGGCACATTTTTGTATTATACTTTACATGGATTAAATATCACACATTTCCTTGTGAGGGGAAGAGGAGGGGCAGGCACTGACCTCTTCTCTGTGCTGACCAGAGACAAGATCCATGAGAATGGCCTAAAGTTTTGTCGGGGCGGGTTTAGGTTGGATATTAGGAAAAGGTTCTTCACCCAGAGGGTGGCTGGGCACTGGAACAGGCTCCCAGGGAAGTGGTCACAGCACCAGCCTGACAGAGTTCTAGAGGTGTTCAGGCACAGGGTGTGACTCTTGGGGCTGATCCTGTGCAGGGCCAGCATTTGGACTCAGCAATCCCTATGGGTCCCTTCCAGCTCAGCACATTCTGTGATATATTCCTTTCCAAAAGGTGCACAGCCTACCCAAGATGAAATTCAGATAGCAGAAGAGATTAAGTTCTCTGCCAAACATTGACAATATTTTAAATACTTTTATGATATATTTCAAGTGGAAGAGTCAAATTAAATTCATCTACTATTAGCATAAATCTTTCATAGATTCCTAAGCAGTGTAAAAATAAATAAATAAAACAATGTAAAAAAAAAAAAAACATCTGACAGTAGCAAATAATACTGAAAAGCTGGGCATTTGCAGAAAACTGGGAAGAGAAGCAAAATGAAGCTGGTATAAAAAAAATCAGGGAGAAAAGAGAAAGATAATGATATGCATATCAGGAGAAAACTGTAGTAATGATAGCCCTCTTGACATTTTGCTACATGGGGGGGAAAAAGTAGTGTTCAGAAAAAGCATGTACTGTATTTAATCTGATACATATCATCCTTCCTCTTCTGCAAAATCCAAAACATTTTCCATTCCAATGATAATTTGCGAGGATGTCAGTATTGGAGTGGTACTTAACATATTAAAAAATTAAAAGCAGATGTTCATAATTTCTGTGAGAATTTTCAAGAGGGTTGGCTGACAAGCTCTCAGCACTACTGAGAAGCGATTTTCAAAGCCTGAAACACTTGGGAAATTTTACAGGACTGAAAAAAAGCTGAAGTCACTTCAGCACTTAAAAATTCTAAGACAGGGGCTTACTCTGAGTGAAGGGCCTACTCAACAAGAGCACACAGTGTACTGATGAGAGCAAAGACAGGGTCAAAATAACACTTAAAGTACTGCCACCAGTAGTGGCAGTAGTACCAGTTCAGACAACCTGGGCATCTGTACCATGGCCACCCTGATAGCACTTCCAAACAAAGTATTCAAACAGGAAATACTGCATTTTATCAGTAAATAACTCATAGCTATGAAACATGAAGAAAAGTGTCTTGGTGAATTAAGCAATCTTTTCAAAGGGAACACAAGTCTAGGTATAAAAAAAGCATCAAAAACCAGTTAGGTTTTTTGAGATACTACCCTTCATACAAACAACACTGTGATTAAAAATTTTGAATTACTCAACAGCTAACTACATTAACTGTTACATCTCAAAATAAGGATGAGGAGATGTCTTTCTCTTGGGATCCCCAAGAATACCTCCTCAGTTCCACATTTTAAAGCAGTTTTTCAGTTAATGGCCTAGAAGAGAAAAAGAATTAAGTGTACCATTTGTGAGCCATATACACACAGAGGAAACTAAACATTTTAAAGGAGTGAGTAGTAACACGGTGGAACCTCATGGGCATAGTCGGCTCGCATGTAGCTTAGAGCCTCATACATGAAACACTCTATCCAGAAGCAAAGAATGAAGAAGGCTCCACTTGCATACATAGTTACAACAAAGACAGGTGAAGAAGGTGGTCACCAGAAATGCTCAGAAAAATGCAATTAGGAGAATAATATGGTCCTGAGATAAGTAAACACAGCAATGTCAAGTAGAGAGGCTCAGTTACCAGTACTTGACCAATCTGGAATGATGGTTGAATTGAAAAGGAATGAGAAGCGCTGTGGGAATGATCATGTGCTTACAAAACATGCCTTACAGAGAGAGGCTCAAGATGATAATTTCCTTAGCTTGTCAAAAGCAAGAATAACGAATTGACTCTAACATATGATTGAAACACTTAAAACCCCATAATTTTCTTAAAGTAAAAAAAAAAGGAAAAAAAATCAGGTGAAGATAATCACACTATTAAAGACTGCCACAAGTTGAGATTGCAGTAGTGTACTCAGGAACGTGGTTTTACAGCACCCAAAGAGACGTTTCAGTTCAAAATCAAGTAAGTCTTAGTAAATTCTGACCTCCAACAAAACACACAAGTTACCAATAAACAACTTTCCTCCTGGCAGGACAATTTCTCACCTGGCCCTCCTATCTTCACAAGCAACTTCCTCTCAGCAGCAGCAGTGTTGAGTGTGCACAAGGGCCACCCTACTGTTTGTCTGCAGAACAACTACACGTGGCTCAGCCTTCCCGAGGAAGGTGTCTGAGAGCAGGCAGTTTGCAGAAGCCCTCCTTCCCATGAAAACCCAGTACTTCATGGGGACCGGGCTGCAGGCCAGCCTAATTGCTCTGGCAGCACCGGCAGCTGACTGCTTCCTCCTGCTATTTTTCCCAGGGGCCCTTCGGCCCCTTCAGGCTCACATGACTTAATCAAACCTGAATGCCCTTCTGGAAGATATGCAAATTATTTTTCAGTCAGACAAAAGTGTTTTGGCTCAATACTGGTGTTACTAAGTGAAGTTTAATGATGTGCTATACAGGTCAAACTTCACGGCCTAATGGCACTTTCTAGCTATAAACGCAACAAGTGTATTACTCTCTAAGGGAGGTTTTAAAGCAAAATATTAATATATTCAGTACATTACCTAATTAGACTAGGCCAAATATCAATACAAAGCAATATGGCCTGTATTTTAAGGTCAGGTTTGACAATGAGAGGATTTTTGCACTCAGGAACTGCTGGCAGTTTGAGTTCAGCCATGGGTGCAGAGTACCACACTCGGCATTCCACCTCTCTGTGACCTTGCACTGGCACATTTCAATGTGCCGTGCTGGGAGAAAACTAACTCAAGCAGCAGAAGTACTGAATAGTTTGCTGCCAGTTTAGCATGCTGAGACAGATCAGCACAAGATGGAACAAGTGCTGGAGCTGCCATGAGGAGGATGCAAGAAGGCAGTACCTCACCAGCCAGCAATTAGATCAGGTTATGCTGACATGGTACTGCAGATTTAATTAAGGCATTAGTAAAGTCTCAGATGCATTCAGTTCTGAGAAGACAACACCTTCAGTTTCCAATTTATCTTAGGCATACGACCACAATAGGTCCCTTTTTCCTGTCTAGCTCTTACCACAAGAAACTGAATCACTAGGATATCTTAAATGCTGAGCCTTTTCCCAGTGCAAAGTAGAATAAACCAGCTATAAATGTTTCATAGTCACATGAAGCATGGTGGTTTGGTTTTAAAGCCATTTTAAAAAATGATTGTGAAGAAAGAAAAAATATATTGCTTCCAAGGTAATGAATGTACAATTTCTAAAGAACAGGTTTCAACTTGCAAGTATTCCTGGCAATCAACTTGCACTGTGGGGTGGAACATACAGTTCTGTGTATTTCCTTTATTTATATTAAAGATACAGTGTGGGATCATAACATGCATTACCAACAACAACACTTAACTGAGTACTGGACAACTCTACAGGACACACACGTACTTTCTTGGTTCTCTTTCATCTGGTAAGATCAACTGAATAAAACCAAGGAGACACTAGAGGTAATGTAAGATAAGGATAGTGTCAGTTGTTCTTGTTACAATAAGGCTTCTGGGATAAAGTGTCAAGCATTTAACTGGGTTCAGGAATAAGTTCTTTCTAAACATTTGAGTTTAGAAAGAACATCTAAGTTCAATCTAAACATTAATGGCATTTCTACCTTATCCAGTCAGCTGCATGTCCTTGTATACATTACTAGAATTAATACTACACATAACTCAAAATAATTCGTTGTTTATTTACAATCACCCTTCTCACATACTAATGAATGACACCAGGCCTTCAGAGGGAGAATTTGCTTTTCTTGACAATCCATCTTTGGCAGACTCTGCCCTCAACACAGAAGATTTCAGGGAGGCACTGAGGCAAATAAGAGAGAATGCACAGGAGGCTAGTATGATTGGAGAAGAATGCTTGCAATTTTATGTGGAGAAAACCCAGCTGCCAGTTTTTCAGATGTTTGAACTCACACACAGATACTCTGCTGTTTCATCAACAAAGGGTAAACGCTTTGACACTCAGTGAGGGAACAGGCGCTCCTCCGTGCCCTAACCTGCTTATGCACTTCTAATCAAAAATGGCTGCATTAACAAATACTGCAATACAGCATGCTTCACCCCACTCCCTAAAAACATCTCTATTGCAACACCATCGCCTCCATGTTAGACAAAGCCTATACAGACAATGTAGTTACTGGGCAGCTTCTTCAAACTCACCTGTGACTCAGTTAAAATATTGTGGAATTGGGACTTTTCAACAAGCAAAAATTTAAAATACTTTGCAACTTTGAAGCCCCTTCAAAACCAGTGAAGGAACTTGCCTTTCTTTTGTAGCCTTGCAAGCTCCTGTCACGGTGCTTGTAGCCCTTTGCAAATCATTTAATGCTACATGGAAGCAAGGGGATTGCATGCAGTAGTTTTATCAAAATTTGTTTATTCAGTGAATCTAAAGCCTGCAACAATGTGCATGCACAAAACAACTGAACTATCACAATGTTTATTGGTCCCTAGATGTCTTCTAGCTCTCAGGCACAGAAGTCACATGCTAAAACTGTAGAAGATAACCAAAGGATATTTGGTAGAGGTACCATCCAGACCAGGCTAAAAGTGCAGAATACAGTATCCCTTCAGTTCTCACCTGTACCTTAATGTAACTGGAAAATAATTATATAGTTACACATGCAGAAATGGGAGAACAAATTCTGCAACAATTTTCAAATATATTGACTCTAGTAGAATTTGAAGTAGTTCACTTAAAGCCAAAATTGAATTCTGTGAAAAGTCACCCAATTGATTCCCAGATCATCCCACTGAGATAACCCAATGTCAAGATTTCAGAGAAATTTCATTATGAAAGTGATCTGAGTTAAAAATAAGCTTTAAAAATAGCAGTACAAGTAGTGAAAGGATAGAAGAACACTGTACTGAGTATATCTGGAGAATTCTCCAGTTAGCAAAGGGAAAACACATTCTTGTCCAGAAAAATTAGCAGCCTACATGCTGCTCTGCCTGCATTCAAGTCCCAAGAAGTTCTGCATTGCACCTCCAATTACAGCAGATGGGAGTCAGTCTCAGAGGCTTAATTGAAAGTATGTTCTGTGAGATGTTTTCATTAACAATTCTTTCTCAGTGTGGTCACTTTTGCTTATTTGGTTTTGTTTCTCCTCAAAATCATCAAAGAAGACAAACAAAATGCTATTTTTTCTTTAAGCCTCAAGGAAAATAATATCTGTCAAATCTGCATTTACCTTGAAACCATTTTAAGTTCAAAGTGATCTGACCAAAGTTCCTGAAGAACAGAAAAGTCACTTCTGGATACCTCAATAACTGAAAACTGCAGTATTTTGAAGAAAACTCTCTTGATGTTTTCTTTAAATCATCTCTTCTACAGAGGTACAATCTATTTAATTCTTTATTAATTTTTTTCTGTATTTATTTATTTTTGCCTGTATTTCCTCAAAAAGTTACTATAGTCTGACAACAAGATTTTGGAATAACTTCTGGCTATAACTTGAACAATCACATTCCTAGGTTGTAAGGACTATGTTTGATGACACAGTTAACTCCTTAAGGATTCAGGCTTCTCTACAATTACCACCATGCTCCAGTTTCAAAATTAACACTATTGTGTAACTTCAGGAGTTACGTAAATTCCTTTTGCTATGGTAAATGTAAAAGACCTTAAAAGACAAATAAATTTTTAAGGTGAGTTAACTTACTGGCAAGCAAATATCCATCGTTTTGACGCCGCTTAAAATATTAGATTAACTTAACACTAAAGCTTCTTCTAAAAATACCTTAGAGCCATTGTTTAGAACTGACATAACAGTGAGGTCACTGCCCTGTAGAGTAGTCATAAGTGAATAGAAAGTAAAATTCTTCTCTACCTGTATCTCCGTTACATAAAAAATGCTCACAAAAAAAAAAAAAAAAAAAAAAGTAATGAAGACAGATTTGCTTGTATGATGACACTTTCCTAATCTGAATTTTTACTTTTTTTATATGTTCAGTTTGTACCAGTTAGAAACATACAACTATCCACAAATTAATATTGGATGTATCTGACCAACACTTAGTTTTTTATTAAACATTTACCAAATGCTCAAACACAATGAGAGTAAGAAAAGGCAAAGGAGCAAATGTTAACAATTGGACTAAGAAGAATGGTACACCTCACACTCTTCTGAATCTGTTCCAGGTCTGAAAGATTTCAAAGTGATTCTGTACATTGTGTGTGACAATCCTGTGCAACCAAACCACAACAAACAGAGCCGCCACTTTCATATTTACTCTCTGCAGGTTTGGTTAGTTTTCACATGAATAGATATAACTCTTGAAATCCAGTTCTGTCTATCAAAAAGCCTTTCCTGCCTTCCTCCAGAATTGATTTTAATATCATCCTAAGAATTGTTAAAAGGCAGGAAAATTCCCACAGGAAAAAACTTTGAGTCTGAACTGGGGGAGGGGGGGCAGAGAGAAGACTGATATTAAAGGCTTTTTTATGTTAAAGATTTTACATTTCAAATGTTTACAATGTTTGAATCACTCTTCTTTTGTATTCAAAAAAGAGTTACATTATTTCAATGGAAAGAAGTTACCAGTTTACATGCATCTGTCTAACATTAGCTGTTTATCACGAACAATAAAGCGAAAGTTCCTTAAGGTGTTGATTCTGCCAAATTTGATCTATACAGCTAGCTAAATACTCTCAGTTTTATTGATCCAGCCAGCACTTGTATGTCCTAAGATTACTTAATTCAATCCAACAGGTGTAACTCCAGGTTATAAATAGAAAAATGCAGGTACAGTAAGATTAAGGGATTTGCCAAAGATACAGATTAACAGGATTAAGATTCAGGAGTTGCCAGTTTGAGTTTCCTTGCTTATCCCATATTTGCTCCAGCAAATCTAAGTACAACAAGGACAGCAGAGAACAGAGGAAAATACTGACATCTTCTACTTGGCACCAAGAAAAAAAAGTTAAAACCCCTATTCAGTATCAGCTGTCTGACTAGGAATTGCCTTTACATACACCCAAAGCATGCCTATTATCAGAAATAATATTTCAAGTACCTAAGAAGTAATTGAATTTATTTTAAATCAGCCTAAGACCTTGCAAAACAAAGCTCCAGGCCCTGTGTGTGTATAGGGATGCTCCAGGTTCATTTTTCTAACAGAGAAAGACAAAAGAAATAACAAAGAAATCTTTCATTAGCTGTATTATTTCTTTAAAAACCGCTTCCCTTAGTAACCCTGTTTATTTGCTGCATCTGTGTGTTGGGTTAGTGTGGCAAGGTTTTGGTAGTGGGTGAAGATGCAGGGAGGGTTTCTGTGAGAAGTTTTAAGAAGCTTCACCCCTAGGTGCGACAGAGCCAATGCCAGCCTGAACCAAGAGCAACACATCCCAGACCAAGGCTGAGCCAGTCAGTGACCATGGGAGTGCCTCTGGGATAACATATTTAAGAAGGGATAAAAGACCCCAAATTGCACAGCTGCAGCTGGAGGGAGAAGTGAGACTGTGAGAGAGAAACAGCTCTCACACCAAGCTCAGTGCACAAGGAGGGGCAGGAGGTGCTGCAGACACTGGAGCAGAAATACCCCTACAGCTCTGGTGGGGCAAGGAAGTACAGAAATCCAGAGTGAGACTGAGCCTAGGAAGAAAGGAGGGCTTGCTGGAAAGTGTTTTTAAGATCTGGTTTTCTCTTTATCCTGCTCTTGATTTAATTGGTAATAAATTCAATTAATTTCTACAAATCGTGTCAAATTTTTGCCCATGACAGTAACTGGTGAGTGATCTCTCCCCCTCCTCATCTTGACCTGCAAGCCTTTAGTTATATTCTTCTCTTGATTCTCTAGCTAAGGAGGGGAAGTGAGAAAGCAGCCTTGGTGGGTACCTGGCATCCAGTTAGAGTCAACCCAACACAATCTGCTAAAGACAGCAATGTTTAGTTACCAAGAAACAGATAACAAACATTTTACTAGCCTTTTTTTTCTTTAATATTAGTTCTGCAAGATATCTTAGCTGGGGTTCAAAGGAAATGCTTGAAGAGATTACTAATTAGATTTCAGCAACCATTGATTTGTTTCTTAACTCCTCTAGTCTACTAAGATTTAATACAATATTCATTTCCCTTTGCTTTGCTTATGGGATACTTTAGATACAAAAGCTAGGGAAGATTTATAAGGGACAAAAAAAACCATCATGGAATAAAAAACTTTGCTAAAATGTATTCATAAACTTTACTCATGATTCTTTATTTAAGAATATTGAGTGCCAGAATAAATTAACACAGCATCATCTGAAAGACACATTTTGTTAAGGGTTTAACGTACTGATCCAGAAAACAGAAAATGTTTGAAATGCAGAGTGAAATTTAATTTTTATGTTGCCTCTCCTCAAGCTCTGAATTCAGAGCCTCATTGAAATGGCTGCTCTACCTAAACTCCTAGTGTAAAAAACAGGAGAAGGATAGTGACCAGAAGCCCATCTGAACTACTCAAAACCACCCTGTGGATGAGACACTCTCTGCTGACTACCAAAGAAGTGCATCAGATTTTGAATTTGGGCATCCAACTTGTATACTCACAGGACAAGAGATGATGGACACAACCTGCAAAAAAGGGACATGCTTCAGCAGGTATTCTTTAGGTTTGGCTTTAGCTACACCATGCACAGATTCAACTTTCCCATGGAGCAGCCTCTTGAGAGCAAATGCCAAAATCCCACTTTGCTGAGTTTGAAACCCAGAGTTCAGCTTTTAAGCTTATTTTCCCAGAAAAATAGCAAGACATGACATAGCCAGATCAGGTTCTAAGCTTCATTGTTTTACTCTTTAAATGAAAGAACTCAGAAGATGGCCCTTCACAGAACAGATATGTTTAAGAAATATTTCACTAGATATTGTATGCAACTTGCCTAGTAGACTGGACCTAAGGGGAAAGAACTGTCTGCTATTTTATAAGGTGGTCGGTCCCTTGAGGAGCAACATGCTTGAACAAGACTCTACTAGCTAGTACTTTGAAGCTAAGCTAAAACAACAAAAGACTGCAACCTCTGTATAAAAGGAAAAGAGTCTGAATTTACAATAAGGGAAGATGAATAAAGAATATACTTCAGCATATAAAGTAGTTTCTATTTTGAGCTTCTTCAAAAGGGATAAAGGGATAATCTCTTGCCAATTTTACTTTAGAAGCCAGCAACTTCTCTGTACACCAAGATTGGCTTTCTAAGTGATACAGTTACCAGCTAAGCACCAGACTGCTTATGCACCAAGACACTTTCAGACAGGGTACACACTTTCAGACAGGTGTTGCACACACAAGAAATAACCTTACCCCCCTGAAGAGCAAAGAATTGTCAGGAGAATAATACTGAGCAACAATCCTTAGCATCATATACAACAACAGAGATGATGAACTCGATGACATATGTTAATTAAACTGATTTCTATCTTGCTGTAAAGACTCTGTTGAGAAAAGCATGTAGCAAAGGGGGCTGTAACATCAAACTACAAATACATCCTGCATCATCCCACACAGCTCATGCACAGTGAGCCACTATTCTGAGTAAGATGAGTACACTCAAAACATTTTTAAAAAACCAACAGATTCTTACAATTTATGTAGACAATGTTGCTTCATACTAACATATGTGTATTTTCCTACTTGTTTCACAGTAAAGCAATCCTGTATCTGTAAAAAATATAAACTTAGTATATAAAATTGGAGTAATGTATCAAAAGGCCAAACATCTTGAACTCTGACTATGACTTCAGCTAATTACTCCATTTCCCTGTCTCACTTTCTGGAACTGTTAAATGAAAATAGTACTGTCAAAAATTTTGGGAAGCTTCAATCCTTAATGTCTGAAAAATACCTGGAGATCCTTAGAGAGTAGGCACAGAAAAGTATTATCAATAATCATCATTCTGAAATTAAGACATCACATTTGAGGTCCTGTCCATCACAGAAGAAAGCCATGAAACCCTTCTCAGCTTTAAGGACAATTCTCAGCACCTTAAGGACAATTACACTTGCTCAGTCATTTCAAGGGTTTGATAAGAAAAGTTTCCAATCAAAGTAGACAGAAAAAAATAAATTCTTTCAGGAATAAGCTGCAATATTAACTACTGGTTATCCTAATCATGTTAACTAACATTTGCATTGCATTGTAACTTCACAACACACCTATCCTTCTGCCTCTGCCAACAGAATGAAGAAATACCTAACAGCAGCATGGGGAGTGGGGATGACAAAGAAGAAATAAAGAAAAAGCTTTGTTTCTGATATCAGATAGTGATGCAGAGATAACTCATGCAAAAAGAACTGACAGCTTGACTTCTTTTCAGAAAATGTTTAAGTTATTCTGGGAATTATGTAAGGGAAATTTGAATGAAGACTAGATGAGCACTTGGAATATGTAATACCTTAACTCCAGCAGAAAGAGTAGAGAGAAAAGTGGTAACAGATAAGCAGATACCATAGCTGGAAGGAAACAAATATTTGACAAACAGATTATCAAAACAGAGATAAATAATAAAAAAATGGACAGGCAAAGAGCTGACTAGAGAAAGGGATGAAGATAGTTCTCAATGAGTTTGTCCTACAACACAAAGGAACTAAAGGGGAAGAGTTAAAATTCTATTCAGGACAATATTGCCTTTCCTGACATCTCTCCCTACCCTCTATGAAAATGAACACTTTGGAATCTCACACACTTGCTTTTCCAAACAGAAAAAAAAAATTCTTCTCAAATGTTTAGTTTCCTTTAGGTTTATTGTGTACTTCATGTACTCTCCAGCCGCCCTTGATGCTATGGCTTCTTCTACTGAGAAACACCAGGTTACTGCATTACAAATATTACCCAAGTCCTACTGGAGAATCTGTACAAATTCATTAAATTAGCTGACTATTTCCGGGTCTGAATCTTAATGCAGGAAAACCTCAGAGAAGACAGGATTTGACAAGGATCTATGTGAGCACTAGAATTAGCAAAGCTTTTGTCCTACGGATTTTTGGGGTTTGACTAACTTAACATTGCAGTCTAGAAAAGTGTGAACTTCTGTGTAAGCTTCTCCTGTGCCTGAAGCATTTCTAAGGTGTTTTTCTTTATACCTGAAAAACCATTTTATAAAAGTTTCAGAAATGTATCTACCTGGCAATTAGAAGGACCACAGCCCTGGATTTCAGGAGAGCATACTTTAATGACTTCAGAGATCTCTTTGGAAGAATCCCATGGGATATGCTCTAAGAGAAAAAGGGGTCAAGAAGTGATGGATATTTAAGTATCTCTTCATCCAAGATAAAGAAAGCTCCATTTTTCAACAGAGGTTATGAGATTCATGCTTGGTAGGATCACAGAATGCAACTCACCCTGAGACCAGCTTATGAAGGAAGGTATCACAGACTGTACATTACCACAGTCATGTCCTGTGACAAATTCAAAATGGATCAAGCTTAACTTATAAATATTACTGACTACATTTCATAACTCATTTGCAGATTACAGGTTTTCCATAGTAATACCTTATCCCCATTTCACAGTAGTAGCATATCAAAGTACTAATCATGCATGCAGATCACTTCTACTGATACTCATCTAGGATCCTTGAAAGGGGCATAACAAAGAGTAAGCCAACAATCCTTTGCATCATATACAACAACTTTATACCTGATCATACTGATTTAAACCAGACTTCAAGATGTTGACTGAGGTAAGGCAACTTTTAAAGGATCCAAGAATTTCTGTACTTAATTCATCATTACACTTTAGTCAGACATGGACATACTGAATGGAACCAAGGCCTCAAAACAAATTGCAAAGTAGGGACTTCCTGAGAGGTTTAAAGTTTCTAGGATCAAATTATCTTGCCTAACAAGAAAAGGCTTACTGGAAGAGTTCAGTAATATAGTTATAGAAACAGAAATTCAGTCAGTCTTTTTAACAACACTGGGGAAATCAATTCCTCAAAAGAAATAAATGGCACTCTCAAGCTTATTTTATTAAAATAACTGAATATAAAGCTTTTGTGAGTATAACTAATAGATTAAGTGGAAGAACAGGGGGCCAGAAATTGTAGTTGTGCAAATTCCCAATGAACAAACAGAAAAAAAACTTCTAGATATAGGTCAGGTCTGAATCCATGAATGAGATACATATTGTAGAATCAGGAGCACACTATATAAATCAGCTGAGTTAATTTAGGAAAGCTAGGAAGTGAATGTGTAGTGATGGAAACTATAAATAATAAGACCATGAGAGAGAAAAGCTGAAGAAGAACCTGGGATGAAAAATGACAAAAATTATTTGTTCAGAGATTTTTTGTGCAGCTAGACAAAAACATAGTTATTTCTCCAGTTAAAATGGTAACTCCTAGTACCAAGGCTATGTTGAAGACTTAATTACATGTGTGAAGGAGAGTCCTTACTCTTCTGCTCATGCTGAATACACATTCCCCATCCTCAGTCTTCTTCCTCAGTTTGCAGCTACAGTGCTCACAGCAGCTCAACACAGAGATGCTCGAGTTTATTCCACAGAAATGAGCGCAGACACACCATCACAACACTCCCCTTATGTCCACTGATCTGCTGAGACAGATCAACTAGGCTCAGGCTGCTGTCAGAGCAATATAGCTCTGCAACATCCAGGTCCCAAGCTAGTATTTTGAGACAGTGCTGAATTGTACCATATGGAAACACAAACCCCAAGCTTAGTTGTCTATGTAAACATTGCATTACACAGCACAGACACACACTTGAAGCCAACAGCATGGGCAGAAGTATGCTTTAGGGCTTACAGAGAAGGGATGAAGATAATGATTTCCTCAGTTTAGGTGCTTTCATCTCTCAGGGCAGACTAAGAGCCAACATTGGGCTGAAAGCACATGTGGGCTTCACGGAGACCCTTCTCATAAAACTTCTTTGCAGAAAGTCACAGTATAAGGAATTGAGACAAATCAAGATTTTCACCTACTTTCTCTACTTCTCCCTTTCAACATCTCTGCTGCTGAAGAATAGGTCAGAAAATATCATAAAACATACTAATTAATGAAACTAAGGCTTCATGGACATTCTATTAGATGATCGCTTTTGCATATGAAATATGCAGATCATCTTTCAAGACATGTCACAAGTAACAGAAGAGGTAGACCAAGTTTATTTAATATAAGAAACATGGGGCATTCAGAATCCCAGGCCAGGTCAAACAATCTAGAACCAGTTTTGTTTCAGGGAACTTCCCCACAATTTGTAATACTAACTCTTCAAGACTACATTGGAACCTAAAAAAGTCTTAATTAAAAAAATCTATTTCAGTTGGTTTGAATAGGAATGCTGTCATAGGAATGGGAAACTTGCCAGAAGACTGCAAAGCAAATAGTAATAATAATTACCAGTTGAATTTTGGATAATTGCTTAGCAGAATGCAACAATGATTACTGCTTATTTAAATGTTTTGCTCAACTGGGACAAAAAGTAAAGAACATATTAATTTAATTTGCCAATGACACAACCAGTGAAGAAGTGTCAAAAGACACAAAATAGCCAGAAAACATTAGAAAACAAACAGAAACATTTACTGGTTTTAAAAAAAAATCTAGAGAGATACACATCTGGAATACTAAATTGAAAAAAAGCATTTGAATATTAAAAAGAGCTGGTGTATGCTCAGAGACAGCTGAAAAGGAAATATAATACTGGGGCGAAAAATAAACCCAAAGCAGATTAGACAAGAAGGATTTTCAGTGTACTACATTTAATTTCACAAACTGCCTTGACAGAATGGCATGAACTGAATTCAGGGAGAGACTAGCTGAAGATTCCATCACTGACCCACTTCTACAAATGATTACTGCAATGCATTTTACATCTATGCAATGCAGACGTTTTAACTTACAATGCCTTGTAGATATATCTCACCATCTCTAAAATGTAATCCTCCACTTATTTCTCCCCAGCTACAGAAATCCTTTGTCATGATACTCCAGAGTCATGAGTGCTTCCAGGCAGAGCTACATTGGTAAATCATAAATAGCAACAGCTGTAACTGTAGCACGAAGGAACTATGACATGAGTAAAGTTAGAGATCAATCATTTCAGCCAAGGCTATTTCACTGCAGAATGAATTTCCAGAAAACACAGCTAACTTATCTTTAGGACATGCTGTGAGACCTCACTGATTCATAAAAGATTTCCTACAATAACATGGTATAAAAATCTGATTTAGTTTTAGTAACAAAAAGGAAAGGAAAAAAGATTCTGATATTTATTGTGATCATCAGTGTATTGTTCTAAACATTTCACTTAGCAGAGATTGGCTAAGCTAAAAATGAAGATAGTCTAAAAGCTTACAAAGGTGGGAGTAAAAAAAAGGCAGAGTAATTTAATATAAAGAATAACATATGGAAGCATTAGAATGATACTAGCAAAGAAAGGGATTTTGTAACCTCAGGAAAGTAATCTTGTCAGCAAAAATGCATTAAAATAGCATATTTCAAAACTGAGCTGGGAGAACAGTGGTCCATTTAGCTCTTTTCCATCTCCAAGTTACATGAATAATATAGATAAGACATTTCTTTAATTTTTGTAAGGAATCTAGCCCTCCTGGCAAACTGAAGTAGAATTAGTCATAGAGGCTTACCACTCTTCTCAATTCATGACATAGCTTGTGTGCTTGGTTGAGGTAAACCTCCCTTTCCACATGCTCCAGAGACAGCTAGACTTCCAATTTCCTAATTCAAGTGTGCAGAAACAAAGAGGTAGCCATCACACCATGTGATGAATGGGAAAGAAACCTGGTCATTTTATAAGATTTTATTTCAATATGAACAGTAAATGTATCTTTTGTCTGAAAGGGAGGCAAGTGTCTGCAAAAAGGATTCTCAGGCAATACAGTCTAACATACTTTCTGCAGCAGTTTTACATTTCAGTGCTAAATCTAAGGTATCAAACAACAGCTATTTTTGCTGGAAGCAGTTCTAAATTGGGAGGGGGGGGAGGTGCAAAGACAGAAAAAAGAGAAAAGCTGTTGAAAAGCACCAAAGAAAGCTGGGGCTCTAGAAAAGAAGTGCCAATGGTTCTGACTGAGCTTTCTGTTCACTTCTCAGTACATCAGGCCTGGAACAAGTTTCTCAGTGCAAAATTTCTCTAATTGGCTGGAAAGCATTTAAGGAAAAATCTTTCTTTTTAATTAAAAACAGAGAACCAACAAGACATGAAAGCCATGGGGGCTGGGAGAGGCATATGTTGACCTTATGAGGCTTCACAGCAGAACTCTGCAGGGGCCGTTTAAACTGAGAAAGCACAGTTTTAATTAAAGAGTCCTGAGGAACAGACAATTCAAAAGAGCAGGTCAGATAGATTCCAAGAGGTCAATTTAAGCACAAGCAGAGGAAAAACAAGACTTCTGGCCATTCTGCCTTCCTCTGGGAGAAATCTGTTGCTAACTGATCATTATGCTTCAACAAACACAAGCTGTCCTCTAACCACCTCTGTGAGTGTTGTGTACCATTGGTACAAGTTAAAGGAGGGCACAAAGGGTTATAGAGAATGGGGTAACCGACTCACTGCTGACCTCTCTCTAGTGGAGTTCCATAGGGCTCCATCCTACGCCCAGTTCTCAACATCTTCATAAACGACCTAGATGTGGGACTCAAAGGAATACTAAGTAAGTTTGTCAATGACACTAAACTGGGCAAATCCCTTTTCTCAAGGGCAGAAAGGCCCTGCAGAGAGACCTTGACAAATCAGAGGGCTGGGCATTCACCAACCATATGAAATTTAACAAGGGCACTTGCTGGATTCTGCACCTAGGATGGGGCAGCCCTGGATGTGTGGACAGACTGGGGAACAAGAGGCTGGAGGGCAGTGCCACAGGAAAGGGACATAGGGGCCTGGTTGACAGAAGGTGCATTATGAGTCAGCAGTGCTCTGGCAGCCAGGAAGGCCAACCCTGTCCAGGGGAGCATCAGGCCCAGCAGCACCAGCCAGGCAAGGGAAGGGATTGTCCCACTTTGCTCTGCACTGGGGCAGCCTCAGCTCGAGGGCTGGGGGCAGTTTTGGGTACCACAATATAAGAAGGGCATTAAACTACTATAGATTGTTCAAAGAAGGGCTACAACGATGGTGAAGGGTCTGGAGGGAAAGTCACATGAGAAGGGGCTGAGATCACTTGCTCTGTTCAACCTGGAGAAGACACTTAGGGGAAACATTGTAGTCTCCAGCATCCTCACAAGGGGAAGGAGGGGCAAGCACTGATCTCCTCTCTCTTGTTACCAGGGAAATGGCTCGAGGAAGACATGAGGAAGACATGAAACTGAGTCAGAGGAGGCTGGATATTAGGAAAAGGGTTCTTCACCCAGAGGGTGGATGGGCACTGGAACAGGCTCCCCAGGGAAGTAGTAACAGCAACAGTCTGACAGAAGCAAGAGGCTTCTGTTCAAGAAGCATCTGAAAAATGCTTTCAGGCACATGGTGTGATTCTTGGGGTTGTCCTGTGCAGGGCCAGGAAATGCATTCAGTGATCATGATGGGTCCCTTCCAACTCAGGATATTCTGTGATTCTATCACAAGAAATTCTGTGACGTATTTTTCACCAAGGAATCTCAGTTTCTTGTTACTGGATCACATTCATCTGTTTCCTTCTAGTCCTGGTATCACATCCCCAATGCATGGAATCCCAGATATGCTTATGCACACTTGAAAATAGAAGTCTGCATCTTACTAAGCTTCTAAACCCACTGGAAAATCCTGTAAAATGGATCCAGCATATCACCAAAAATAAATCCTCTTAAGAAAAAATAAACAAACAAACAATCCCCCCAACCAACAAATTTTTCTTTACTTTTTGAAGTGTAACCATCACATTTATTGAAGCTAGTAAATTTCCCTTACTGTTCAGAGACAAAAATAAAAATAAATGTAGCCTCCAAACGAAAGGACTTTAAAAAGTCAAGGTAACCCCAACCCATCAAGTAACAGAACTAATATAAAAGAAAAATAACATAAAATATGCTATATTTCTTCATGAAGAGCTATTTCCCAGTAATTCAAAAGGATAAGGAATTAAGTAGAAAAGTAACATCTACAGCAGTTTCCCAAGAGAAACAGTAATGTTAGTGCATTTCAGTTACTGTATACATGGCTCTGCACACACACAGATTGTTACATTTAAGCACTGCTTGTGTTCAGACAGATTTCTCTATTATTGGAAATTTGAGAACTCATGGCTAGGTGCATCTGCTTGGGTGAATGACATGCACATTCCAAGTCCAGGCATGGTCAAGACTGACAGACAAAGCAGTGAATTTCCCTGCATCAAGGAGGAACAGCTACCAGCCAGATTAAGCAATCACTTAACTTATTCGTGCAATATTGTCTACTTTTCTAAAATCCTAATTACACACTCAGAAGTGAAAATATGGGGGTTTGTGAGTTTGTATAAGCTCACAAAAGCGCATCATCTTATATCATTAATATTCTCTCTTGCTTCCCTCCAGCCAGGGTACAAGCTTTGATGTAAGTTATTTATTAGGTGGACTTACATCCTCACAGGGTTGGTATTTATGTCGTTTATCAGGGACACCCTCCACAGATGGAGAAAATTAAGAAAAAGCCACCACTCACTCCTAAAACATGAAATTCAAATCTGGAACGAAATGTAAAGTAACTGAGAGAGGGGGAACAGCAGTAAACACTTCTATGATAAAGGAATAAATAAAACCAAGAACAACCTAGAAAACATGGAAGTTAGTGAATGTACTACTTCTGACAAAGGAAGACAAAAGATGCTTTCATAGTTCTTCACAGACATAAATCAGTGACAAAGAATGGAGCAATCCCTGCTGAGAAACAAACCCAGAGAGAAAACTGGGGCAGATAAGAATTGTGCTGTAGAAAACAAAGGGTATATTTTCATCCCTTTCTGCACACAGAAATTCCATTGACATAAAGTGGCCATTTGATGAGTAACACTTCATACACCTCACACAGGGCATTGAATGCAGAAATTCTAGTTTGGGTCTCAAAAGCAACATTCCTATGTTAGCCCAAGCTATATTGCTACTAATTTCAGAAACAGCACAGTTGCACAGTATATAACCATAAGAAGAATTTCGTACCAGGACTCCATAACTTACTTACCTCCTTATGATGGTTTGACCCTGACCAGGTGCCTGCCAAAGCTGTTCTGTCACTCTCCCCCCCTCAACTGGACAATCAAGAGAAAATATAATTAAATGCTCATGAAACAGGGAGAGATCACTGACCAGGTACTATCACAGGCAAAACAGATTCAACTTGGGGAAATGAAATCGAATTTATTACCAATGAAAACAGAGTAGGATAGTGAGAAATAAAACCAAATCTTAAACTTTCCACTCAGCCCTCTCTTCTTTCTGGGCTCAACCTCACTCCTGATTTTTTTACTACATTCCCTCCCCAAAGTGACACAGGGAGACCAGGAAGTTTGCCACACATTGTCTCTGCCATTTCTATCTCCTTGCTCTCTTCCCCAGCTCCAATATAACATTCCACAGACACTCCTCCACAAACTTCCGCAGCATAATACTCTCTCAAGGGCTGCAGCTCATCACAAACTGCTCAGAGTAGGTCCCTTTCATGGAGCACAGTCCTGCAGGAATGCACTGGACCAGCTTGAGTCCCCCATGGAATGACAAGTCCTGCCAGCAAAGCTGCTGCAGCATGTGCTCCTCTCTCTGTGGGTCCACAGGTCCTCTCAGGAGTCTGCTTCAGCACAGGTTTCCCATGCAAACACAGCTAAGAAAAAACATCTAGGTCTACTCTATTCCTGAGCGTGGTAATGACCATATTTCACCCACCACATTGCACAGGTTCAGCTTCTCAGTAAATGAGTTTAATTCTTAAGTGGCCATGAATGTTATGAGTTCCTCACACAGGTATAGTAAAAAAAATAATCCATAGCAAGTAAAACTGAAATAAAAAATACTGAGGTTCTGGTTTATAATTATGACTAGAGAACCATAGAAATTGGACTAAGTGAAAGAAAATATTGACAGTAATTTATCCAAAGTGATGCATTTCTGTCTCTGGTTAGTGTAAAAAGAAAATGTATGTAGATGTATAAATATACAGCTAAACATGTAATATTTACCCAGACTGAAAGGTGAAGCTAGTGGACTTCAAAGTTAGAAAAATACACACTGAACTCCTTTTAGGCCACAGCCAGAGCTTAGCAACATCCAGCTGAGTGTTTGTTCCTTTTTCTTCAAAGTACCTTGGTAATTACACTTTCTTCTATGGCCTTTTCCATACTCACATGAAACTACTAAAAGTTAAAGAGAAAGGAGATACTATGAAGCTAAAACTTGTCCATTCTTTTCAACAAATCCAGGTGCCCTTCATCTGGCTGAGGTTGGTGCTGGATAAATGAAGCCTGATGAAACCCTGCACTGAAAGTACTGCAGTGGATACTTTGCATCAAAGAGCTTCTTCTCAATTTTTCAATATGGTTTACCACAAACAGCTGCAGTTCTGCTGGATGACTTCTTCACTGTTATCTCTAACTTCCTCATAGAAATATGTCTAGGAGTATACTTTTTTTTTTTCCTGACTATGATCTGATCTCTAAACAGGTATGTCCTTACTGCATACTGTTAAATTAGTACTATATAATTTACTTCAAATCTTTAAAATATTATTCCTGAACTAAAGTAAATTATTTATAACATAACAAAGTACCTCTCAGTGGGAGGAAGGTGTTACAGATAGCATAGTCAGTTACTTCAGCAGCTTACTGCAGATTTTGCCATGTTTAACTGTGATTGCTTAATTGCCAAAGATCTAGATGGCACACAAAAGTCTTTATTCACGGTCTGGCAAATTCTGTTCATCAAAAGCAGAAGTGTTGCAAAGCTTAGCCAGAAGGCAAGGTTTTATCTATATTTAAGAGATGGTTCTAGTCTTTCCTGCAAGAAGAAATGAGTCTGAATAGCCTGAAAGAAATGAGGATTACAGTAAAAAAACCCCACCAACATTCATATTTGTACAGCAACTTTCAGTGTATTTGCTTAAAATACCAATTTAAAAAGTAAAACAAAACATAATTTTAGTTGCATGTAGTTACAAGAGTTTATTTTGAACTCTGGTCAGTTCTGTAATACCTAATATACCAAGTGTAATATAAGAATAGCTAGGCATGATAGCACAGTGCTGAGCATTTATTTTGGCACTGGAGCTTTTTCCTTGTGGGTAGGGTTGGGGAAGAGGTCACACAGCTGTCAGTGGTCCCTCTTCCACAGCCATCAGGATTGTGCAGCATCACCCAGCTATGGCAGGACTATTCAGGCACAGCTCAGGTGGCAGGGTTAGCTGCCCCACACCACTGAACCCAGCCTCCTGCAGGCTCCCAATGAAAGCACTCAGGAGCCCAGCTGGCCGAGAATCTCAGCACCCCCTTCCCTCATGCTCCACACCCAATATTCTAACCTTCTCTGGGTCCCAGCCACCAACCTCCAGCACATTTTTTTCCTATCTATCTCAATGCACAGGCCCACAATGTCCTCCCTCTGATCTATTGTTGCTTGACATGCTGTTCTGTTATAGAAGTAGCACTGGCAACAAGGTGCTTCTACACTGCCATATTCTGGGAGCCATTTTTAACCATTCCACAGGAAATGTGATGTTCTCTCCCCATTAATAATGTTAGGATATTAGAATGCAATGTGAAGGGTCAGTATTTGTAGTGCATGAGCAGCCTGGCTAACAATTTTCATGTCAAGGTAACAGGACAGCAGCAGATGCTGGGATACTTGCCTCCATTTTTTCCCACAGTTCGGAAACACCTCCAGAAGGTCCGAAGAAAAGAGGCCCTGTTATGAGGGGTGGCTTGGACAAAGCTGAACTCGCGGAACAAGATGTGTGTTCCTTGCCGCACGCTGTTAAAACTGTGGACAGAAAGTCAAAACAACAATGTTAGAAAGCTGAACCAACATGAATATTCTGGGAACAACTAGAACAGCAGCAAGAAAACCACTGGCCGTTACATTTTGTGAAACCAAATCTCCAAAGTTTATACTCATCTGTTCTCTAGAGAGAAAACTATTTGCAAAAACCACACATTGAATTTTAATTATAGGAATTAGAGGTTTGTGAAAGTAAAATTGATTCTAAAGAATCCCAGCAAGGAGTGTCCAAGACCCACTTATTTGAAAACAATCCATTGGAAAATGGCTTGCCAAGAGTAACTGTTGTTTATTTGACCAGAAGATGCCCTTTCTTTTAGTACCTTTGAACTTCATTGCCGTTTACATTACAGTTTTCTTTAAAGCCACAAAAAAATCCTCTTTAAGAGAAGCCTCAAGGTATCATTTCTAGGTTACTAAAAATTGACTATTGGATAAAATTTACTGTATAAAATTTACTGCAGTTGTGATGAAAATCTGATTGACACACCACTAAACAACCATTTGCACTAATGCATTTTGAAAAAAGTAGTTGGTCATTATGATGAATCTTCAACACTCATGTTTTTGTATTTTAGTATAAATTTCTAAAATATGAGTTGTAAGCACTTTAGGCTAACTTATTATAGCAAACATTTGTCTTACAAAGGTTTCTCTGAAGTGCAAGAGGTTCTCCTTTGGGCATGGTAAAGCTCAACATACAAGAACAAAAGAAATGCAAATACAAACATTATATACCAAAAGGTATAATGACAGGGTTGCCTCAAAGATAGATTTTGTGCATTTCACTTGGCATCATGCAAGTGGGACAAAGCTTTGAAACACTCCAGAGAGATCATTAAAACATTCACTTGGGACAGCAGCTTAACTCTCCCTCATAGATGAGAATTAATGAAAAGATACAAGTTTACTTTCATCACAGCAGATCCTCTCCATAGGTAGCATCTCTGAAACAGACAAAATCTGGTGGTCAGTGTGAACCCTCTCAGTCTGCAATTTTAAATCACCTCTTTTAATATAAAAATTTTAAATCACTTTATCCTTCATAATACAGAAAAGGGTCTCACATTTGAAAGATAATTATTCCACACAGACTTCAGCAAAATTTGAGTCATGTAACAACTGGGTATGGGTGTGGTGTGTGTGTGTGGAGAGAAGCCATTCAGTTTTTACAAAAGGAATCACCATTTCTCATTTTTAATATCCTGGTTCTCAAACATATGTGAGCAAACAGAATCTGTTGTCATGTGTTGAAAGGTAGTACAGAACATAGTTTCTAGCCCCCCTACCCAAAAGGAAATGTAAATAAAATAAGTACAATCGCCTTATGATTAAGAAACACTCATGACATTTGAATCCTGGAATCAGGAATATTCTTCCTGTAAATATCATGGACACATACAGTATTTCATATTTATGAAACCTTATTCATGCAAAGTAAAGCACAACCATTGTCCCAAGAGATTAAAGTAAATAAATAAATCATGTGCTGGATCCAAATATGCCACAATTACATGACTATCATTGCAAGCAAAGAGTGTTCGTTACAAAGTGCTGTCACTCACTGCCTTAGAGTGAACAAGTTCACAGTAAGGTAAAGTAACTTGCAAAAAGTCCCACAAGATGCTTGTGACAAAACTGGAAATGGAATTTCAGATCTTCTCATCCCAAACCACAGCCTGTATGACTTCTTTCATTTCTGATCTGCATTGTTTCACTGATGAAAGACTGATGGAGAAAAGAAGGATACAGATGAAAAAGAAGAAAGTTGGTGTAACAGAAGAAGTCAGCTTTCAGAAAAATAACACACATAAGGAAGACATTTTGGAAGAGAAAGAAAATGAAGGCACAATGATACAATTAAATGCACCAAATTATGCTGCTCAGAACATCTACAGAACATGCAAATTTTGGAAGCAGGTCCTGGCACAATTGTAATGAAAAGGTCCAGACATGAAGCCAACATACTATTAATTCACAGGAGACAGTCCCACTATATTACTCCTTATTTCTAATAAGCAAAAACTCTAGTCACTCACTTTTTCAGCATGGCATGGCTTTAAACCTACCAGGCAGAAGGGTATGATATCATTTGTTGCTTACTCAGTTGAAAGAGTGGGTGGATATGCTGGAACATCAGCACACCTGGTCGTGCTGACAGCCAAGTGCCGCCAGCTAGTTGAGTAAAGGAGGATTTTGTTTAACTATACAATGGAAGGATTTTCCCCCAAAAGCTCAAGATTGCAAGCCTGGGAGTCAGAATTTTATCCCAGTTAAGATGCTACATTTCAGACACCCTATACTTACATTCCTTTTTATAAGTAGTAAAAGTTCAGCTCAAAGGAATCAGCCCATGATGGAGCTATCCAGCAAGCAGCCCAATGACAAATCTATTCTCAGATAGGGTCAAGATCACTACAAGGGACAGGAACACTATATATTTTGAATAAACTATATATGTTGCAATTCCTAGATCATGGGCAGATGGCCAGTACCAAAATAACTTGGCCATCTTTTTTTTAACAGCTGCCCAGAGATGAAGATACCATTAATGTGGCAATCTTACAAGTAAACATTTCTAGAAGAAAGAAAAATTATGACAACCCAAAGTTGTTACATGTATTCCAACAGTAAGTAAGGCAAATGACCAACACCTTACCTTGATTTTTATACATGCAAACAGATGTTTTTCCCAATATCTTTTGAATACAGAAATGAAATAAGCTGCACTCAGAGGAATGGCTTAAGCAAGATATCAACAATAAAGGAGCAAACTTCACCATTAAGCTCAATCATTCTCATCAAGTTGAACAGCTGCTGATATTCTTCCCTTAGGATTGCTCAGTCTTCCCTCTATCTGTCCTCCTCTCAGTGAACAGCTCATACTGTTAGCAAAGTTAAGTGGCCAGAGCTTTTCAGCACATTTGAAGAATAAAGACTTAGGAAAAAAACAGGGTACCTCAACAAGTTATTACTTTGTCCTCAATCATTTAGAAATGGGTTTGGGAACCCAGAAGCAGGGAAAACAATTTTTCACTTCTCTGGTTAATTGCTCTTTTTCCTCTTTCAGGCATTTAAAGTGTAGCCATCTGCAAGAGACTCCTTCTAGAAGAAAGCTTTCAACAACTGTGCTAGTCTCCAGGCCTCTTATTGCAAACCTAATGATTGCTTCAGTCCTCTACCAGTAAATAGAGTAGGAAAATTAGAAGAGTAACAACAGTTCTTAATGATGTGATTTTATTTGTCTTGCTGAAACCAAGACTACAAATTGAATTGAATGTTCATTAGTTAACACCAGTTTACTGGGAGCACTCATATTTCACACAAGAATTGTTAGGCAACTGGATACTCTGTTAACAAAACAGCTTTTTCCATTCACTTGTGAGAAAATCCTGAAGAAAGACAAGAGAAGAATAAAGCAAGGTTCTCAGCAGATGGGGATATCTAAAGAAATTCTTACAGTAGGGGCTTCAGGATGCTTTCTCACTCCTTTCCTTTCCGTGCCCCAGAGCAGCCAAACCCCAGAAGAGTCTCTTCCACCACCACTGCTGAGAGGGCTGCATCTGGCAGCACACCCAGGCTAATCTTGTGGGATGGCACATACACGTGAGGGGAAGAAAAAAGATTTGGGAGGAGACTGTGATAAAACAGCCCCAGCTCTCAAAAATGGCTGTGCTGGGAATCCTAGCACTCAGGTGCTGCTTCTCTGAACAGAGCAGCTTTCATAAGGCTTTGTCTTTTTGTGTATTTACTTTTCGGCAACCTGCCAGAGTCCAGAAACTTTCAAGCACTCTTTTCAAACCTTTGGACTTCTAAATAGATTGTAAAAGTCCCAGGATGCTATGGTAACATCTCAATTGAAACCCATTGCAGCAGTTAGCCTCTGCCTGCTGAACTCAGGCAAAGCCAAACACGCACAATGCAGAGTCCCAAGCCCTCGAGAAGGATGGCAGAGCTTGCCAGGAGCCTGCTGTCCCCCTAGCAGGTGCCACCTCTGGTTACCATGCAAAGAGCTGAACAAGTTCACAGGACCCCTCCTCTACCAAATGGAAAACAAGGGACAATGACCATATTTCCTTAATTGACAGCATTACTGCTTGCACTTTTGATCAAGAGTATGATGAAGGAAAAATTTTGAAGGCTTCTTGAGCATAAACCACTTACACACACACCCCCACACACCCTTCTCTTGCCAGCTACACAAGTGTCTAGGTCATTAAAACAGAGTTGAGTGTCTCAAGCAAAAATAAGGTGGCCTCAAATGCAAAGTTGCTGTCAGAGGCTATGTTTAGTCTGACTGAAAGGTCTGTAGAGAAAAACAGTGCAGAGGATTTGATGTCAACATCATGGGCATCCCAGGATTTGTTTTTCTTGATCCCAGATTTGTTTTTCGTTTCTCACCAGTGATGGTCCATATTTTATTTTATTCTTTGTAGAACTCTGGTTATCTCCTTTGTATCATGTTGGACAGTAATTAATGCCCTGGACTACTTCAGTCTAGTCCCATTGACTGAATGCTCATTTGCAGAAGGAACACATCTTCCAGTTGAGCCCCATCTGAAAGGAGCCAGAGCTCCAAGACTGTTTCACTGTGTGAACTGAAGCACAGTAAGTAGGGATAACTAGGAGTATTAGGATTAGAGACTATGCTACAATGGGTAACAAATAACTAGCTCTAGCAATAGAAAATACTGAAATGCAAAAGACTTTACAAAACAGGCAATTTCTATTGTTAAATAACTCATCCACAACAATAAAGCATCTCCAAATAATCAACTGCTCTTAGCCCAAGGCTATGCTCTGAGATAGTAAAGTGAGGTTTACCTTGCCTAGAAGGAACCCTGAGAGAGAACACTTAAAACTGGAGGCATAACTGGGTAAAAAAAAAAATCACTGTCATAGTGATTAGATTATTGCTGTATGAATGCAGTTTAAGATCATTTTATTCTTCACCTCTTGGTTTAAGACTACTACAATATTTGCAATATTCAGATGAATCATTGGACTGCTTTTTTAGCTATCCCCCTTGGAAAGTAGTGTAGGACTATGAGCATTCCTCAATTCAAAGCCATTGTTTCAAGTGCTTTTTTAAATTCCACACATCTTAGAACTTGGGACACTGAGGTCAGCCTCAAGGAAACCACCATCTCCCTCTAACGAAATTAGCAGTGCTTTTTAGGCATTTCCTTGGAAATGTGTTAAGACAAAACAGATGCTGTATTCCTGTTATTCCTGATGACTGGCTTTAAGGGAAATAATCGTTTTTTTTAACAACTAGGCAGATAGGAAATCATTACCATTAAAAAATTTTGGCAAGATTGGGTGATATAAGACTGCAAACACAGAGACTGGATCTTTTGAGATCCTTCCTGTCTCATGCACTCAAGATTACTTCAGCTGCAGGGTGTGGAAAGAGGGAAAGGAGCGACAAATTTTAATTATCTGTTTTCAGACTACTTGATATAGGCTAGAAATCTCTGTATGTGTGGCAGACTTAATGCAGGTGGTACAAAGATTATCCCACGTACTGGGATGAAGGAAATGAACCACAGCACCTGTGACAAAGCTCAGAGTAGGCAGTGAACAAGCTTTCTTATGTTGCTTTGTAGCAAATCAAACCCTCTGAGACCAGTTTACAGATTCTGGAGAAGGAAAGGATTAAAGGAGTTGCTGTGCTTGCTTGTTATTACCCAGAAAGCCTTTATCTTTTTTAGAGTCCCTCTCCCTTAATTTTTCATATGCTAGGTCAGTAATTTAACACCTCAAGCCTTGAAAATCCCAAGCTAAAATGACCATACTGTGTTGAATTAGTAGCCCAGGATTAAAAAAAAAAAAAATTAAAAGGCAAATGGGGAGGGGTGGGGACGTGGGAATCTTTAAAAACAGAGGCCTTTTGATCAGAGCAGCATCCTGCAGTTTGCTGTAACTCAAGCTGACCATTCTTACATGGCAGGAATTAAGGACTCCCCCTGCCAGGCAGGGCCCTATTAAAACACAATAGCTGCTTGAAAAGGGTAAGCAAGCTGATATGGATATAATAGGCCACATATTGGGGCCCCTTTCTACTGTGAAATAAAGCTTCTTCTTAGAATTATGAGCTGGGAAGCCCAGCATTCAGGAAGACGGGAAAGGGCATACAATGAAAGACCATAAATAGCCCTGCAGAAGCCCTCCAAGGTGCTTAAGGGAAAAGTAAAGAAGCCTTCACAGATAAGCATCAATCACCCATGACCAGCTCTTTCAGTCTGATCAGGTGCAATTTCAGACTACATGGTGTTTCAGTGAGTCTGCAGAGGTCTTGCTGGTGTAAACAGAGATTTATTTTTTACAGTAGGAAACTGTGTAAGTTGCATACCACAGGAATGGCTGCGTGAACACCATTATAACTAGCTTTTATGGAGAAGACTGCAAGTTGCTACCCAGCTTCCCTCAATAAAACCTGTTTTTTTCTGCCCAAACATAAACTAAATACGTAAATAATAAACCAATCCAAAATTATAACTACACCAGGAAAACTGATAACTCTCCAGCTAATCTATTTAGTATTTGTTCAAAGTAGTCCAACTTGACATTTTGGGGCAAGAAGAAAATTCCTTCTGAACTGCTCTGTAACTCTATATTCTGAGGGTATGGGAGCTGCAAGTCCTCTGTTAGCTTCATTATCATACACCATGATCTCTATTCTTTGGCTTCCTTTATTAACCAATGATTATTTCTGTCCTCACTGTCGTGTTGTGGAATTCATTCACTAGATTTAAGATGCCACAGAAACCATACCATGAACCTGGGCTAAGGGTGACAGGATGGCACAAAGATGAAAAACACTATTAAAAACAAGCCAAACAAGTAGTACTCTGATTTCCTTTTATCTAACACTTCAGAAAGTAGCTATGGAATTGACATCAGCTGGAGATGGATTTTGATACCAAAGCATAAATGTCCACCAAAGGAGGAGTATAGATTTGAAAATTATTGAGGAACTGCACCTATCTTGAACTCCTGAGATCAAAGTAAAATGTCATGTAAAAGCAAATTGACTTTGCAGAAAGTTGAGGCCAAAGCATAAGTACAAGTAAGGGCCTGCTTGCTCCATTCTGCATGAATTCTCCTGATGTAAGACAGTTCCATGTTTAATAAACTAGACTTTTAGTTATTTTAAAAGGTAGCAGCCCAATCATGTTATGGCTGTGGTGACGCACAAAATACTGAAATATAACTGAATACCTGTTCCAAAGAGATTCGATACTGGTGCCATGCAAACAGATTCCCTATTTGCTCATTTCAGCCTTCCTTTGACTGGAGAAACTCAGAAGAAGAAATTTACAACTGGTACTCTGTCATCCAATTCAGTTGCCTTGGCAAGAACTATAGCACATCAAAGACTGAGCAGCTTCCAATATTTTCATCATGGCAACAAGTGAACCTTGCCAAAATTCCCTAATATAGATGAGGTTACATCATTTGACATTAATGCTAACTCTGCATTTGGAGATTGCTTAGCTAAACCACTTTGGGCTCATTACAAGAACTTGGCTACAGTGTTGACCAGCTACAGTTTGTTTAATTCACTTGAAGATACACAATAATATTAAATTTGCAGGACATGGTTATTGCAACTCACTAAAGCTAATGTATTCTGGGATCAGTATGGTTTCAACACAGCACTGCACAGAAAATCTCAGGTTCTCTGAAGACATGCAGATTTCAAGAAACTAGACTTTTTGCTTTTCTTGCTATTGTTTAGTGCTGTTTTTACAGAAAAGGAAGATAAACCACATTTCAAAAATGCATTTTTCAGGCTTACAAGACTTTTGGTGTTTGATATTAATGGAGATGCAGACATAGTTAAGGGATTTTGTCCTGTAAAGGATAAGGAATCCTATTATGGGATCTTATCAGATCCTATGGCTGCAAACATTTGCTGATTTTTACAGTTTCCATGTGTTGGTCTTGTCCACAAGGGAACACCTATATTAGGGAACACATCCTGTTAGCACAGCAATTAGAAATGTTCCTCAAGGTTTTCTGTGATGCCTCAACATTTTGCAGCCTAAGAACAAACACAAAATTCCTTCCAACAACACAAAACTGGGAAAAAACCCCAAACCAACAACAGAAAACCAAACCCCAACTTCAATTCGGATCCATCTTTCCTTAAAGGTATTTCTGGGAAGAAATAAAGTGTTCCTTAAACTTACACTACTTGATTCCAATTTAATAGGAAGCCTTATAGGTTTAGGCAGATGTAAGCCAAGAACTCTAAAACTGATCTCCTATATACATGAAGTAGCCTAGACCCATGCCAAAGTGCTTCATTAAAACAAGAACTAAACCATGTGAGTTAGTACCACAGAGAGAGGTACTGCTATTCATGAAGTTACCATGTATCCAACAGTGGTACTCTTATTGCTGAAAACATCAAAAGCTTTATTGGAGGAAATAATATGTTAAAAAGAAAATATTACTAACAGAAAATTATAAAACTATGCCTTTCATTCTTAAGAATAATTTTTAAACTCCCACATACAATATGGGGAAAAACACCACGTACCAAACTTTCTACGCTGCTATGTTTTTCCAAAGCTGCTATTCTTGAGTGCATTTCCACTGAATTCCAGTTCCCAATTTCATATTACTAAAACAGTTTTCTTCAAAACACTTTGAGAAACTGCAGGAAATCCAATCTTTCAAGCATGTGACCAAGCATGAGGTGAGATTACTGCTTTATATACGCATTGCAGACTATATGCAAAAGACTGTAAGTAGTCCCACTACATCTGTGGTGGATATATCATTATTTATGTTTCTCATCTCTTCCTATATATTCCAACAGTGACTCAGCAAGCACAACTGAGCAATTTTCCAGAATGATGGGGAAAGTTGCTGGTCAAACAGTTATATCAGCATTGAATATCTAATTTGCATCACAGCAAATTCTACTACAAACCTTTTCTCAGTGGAAGATGGACAATATAAGATTTCCAGAACTCCCCAATTCTGACTTGAGGGCCCTTTCATTTCTGCAAGTATAGAAACAAAACCACAACAGAGATGCATGATAAGAAATGCAAGAACAGGGCAGGAACCAGCCAATATCACAGATATAAAATAAAAAAAAATAGCAGACTGATGGAGAAAGTAAAAATAAACAGAAGACTCTGTGACATCCCAGGAATGCACATTGATGTGTGATGCACATTGCCAGCTCCTGTCCAGCCTTTCATCCACCAGTATCCCCAAGGCCTTCTTGGCAGGGCTGCTCTCAATCTGTCCATCTCTCAGCCTGTATAAGTTCATGCATTTAAAGTCACGAAAGCCTGATTTTAACTCCCAGCTTGTATCATATACTTCTCCAATTTTGTACTAGTAATATCAGCAACTATGATGAAAAACAATAAAAAAATTGGAAGCATAAACGAGAGTTTTACTAGAGTTAAAAACTAAAGCTAGAGAGAAGATAGTACATTCAACTCTAGCACAGAGAAAAGGCACAAAGTTAACTCAGATATATATTGTCTTGATGCTTGTACCATTTGCCACATTCCTGGATTCTGGCTTTTGGGAAATTTCTTTCCAGTTTTATTAGCTATCCACGCCACCTGTATGCAGTTGGCTTTGATCTAAAGGAAGCTCAATTTCATGGCACATGTGTTGCATTTCAACCTTCAAGGCTGTAAGAAAAAATAAAATATACCAAATTTCATAAGGTCTCCATAAAGTAGTCAGCCAACTCTTGCTGCAGCTATTCTGAAAAAGACCACAAGTAAGTATGTAATTTCCAGGATGTGAAGAAATAGGAAAGAAGTGGGCAAAGACTGCACTGCTACTCCTGTGGGTCTATACTAGGAGCATCATAATCTGATCACACTGCACATGGAAACTGTGATTACCTCTCTTCAAAGAGCAAGAGCACAGTGCAGGTCAAGTCTGTATGTAAGTGCAGACATCATGGATAACTACCCTGTGCTGACAAGATGCTGATATCCAGTATTAACATTCATATGCTTTGGCAAATCTTGCAGATTGTTTTGTCACCAAACAGTATGAGAAGTTTCTTATGTGGAGTATATTACCACATAGAGCATCACTGGTAAATACTTTCTTTTAAGTTCAATTCTGCTACTGCTTTGCTACAATTGTTCCAAGATAATCCTGTTTACCAAAGAGATTTTTTACCTTTTCATCCCCCTTGTATTTCTTTTCAAGGGACACATCTGAATATCCACTCATCTGTAAGATTCTCAAGTATAAGGTAAGACAATACTACATTTTCTAATATATTGGCAACATGTACAAACTACAGTGGGAATTGTGTTATTGAGATTAATATATGCATTTTTCCAGCTGTTTACTCAACAGCAGTTATCCCAATCAGCATATTTGTCAGGTTAGGACTTGCTGCAATGTTTGTTACAGAGAAATGACTCTGGGAAAATCAGGAGTTCATAGATCCTGGCTGCCATATCAAAATCCCAATGTTGTTACTCCCACAAAGGAATTCTATAATAAAAACATAGGGCGACAGATACACAGGTACCAGACAAAATTCACATAATTTAAATGTCATATAGAGTTATCCACAACCCCCAGATCTTCCATAGCTCTCATACAAAACACATACCCGATGGACAATGTGCATGAGGTACTGAAATCCCATTTCTAAGGTGGGCTGGAAAAATTCAATTACAAGAAAGGGAGTTTGCCCTTCTGACAATGCTTCTCTGTAGAGGTGAGACTGGAAGGCAACAAAGGGACTAATAGAAAGGCTTTGTGTCCATTAGCAACACTCTTAGTGGAGAAATATGCAATTACTGTAGGTTCCCTAGAAAGATTTATCAACAAATTCAGTCCTGCAAATCCATTGTAGTCTGTGGAGAGACACTTTCAAAATATTTCTTTCACAGCAACTTATACACATTAACTGCAAAAGCTCCTCAGAGCTTCTGGCACAAGTGCTGCATCTGAGTTCATATATTCACTCTCTTTGCACTGATAACTGAGAGCAAAGGAGAGGCAGACAGCAGTCATACGCAGTGCCCCAGGGGTCACGGATCCCACGTAAAAGCCTGTCAGGAACCATCAAGCACATTATCCCAGCTGAGATTTGCAGCCCAAAGGGGTGCAGCACAGCTAGGTCATTGACAGCAGCAGCTTGATACTGATCACATGGCTCCGTGCAGTCTTGCATTGAATGGCATCATTTTATCTTTTTCTCTCCATAGCGGAGGACATGTAGGAATCAGGACAGTATTTGAAGAACACATGAAATGTTGTGGGGTTTTTTGCAATTGCTCAGAAGATTATATCAGAGAGAATATCAATATTTTAGGTAATATCCTAAGAGTATTAATATCTCACAAATACTACTGATTTGCCCAAAACACAAAGAACTAACACTAAAAAATCCCAACAACCAATGCCCCTCCCCCAAACAGCTGTACTGAAAAATTCAAATGAATGGCTTCATCTCTCAGAACGGGAATCTGGCACAACTTGTCAAAGCCCTAAGGACCTTCTCGCTACTGTTTTTGCTGTTTGTACTGTAATTGTACAAAGTACAGAGTCGACATTCTACAATGCTAGGTGCTGTAAAGTACATGCAGTACAATATCACTTCTGTCTTGAAGAGCTTACACTATCCTTGCAAACAAGACAAAACAAGTTACTCTGAAAAGGGGAAAGATGCAGAGCAGATGACAGCAAGATGATGGCGGTGATAAGGCCTACATACACAGATGCAAAGAAAAAAGAAAATTGATGGCTCTAAGCTAGCTCTAAGAATCCCTCCTTTTCATAATCAGATAATTCAGCTTATTTCCAGTTGCCAATTAAGGTTGCCTTCAGTGAGTGGCTTAGTTCTCATGGGCATCCCATCTGTCTTGTTCCTGGCCCTTCCCCCCTGCCCTCCTCCCCCAAGGGTATTGAGACATTTTTAAAGAGAAGGACATTATTTACTCTACAGATTTATTTCAGTTATGTTGTACAGCAATAAAGGACTGAATGAGCCAAAAGTTTGTCTGATACCAAAGCCTGTGTCTATGGCCAGAGAAAGCCAAAGGAGCAGTATCACATTTGTCCCTAAGGAAAGAGTTGAACAAATCATTCCAGCCAATCCAGACAGCAAGAGAAAATGAGGTACATTCATTGCTAGAAGTTGATACTTCTCACCATGATAACATCTTCCTTCCCAAGGATCCCAAACTATACAGCACTGTCAGTCTTGTTACTAGGAACAAAGCAAATGTTCCTTCCTGTAAAACAAGGCTCTACACAGTGCTGAGCTGGTAGTTTGAATTGCCAGGCACAAAACAGATCTAAAAGCTGCATCTGACCCTCAACCCTGTCACACACACCACAGATACCTCCTCAGATAAATACTGTTAAATTGTCACATAAGATCCAGCAGGGGAGTTCAAATTAGAGCCAGCAGAAACACTCTTTAGAGGAAAAGGGGATCCAGCAGAAACACTCTTTAGAGGAAAAGGGGATCTCAGCCATCAGTTTGCAGAGTCCAGTGGAAGCAGTGCTACATCTACAAGCTAAGAGCAAGAGGTTTTTCTCAGTCACGCTCCAGCTAGCAGGTGGTCAGGACATATTTCACCAGAAACAAAAGAAGTGGTGTTTTGTGACAAGAATATAGACTCAAAAAAAAAAAAAAAAAAAAAAGTCCATTCCCTTGTCTCCAGTTCACTTGTGTTTGATTTATCAAACAAACAAAGTTATGGAAAAACAGTTTCCTAACCAAGGTAAGTTACAACTGGTTATTATTTCTGAGCTTTCCAAAGAGACTTGAACAGAGCAGCACATCTACCTGCATGCTGGAAGAGAAAGTTTCAAGCAAAGGGTTAGTTTACAAGAAAAGTAAAATGTACTAGTAGGAAGTCTCTTCATCTGTTTTTGTTTTTTTTTTTCTTGCTGGTTCTTTAAGCTGAAATGAAAAAAAGACAGACTTATTTAAGAGCCCAGAAAATATAAAGTGGGATGCTATGCACATTCCCTCTGCGTGATCAAATGCATTAGAATGAGGGCCCTGTTTTTCTTCAGTATAGAAGAGATCAAGAAAACAGGATGATAAATAATGTATAGGAGGAACATGTTCCTTTAAGATATGTTGGCACAGACATCAGGCTGGAAGAAGCAAAGCAGCATTAGTGTGTAATTACACAGAGGGTTTTCAAGAGTCTGCATTTCATGAAGATTCAAGAGCAGAGCTGAGATTTCTCAAGCTTGTAATGAACAAATACCAGTAGCATTTCAGCATATCTATAAAGTAAAGATTAGTCCTAAGAGAGGCATAATTTTACTTGTTTAACTAAAAGATGTGGATTAATTGGCAGAGGGGTGATTGATCCCTGTTCCTGTAAGGGTCAGGAGTGAGCCAGATGGGGGAAGCCTCAAGGTACTCCCAAGATTGAAAGCAGATGTCCACATGATTGGGACAAATGAACACTGGAATAAAGTGGAAGAAAAAACTATCCTTGAAGACTAAAACTATTCTGGAAGGAAAACTGTAGAGATCAAGGTTAGTCCCCTGCAATCAGCAATCACAATGCTAGATGGTGGAGAGAACTGAAATACATACCCAATTCTGTTTCTTAGAAAAAACTGAAATACTCATTGCCAGCAAAACACTTTCTGCTTGATCCATACAGAACTAAATGACTGCATATTTTTCAATTCTGAAATTTCACTCAGGTATGCTAAGTCCCAACAAAGTTTTCTTAATTATCAAAAAAACCCAAGTTGTTGTAACTGGCTCAAAGACTTGAACTTACATGGTAATGGGACATTGCAATGCATGATGGAAATGCCATCAGGTTGCTCTTCAGCAGTGAATCCAGCAGAGAGGTCCATGGAACACCACTACATTGAGAGGTATGCCCTCTGAAAGGAGTTTGGAAAATATCTAATACCTGTCCTTGACAGATTAATTTAATTTCTGAAAAGTTACAGAAGTCATTCTTTTACACCATAAAGACTTAAAAAAAAATTACTTGTTTGGGCCTGCCAAAGTGCCCGCTAGCTTTCTAAACCTGGGCTTGGTCTCTAATTTTAAGTCAGCATAAATAGGGAAAAGACAATTTTAAAAACTGGACATCCTAATACCAAGTCCCTTCATCTCAGATCTGCAGCATACTTCAAAATATGTCCATTCCAATCCTCTACTTTAGAAAAACATGGATTATGGAAAACACTAGGACAGTGCCCACAAACCTTCTGGAATCTCACAAGTTATCTTTGAGCTTGAAGATGCTGAGACTGAAGATCAAGTTTATTTGCTTGGGAAAGAAGTGTAGCCTTCAAAGCACAGCAGGAACAAACATTGAGTGGATGAACAGAAATCTTCTGGGCTCACCAGAGGGCTCACCACTAAGCCCTGGGAGCCAGAACATATGACATTTTCATAATATGAAACTTCACATTCTACACTCATGTTGGCTATCATTTATTCTCCACTTTAAATTAAGAATCCCACATTTCAAACCTTCACAGCTCTCAAAATTACTAAGCTTGTTTGTGCTTTGGTATGGGGACACAGTTTCATCTGCTGAACTCCAGATATTTTAGAAAAGACAAAAGCAAAAAGGAGAACTACTAGTTCTGTATTAGAAAATCAAAGAAAAAGAATCCTTTTCCTACAGGAAATATATAATCCTATATTCCTAGATATATAATAGATAATATTATAATACATAATAAATAATTATATGTTTTATATATATAATATATAGTCCTATAATCCTTTCATGAAATCAGAAACTCCACAAGACACCCACTGTGAACAAGAAAACATTGTAAAAATTGTATCTCTGAAAATAAATGGGAAAAACAGGATCTCCAGCACCTAAGTCAGTCTGAGGGTTTTGCTCTATGATTATGGCTTTGTTCATTATAATGGTTTTGAACCACTACTTATTCTTTTAAAGGTAGAAGAGGAACAGGAAGTGAAAAGAAAATGGTTATCACATCAAGATGAAGAAATACTACAGAGCATTTTGAACAGTTTCACTACGTGAACAACCTCTTGCTCACCATTTAATTTTTGAAGTATATATATGATCAAAAGTTTAGAAAGGACACAGAAGAGTCGATTTGAAATTAGATGCAAGCTAATCTGCAGAGATGCCTCAATGACAATTTCAGCAGGGTATTTCAAAGCCACCTTGCCTTCAACTCCGGTAAAGAAATCCTGTTGCTGGGTGGAGGTCATTGCAATCCTGCTCTTTATCTTTCTTAAGCTCTTGTTTTCCAACTATTTGCTCAGCTGACTAATGTCAGCATTACTTTCTCTGGACAGAAAGCACATAGTTTTTCCCTCAATAATTTTCTTGCGAATTAGTAAGAAGAGACAGTGCTCATGTCCAGTACTTAAGGACTTACCCAGGTTTTAAGGGAAGAAGAGACATCCTATTAAAGCATTTAACAGAACAACAACCACACAAGGATACAAACAATTCAAATTCATACTCAAGGAAGAATGAGTGCTGCTGAAACCAGCAGCAGTCTGTGAAACAGTTTACTTTAGTATTTCTCAAGCAGTTTGATACTAACAGTCCTGACCAAGAGAAGCAGAATTTGGTTTTCCATTTTTTAAATCACTGTTTACCATAGTGACTGCTTTACATGAATGCTTGTCATAGAAGAGGTACTGAACTGTACAAAACTCACTACATTTCCAAAACACACTCAGGCAGCCCTTGACCAACCCAGTAAAATCCAGCATTCACAACATAACCAGCACATGTCCAGTTCCATTCTCCATGTATTCTGTCTGTTTCCAAAAGCCCTCCTCAGGCTGGCCCTATTGGCAGCATCCTGATGTACTTACTATTCAGTGAAGAACCTGGCAATGCCATACTGACTAATATCTTCTCTGTTCTCCAGCAGCTGACTCACTGCATCCTCCATGTATGTGAGGACATGTCGCTGAGCTGCAAATAAAAAACAGTAAGAGACAGAAGTTAGAATATAAGGGGCCTTCCCAGAGCCAGACAAGCCCAGCTGTGTGCCTTACACAAGACATCAAGCATCTGCTTCCTCAATTAGAGAGTGAAGGTTTCTTTCTCCCAGAAATAGATAGCAAAATTCATCACCTAAATCCTGCTTTCCTTCCTGGCTACACAGAGTTAGTCATTAACAGCACGGACCCTTTTTTAGAATCCCCTGAGATTTTGGTATTGAAGGAAGATAAGGAGCTGTGAGGCAGTTTCACTGGAAAACGCTTACTCCAGAGGAGTTCCTGATCTCTGTTCTGGGACATCTTTCCTACACAGATTGTCAATGCTGTTTTGATGGGGCTGTTGCAGAGCTTTAGGTGTTCTTTACTCTCCCCTCTATACCAAAGCCAAGTAGCTTTAAGGTTGCTTTGTAAAGGTTTCCTCCTGAAGGTGCAAATAAAAGTACATCTGTTTCCAAACAAGCATCAGTGAATGTGGCAGGTGGGGAACAGGTCTGAATGCCAAGAGAGATTTACACTGCTCAATAGCCAGTCTCAAATAACTGCCTGGGCCAAACACGGGAGAATTTCAGAAATGGTGGATCTGCCAATGCCTCACCACAGAATGACACTCACTTATAAGACTCCTGAGTAAAGACAGTTTGGTGCAACACAAACTGTTTTGCTGCTTCTACAGGGGGCAGACTGTACAAAACAAGCATTTGCCAGGGAGGAAGCAGCACAGATTTACCACTGAGCCCCTTTGATGTTTTTGGCTAGAAACCAAGCTAGAGCAACAAAGAGCCGAGTCTGAGGTGATGTGCCAGCCAGCAAGCAGTAGACTTTCCAAATCTACAAGTTCAACAATCAGAAGACAAGTTACAACGAACCCAGGAAAATCATTCCTAACCTGGAAAGCACACAAACCCTGTTCCCAAACCACACACCTCCATCCTAAACACGTATCCTACTGTACCTTTGCAAGTAGTGTCGTGTCCTAAAAAGAGCAGGAGAAAACCCTTAGGGAACATAGGAAAGGCAAGGGCTGTTCTTGCTCCTTGCCAATCTGCTCCAGACTTGGCAGAATCACCCCCTCACCAGCAACTGGCCAACCTCAGACCCACATCAATATTCTCTAAACCATTTTAATTTGTGTTTAATATCCTGGTAAGCATCAAGCCTGTGCCACTTGATACACAGCATGGAAGGCCCTTTCATCTTAGTGTGGGGTGGACTTCAAGAGCAGCCCGGAAATGATTATTCCCAGTGGATACAGTGATTAAAAGTATGCGTGAATATTGATTGCTATCAGGGGATTTCTCTGCCTAGAACACTTTTCAGGACAATAGTAAAATTGGTTAAGCACACCCTGGAAAATACCTTGCAGCTGATAGCAACATGGTGAGCCAAAAGTTTAAAGATATTATCTGGCACTAAAAGATACAGGGCGTAGCTTTATTTAATTATTTTAATGCAAAGGAATAAATTTAATTTATGTGAGTGATTAAAGAAAAATAGCTCTGCGCACCTGTGTCCCCCGAGGGAAGAATGAGTCCGTGCAGCTCAGTCATAGGCTCAAGATAGCAACAACTGGGTAACTTTACTTCAGCCCATCCTTCCTCCCTCCTCCTGAAGCAGTCCATCTCACACTCAGCAATTGTCTCCCAAGGCCCCTCTTGAGGTGTCACATGTACCAGATTGTGCCAGGAAATGGTACTAGCAGACAGATTTCCACTCATCTCAGCCTGCAATAAACTTCAGCTCAACTGCAAAACCATTCTCAACACTTTGTGGGGAAGTGTATACTCCTTTCATAGAATAGTCCCTATCAATGAACCATATTTCTCCTTAGAGTCATAAACCTCCCCTAAAAGCCTTTGGGAATAGATAGGCATGGTCCCACAGTGCTACACAGCACAATGTAGCTGACCTCTATAATAAATATCTTTGAATCTGCTCCTGGAGAATAAATTAACTTTCAACACAGAATTTTAGACCTTTCAAAATGTACACAAAAATACACAGGTCATTATCGAATACAATTGCATGTAAAAGGGTATTTCTCTTAGGATTTTTGTTGCATAGCCTAAGGATCCTGGCGAAGAGCCTCTATACCTATTTCCCAGAAGAGTGGGTAGAGGTGTGGGGAAGGGAAGAAAACTATGAGCAGAGAAATTAAAAGAAAATAGCACTTTAAATCTCCTTGAGAAGTCTCTCTCTTTGTCCCTTTGGCTGTTGTGCTCTTTCCAGGTAGCACAGTTCACACTGCCAAACCAAATTCCAGCTCTGGCTTCCTGTTCACTGACTGCCCAGTTCCATGGAACGATGCGAGTAATATGTTTTATAACCCAACTAATGTTGTGCTACACAGGAAAGTCACAGAACAAAATGTAATTTGCAGACAGGTTTTAGCAGGCTAGAGAGGCAAAATAAAGTGCCAGGAGTCTGCTTATAGCAAAAGAGTAGTTCCTTAATTTATACAAATGGTACTTTCCATAACAAACACTGGAACCATACCGGAACATTAACCGTTTATGCAAGCATAGTCAAAAATCTGTGGAGTTCTAGGCAAAATAAATGAGATGATTCATACATTTAATAGATTTTGAAAATTCAGGGATAATGATGTACTGGTTGCTCATATTTTGAGGCCCTCTTTGCAATAACAAGGCAGCAAGTCCAAATCAGAATGTAAAGCCCAAATACTCACTGTGCTATTACAGCTTTCTGTCTCTACTAATTTTCTTCCTGACAAAACTCCAGTATACTGCAGTTTCCACACAGGAGGTGTTACAGCAGGACATCATCCTCAGCATTTGTTTGTTTCAGGCTTATTGTAACAGAAGCTGCCTACTCATACAGAACTTTCCAATGCAGCCTATATTCTGTAAATACAACAAAAATTCTCAACTCTGAAATCCCAAGCAAGTACCCCAAAAAGGAAATCAGTGTGCCTGCCACATTCATTTGGTAGCTGCCACTCTTTGCAGTTGGGTTTCACAAAGGAATCTGACAGAGTAAGTTCACAGAGGATTTTTCAGGCAGCCCATAACCTGATATTAAGTAAATACCTCTTATCACTAAGCCACTAGCAGTGATGTTATACTTGGAGCCTCAGTGCAATCAGCAGCAGCACATACAGCTCCTCCAAAGCTGCCCCCTGCAGCACTTAAGAGAACAGCCTGTGACACTCACATGCTCACACCCCCCCATCACACACATGCCCAATGTTTAAAATGAATCTTTGGAATGAATGCACTTTTGGGCTGAATGCAAATTCAGGGCTGAGCAGGGGCTGTTCAATTCAAATATGGCCAGGCCAAGTCATACAAGTACAAGGCACAATGGGGATTACATCCACAATCTCTATGGATTTCTCTACAGCACATTAGACAATCATAACTAATTCCATTTAGCCATAACCACACCAAATAATTTTGCATATGTATTTAAAATAGTAAAAATAGTCTTTTTATAAGCTACCAAATTACTTGTTTCAATCTTCTGATAAGAACAAACAATCCACTACTTTGTAGCTTTGATTACACATGTTGTAAGAACAAGCATTGATACTTGAAAAGTCTTGAAGGAAAATTTCATGCATATAATATCACTGCACAAAACTGAATATATGCACTGACACAATACTGTGTATATGCAATGGTTTTACTATCCAAGTGGATAACTCTCCAGGAGACACGACTTCTTCTGAAACAAGAGCTGCCTATCAAAGCAATTTGTTCTGTATGCACACAGAGGGGCTTTTTTTTTTTTTTTTTTAAGTTGGGGTCATTCCTGGCATAATTGAATATGCTGAAAAATCAGGAGTGGGAATTCCTGGATAAGACCAGCTTTTCTTACTTATTTGCCTCCTCCTCCTCAGCTGAAGTGCTGAAAATACACACTGCTTGATGCAATTAACGTTTTGATTAATTTCAGTTATCAGAAGCTTGAGAGCATAACAAGCTTTAATGGACCTGGAGTATTTCTGGTATTTTTAATCTCTGAGAACATATACTGAAAGAGTATTTAGCTATTACCTTATGCTCTCAGAGTATTTGTTCTAAACTGCAGCTTAACTAAAGACTACCTTATTACACACATTGGAAAGACACATCCATAGTAATATAAAATAAATTTCATGCAAATATTACCAAAACAATAATGATGCAAGAGAGAAATAGTGAGGATATAAAGTGCAACAACAAAATCTCATCAACTCTGGAAATTTTTCCAGCATCAATGGTTTTTCAGGATGCTCATTATAATCTTTTCAGACATCATTAAGGACTTAATCTCTTCAGATATTGCTAAGAAACGGCCTGGGAAAGAGAAGTGAGTGAACGAAACAACCTAAATGCCACATCTCTGTACTGTCATAGTTCCTTCCAGCTTTGCATAGCTTCAGAGTGTAATTTCCTATTAACCCCCAAAAGCAAAATGTTTTTTGAAGGACAGAACATTTAAGTACAAGTAGACCTTGTGATACCTGAGGTATCACCCAACATGAGACGGAGCACATGCCAAGGGGTCACACACCATAACTGCAGCACATTTCGTATGTTCCAATTTTCAAAACCACTTTCAACAAAAAATTTAAGAAACATTTCCATTCATAATTTACTCTTGACCATAGCTGAGAATTTGGTTCAAACAATGAGCATAATACTGCACACAGAGTCACTTAATTGTGTAAGTCCTTCCAGCAGACTGCTTCCTGCAAGGTGTCATACAGCTGCTAGAAACCACCCCCCACCAAAGCAAATCGTTGAGCTACCTTCTCTTTTTTTGTTTGGTTGGGGTTTTTGGAGGTTTTTGTTTAAATCTAAAATTATTAATTGTGGAAGAAATTGTCATTTCAGTTTGTTATAAGGCATTAAGCAGCCTAATGGTTCCCTACCTATTCACGCTCAGAGGGACATATGCAAAGGACTGTACTCTCCAGTTGTGGAACTCTACCTAACTGAGGAGCAGATTTCACCTGCACCTTTCAAGTTAAGGTGGAAATCCTGTGGTGCAACAGCAGTATGGTGGTGAAATCTCCATCTTTTGGACAAAGTATTAGACTGACTCTAAGAAGATTCAACTAACATTGCATCTTGAGCTCTTGAACACCGAATCTTTAAATATTGAAGATTTAACTAACATTTCTATACGCAAACTCTTACACATTATTTTCAACTTACATTATAGTTGTCCTACGTGTACAATAGAGCAGGAAATGAAACTTTTAAATAGGCATTCTCTTCTCTTTTTCTAGACATGAGATCTTTAAGTCACAGTGCTCCACAGAAGTTCAACAAATATCTATACTACCAGTGTCAGCTGGTAGCATAGAGAACCAGTGTCAGCTGAGATGTCTGGATAACAGTGTAGCTTATGTGCTGATTATGCTGTTAAAGGAAATTATTGTATTTGCACTTTCCAGATCAATATTTCTTAAAACTGTTCAGAAGAAGAGTAAGCCTTAGGCTTCAGCAAAGTCTCCACACAACTTCTCTCTTGGGAGCTACTCAGTTTTGTAAAAGAATGTATACTCTTTCTAATCATTAAACTCAAGACCTTTTATGAGAGAGATGAGGAAACACAACTGTGTTTCTGGCACTTGATAGGCCCATGCTTTACTGATAAGGCACTTTCCTAGCAGAGTATTTGCATTCTTACATGCCTTATGTTGGCAAGGAAGGACAAGAAACAACATCCTGAAGCTGGGTAGTAGAAGGCAAGAGAATACATAGAAAATATAGAAGTTTGGAAATTTGCAGTACTCTACAGCTTTTTCTCCGTAACAGCAAATGGGAGCAGGGAAGTAATACAATATGAGGTTCTGAGACAGCTGCATGAGCAGAACAATACCCTAAGTGCTCTGCTGCCTGCTATAAATAACTGAGCAATCACCAGTTATTAAACCATAATGAGGAAGCCATGAAAAATGTCTCAAATATGCCTCATTTTGCCTACTGTAGGTTCAGTCTCATCCATCAAATGAGAAACACATTATCATCACTATAACCAAACAATAAATGCTGTTTATTCAGAGAAACTACTGTTTATAATGTCCTGCTTGTAACAACATCATCTGCACTGTAGCCTTTCTGCCAGTTCTGCAGACCTCATCTCCACTCCCATTCCCTAAGTAATGGTCATCTCTTTTCTTCTACTTACTGTCTCATTGTGGCATGAGACGTGTTGCCCTGATTTTCATAATCCACGAATGTTGGCATAACAAAGCTTTGCAATTATTTTTCATCTTAAGTGAATATTAATTCTCTCCCTGATCATTTCTGTTTTAACTCAGAACTGCTTTTATTTCCCTCTTAGCATTTCAACTGGTTGTAGAAGAATTATCTCAAATAGAGCAGGAAATAAAACAGCAAGTAGCACATTATGTTATTCTGGCTGCTCAATTTATGTGATGGCCTGGTTTTGATAATGGGAAAGAGAAGAGGGGAAGAAGAGTTTGGGTGAGTTGCCCATTCCAGCTCAGAAATGGCAGGGTCACCTGATCTGTGAGGGTCAGAGAATACCTTAAGTGGCAAGCTAAGGCAATGCAAGTCCAGAATGAAATTACAGAAAGTGAAATTTATCACAGCTCCTTACAACCCCACTTCAGACACTAACAAGACCTTGAGGTGCACAATAGAACAATCCAAATAATGGTGACTTCAGGATGCCAATGTAGAAAACAGAAACGCAACTCAGAAAAACATGTGGGGAGGTGTGTTTGTTTGGGGTGGGAGGAGGGGGAATTGGGGGTTGTTTTGGTTTGGCTTTTAACCATTTTCCTACTGCTAGTACACACTAAACTCCTTAGGATCTGTGAGCAGTTTGGCAAGTTATAAAGTCTCATGAAGGCAGAAAAACTAGTTTTCATAACACTTTTAGCTAACAAGAATAAGCTTCCTCCTCTAATAGACAACAGAAACTGCAATCTAAACCCAAGGTATACTAAGTAAAGAACAGAACAAACTCTTATGCAAGTCATTCTTCACCCTAATATGGTCACATGTCTTTTTCTGACACATGTCAGAATAATTTAGAAAGTTGTACAAAATGAATTCCAAATCAGCATGCGGAACAGAGATAAAAGGAGGCTCACTTAAGTGACTAGTAAAGCTGCTTGCACCTAACAATCTTGTACAGATAAGAAATCTCTCTTGTACATCTCACATCTTACCTTCAGATGTGCAACAGAAAACCGGGGTTTTTTTCACACTTTAAGTATTTTTAGTCTGCTTCCTAGATTGTTTTGAAACTTGTCAATCCTTACTGACAAGTTTCACACAATTAAAAGGGCCTATTTTATTAAGAACAATTACAAGAACCTGAAACCACATTGGCTCATTAAGAAAAATAAATTTTACAGGTTTCAACCTAGAGCCACTCTGGAAAAGTCATTAACTATTAGCATGTAGGTTAAAAATAGTGAAGTGGTGTGACAGAACAAACCCAAAGGGTGTGTGTCTTGTGTGTCTACATGGCACTGTGATGCTGTTCTCAAACACCCAAAGCTCCACAACTGAAATCAGCAATAACAGCTTCAGAAAGGTGAGTCCCATGACAGCAGTAAATAAACCTATTTCTGCCTTGAATTTCCTTGACACAGAACAGCATTGCAGTTATGCAGGTATGCACAAAACACCCTAACAGCAGCCTAGCAGCAACAGCACAGTGAGATTCCATTCTAAGATTACTTAGATCACTCCTTTGCTTAAATGGTTAAACAAAAGTCTTTTAGTCTAGTACCCCCTGCAAGACAAGTTTTCCATTTACAGCAGTGCTTCTGCACTCTTGTTCCATTTTGACTTACAGAAATGGCAAAATTATGATGGAACAAGAAGCACAAAGCAATCCAATCCATTCCTGACTTCCAATGTACAAGAAAACCACAGAAAATTATGTATACCTTGATAAGAGTTATTACCAAACAATCTCTTGGGCCTAGGAAGTAATGGCTGAAGAGCTTCACTCCACAAATACTCTCTTGAACACAATCCAAATGCTTATTACTCGTAATTCATCTCCTCCTCAGCAATTAAATGAAGTCATACTGACTTTATTCCATCCTAATTATTTTTATTTGACACCTTAACATCAAACCACTTTGCTTCTTAGATTCCTGGAACATCAAGCCGTTATGGGCAGTTTAAAAAGGATGTAGTCTTCAAAGGAGTAGCCGCTTCGCCGGTTAAAAGATTTTCATTTTATGTAGGAAACAGTATCGATGCTACCTTATTTCAGAACAAAAGAACAGCACTCCTTCCCATTGCTGGGAAACGAGCACAAAATAAGGGTGCTCACCTAGATCTGTGAGCAAAACAGGCTGGCAATGGGTGAGGTCTATCACAGAAAGGCTGGACGCCGCTCGCTATTACATCGCCAAAGCGGACAGGGGAGGAAGGAGAGGCAGCTCAGCTCCGGCCGGCCGCCCGCGGAGACCGCACCTCCGGGCACCGGAGGGATGAGGGACGCTGCTGTGCTCTCCAGCTCAGCGCCCACAACCCGCTCTGTCACGGCCCGGCGCTGCCCGCTCCCCAGGCAGGGCGGACACGGAGCCGCTGCGAGCCCCCTCAGCCCGGCCCAGCCCGGGGCCGCTCGCCGCAGTCCCCGGAAAGGACGGGCCGGGCGCAGCCACCCCGGCCCCGCCGAGCCCTCCCCATGCCGGGCCCCGGCCCACCGGCACACCAGGAGGAGAGAACCCTCAGGAAGCGTCCCCGCCCCGCCGCGCCGCGCCGCTCCTCACCCAGGTACTCGGGCCCAGGCAGTGAGAGCCGCTCGGGGCTCAGCATCCTCCTCCTGCCGCTCCTTCCCGGCTTCCGCCCGTTTCCAAGGCGCCCGACGCTCCCGGCGCTGCTCGGCCGCTCGCCCCGGCTGGGAACACGCCCCTCGCCGCCACAGTTCCGCCCGGCAGCCCCATCGCCCGTGCCTTCAGGGGCTGGGGCAAGGCTGGGACAGAGCCCGGGGAAGGGACAGCGCCCGGAGCCCGCTGACAGCGCCCGGAGCGGGGGCTACGCGGGGGCCGCGGTGGGCGATGCCCAGGGCGGCTGCTCCGGGGCCGAGGGACGCCTCAGAGAGGGGAGAGCGAGTGAGCAGGATGTCCTGAGGAGCTGAAATGGCGAGAGGAGAGGCACGTGTAAAGTCATCCTGATTAGATTCAAGTTGTCTAACTTAAGGTGTCTACTGCTAGGGGTTATTTAGGACTGCAGCTGTGAGGGAAAGATCTTGTTTTGAAGGTGAATTGTAATAAGTTAAAATCATACAATATGCTGAGTTGGAAGGGACTCATCCGAATCATCGAGTCCAGCTCCTGGCCTTGTGTAGGACACCCCAAAAATCACACCACGAGCCTGAGAGCATTGTTCAGATGCTTCCTGAGCTGTGCCAGCCTTGCTGCTCTGACCACTTCCCTGGGTTAATGAAGTCAATGTGTAGCAGCTTTGTTCCAGAGAGCAATGACTGAAAGTGTGGCCAAGGAGATCCTTCAGAGTTGTGTCCTTCTGATCATACTATCCCTGAGCTGGAATTTCTACATCCCTTGTGCTCAGGAGAGGTAGGTATAGGGATCCTCAGGAATTGTCCATTCTGTAGATTCAAGTGGAAGTGAGCAGAAAAGACCTGAGTTGCAGGGCGGGCTCTTTCTGTTCTTGTCTGGGAATGGCCATTGTACCAGGGATGTACGAGTGGCAGAGCGCTTCATGTGGCTGGAAGCAAGCCTGCTGGACTCCTCTTTCCCAAAAGCTGATGTGGCTAAAATTCCCAAATTACTCTGCCATTTCTTTCATCACCATTAGAAAAACTACCAGCCCAGGATGTAATCCTGAAAGTATTACAAAAAAACCCAACCAACCAACCAACCAACCAACAGGACTGCAGGTGTTTCTGTGTTTTAATTGACAAATGCAAAAGAACATAAATTAAATGAACCATTTGTTCCTGCATATGATCTGCCTTTATTCCACTAGAGAAAAATGCTGAGACAGGCAACTCAACTTTAATCTATATTTAAAGGACAGCCACATTTAAAAAGGGCAAACAAGATGTTATAACTTAACTGTTAATATCCCACATAAGATTGCCTGGACCTCTCCTTTGTTTTTTGTTCTGTCTTTAAGAGCATATGGCTTAGATATAAATATTTCAAAGATGAGCCGAGAGAATAGTTTAGGGAACGGACAATGAGACACTCCAGCACGAATGATTGAAAAAATGTAAGATTGCCTTAAAGAGGATAAATGTAACATATGAAATTATGTTACCTAAAATTATTTGTACTAAAATATGAAATTATGTTACCTAAAATTATTTGCACTGCAATGAAACTCACTCAAAACTCCAGGTTGTTCAGTTTGGCACTTTTTGCATTCTGATATGGGCTATAAATTTAAATATGGGATTTTCTCAGTAATAGATACAATGAGATCACAGAATGCATTGATACATGATATTTTTGAGCCCAGAAATTCAGCAGAATTTAGAAAGGAAGTGGATTCAAGCAGAATGAGAAAACACATGATTATGTTGTTACACACATAAGCAGTGTCCCTGGTGTTTAAAAAGCTCTTCTATAATGCGGGTCAGCTGAGCTGGTAAGAGCCTTCCACAGGTTGTGCACTGTTTCCTTTTGTTGTTTAAACCATTTCTGTAAACCAGAGTTTAGCTTTGATCAGTATTTAGAACACTGATTTACAAGAGACCTTTAAAGCCCAGTTTTGAATATTACATATTCTGACATCTCTGTTTTTTCCTTTAGAGTGGTTTCTCCTCTTCTCTTCTCTTCTCTTCTCTTCTCTTCTCTTCTCTTCTCTTCTCTTCTCTTCTCTTCTCTTCTCTTCTCTTCTCTTCTCTTCTCTTCTCTTCTCTTCTCTTCTCTTCTCTTCTCTTCTCTTCTCTTCTCTTCTCTTCTCTTTTCTCTTCTCCTCTTAGTCTCTATGGGTTAGACTTTCTTATTTCCTTCAGACCAGCTAAAGGAAACCTTTTGGACACTGGTCCCGTTTGCAGTTCTAATAAGAGTAAGTTTCAGTAGTAATGGTGCCTGACTGTTAACCAAAAGAAAATTATATAAAAACAATATGTCATTTTCAGGCCATTTATAGACTTTCCTGTTTACTATTATTTCTCCCTTGGCTTGCCAGAGCCCGGATTAGGTGATATAACAGCTCAGCAGCACTTACCTGTTCCCTCACACTCATGACCTGAAAAGGGAGAAATGCTGCCAGCCTGGCCATAGGTGTTAAGTTTGTTTTACCAACTTCATTTTAGAACACCAAACTAATGCATTTTAATAAATTCAGAAGGTTTTTCTGGGCCACTGGAAACCATCTGGAGGTTTAATAGCTGCCCCCAGAGGGGCACATCTAACAAGGGCTTAATGCTCTTTTGAGCCCAGCTGGAAGAATGATTGTGAAGAAAATTTTTTTTTGTCACAGTCTTGGTAGATTATCAGAGGTACAGATCTCACTTCAGGGCAGCCTATGGAGTACACTTTTACCATCTACCCTGGGAATCACTGTGGTGCTTACATCTAGTAACTAAAATTGCTGCATTTTGTTTACCAGGGACATTTGGGCATCCAAATCAGTCTTTCAAGGAGGATCAGTTGGATTACATTGGTATATTTTGTGCACACTCTCTTTCAGAGTTAACGTGATCTTGATCTGATTTAGCTTAATTCACTTTGAAGAGTGGTTTAAGGAGAGTTTCAGAAATCATATGTTTAGTAAACTGGGCTAACTTAGTTATATAAGAGTCCGTGTGACCACAAGTTTGAAAATAGTTAGTGGTGTAATTTAAATTACGTCATGAAATAAAATGTCTTTATTATGTTAAGATGCATGGACTGAAAATCTTTTCTGTTAAGTTTTGTGTTTCTCAGCAACTTAGCTAAAATCAGATTTCTGTTTTTCTCCAGAAACACATACTTTGCCCCCACTATATTAATTGCTTAGCTTACTCTCTGATACTCTCTTAGCTTACTCTGCTGATTTTATGTTCATCTTCCTGAATTATACCATCAATGTGAAACTGAAATATTTTCCTTTTATTAGACAAAGTTATCCTGAGAAACAGCTCCTCTTTCAGAGAGAGTATTATATAGAATTATAAACAGGACTAGATAGCAAGAACCAAATTCCAGAGGAAATGCCTTGTTTTAAACAGATTGAATCACTTTGCCTGGCTTCTTTAACTTTTCTTGGAATGAAATGTTTCAATTGCTTAGAATTTTAACAATTATTACTATGGTAGTTACAATACAGCCTACTGGGTGTATTAGAGGAAACAAACTCTTTTTTTCTTCAGGTGACTGATGGAATTGTTGTTGCTACAGTGTACAAAGAACTAAGCTGTGGGCAGTGTTTGGAATTGTTCCATCTGACTGTGAAATCAATGTAAGACAGTTTCACAGAAACACTAAGAAAATGTCTCTAGCCTTTCCTGTTTATCCTTTGAGCATCCAAAGCTTTATCCTGTTTTAAAACATAGTTAGCTAGGAGCCTGTCTCATGCAGAACTCAGCTTTTTTGACTTTGATAGTGCTTTGTGTTCTTCGAGGCTTCCCACGTATTTTCCAGATGAGCTTTTCCTTGTACATAATAATTAATGAAATTGCAGGTGTGATAACAAAAAGACACATGAAAAACAAATTATACTGTGAGGAGAAAAACATTGACTTAACTAACTGTCAATCTTTATTGATAATCTATTATTTTGGGCACATTAGCAGAGATAAGTTTTGAGGAGACATCTGAAGAAATGGAGAATAAGGAGTTCACATGCTATTATTTATGTAAATTATTGGAAATCTTGTAAGGGAAATTAGCACTCTATTTTGTAAGTAATTTAAAAAATCAATGGTACTGAAGCTGGATGATTCATTCATGAGTCAGTTGCAAACCCATAAAAACCTCTCATTAAATTTTTGATTTAATAATTATTTATATGGATTATGACCAAACTCTCTAAACACATACACTAAAAATAAGATTATCTTAAATAAAAAGGGTCAGCCAATACCAAAAATTATGAAATTACATGATGAAATCCATGTTTTTATATTGTTGGTCCCTCAGAAGTCTTTTACAGAAAAAGATCCAGGACTTCTAGTGCTTCTCCTAATCTGAGCCTTCTCAAACTGAATGAACTCTTTGTCTGGTTTACTTATAGCACAGTGGTTTTGCATGAGTAAATTAATTAATTTTCCCAAATAATGCAGTATTAATACTACCTCTTCAGGTAAAACCTAGACAAACAGATTGGACTTAGGCTGTTCTTTAAGATCTTCAGAGAAATAAAATTCATCAAATTTCTCTCTCCTAGCATCTGCCAAGATGAATTCTGGAAACAACTGTGTTTTTCAGCTAGTGATAGATAACTTAACATGGTAACAGCAGCAGCTCTCTTAAGTAGCCAGCATTTGTACCATTACAGAGCTTAACTGTGACACCAGTAATTGTACAGCAAGTCTTGAGTCAGGAATATACTTAACTAGTAAGATGTCATAAGCATACAGGAAACTGTCCTGTGAACATGATGCCATCATAATTTTTATTTTATTTACTAGTTTAACTGCATTTTAATCTGGATTGCTAAGATTTTATTTTCCCTCTTGAACTGGTGGACAGAAAAAAGTAAAGGGAGATCTGATCTTATTTTGAGATCTGTCTGTGTTGTTGATGATTCAGGTCTAAACAAGCTCCAAGATTCTTGTATTTTAAATACAAGTTGGTGAGAAGAAAAAACCCTTGAAATATTCTTCTATTCCTCAGCCATAAGAGTACTTTTGAATTTTGCATGATGTGCTTATGAGAAAAGGGAATAGTAGGGTGACAGATTCTGTGGCTCAGGGAGGCCACATGTTTGTTTTCAAACCAATGGTAGCTGTAAGTTGTATAATAGATTCCTGGCATGCATTAAATGCAATGTCCAAATTCTGATTTTGAGTTTAGTGTTTAGTAAGCAAAGTTGGCTTTTTTTGTAAGAACAAACTGCTGAAAGACTCTCCTCCAGTTTTTGTTCCCATTATCTCATCAGGAAGGAAAGGACAACATCTTTAAAAGTACTTAAGTACCAAGTGAGTGACCCTTCTCTGTTGGAATGCCGCCCCACTAATGATGCAGAGAAGAAAAACAGCCATTTCTGGCAGAGTTTGCAAGATCTGTCATGCCAAACAAAAAAAAAAAGAAAAGTCTAAAATGCCTGGTAAAAATAAATATCACTATGAAATTCTGGCATGGGAAGCATTTCTGACAGCCAAGACTTAGCTCGTCCTGGGGGGTAACCCAAAAAGGCCAGCGATTTTTATTCTTTGCTTCTACTTATCGAATGTTCCTTGCAAACATAAGCTGCCAGACTCTGTTATCCATTAGACAAGGTGTCTGTGTGAGAAAATTATAATAAGTAAATGGCTCTATGTATGTGCAAGAGAGCAGGCAGATCTAAGTGGGAGTGAGCTGTTGTGTCTGGGGATCAAGTGAAGCCGTAACTGTGATGGCTGCAGTGGCCAGCTCCTATGGGAAAGGTGTGTAACTTTGTGCAGAACTGACATTAATCACATGCAAAGTACCCTGAAAATATTTTGCCTTATAACATCTGCATGGAAAAGCAAATGATGAAATCAAGGGGAAAAACCAATAAAATGGAAGAAAGTGGAGATCACAGATTCATTAAAATAGTGGAATTCTTGCTAAATTCTAAGTCTGTAAGCTACACAAAAGGGCATTTGGAAGACAGCACTGCAGAACCCTGCCACTGTACAGGAGTTGCAGTCAAAATATTTTTCCAGCAAAAACACACATCCGTAGCCTGGTGATTCACTCCATCATATAGGAGGACATAGTGGTGAATGTTTTTTTCCTTTTTGCTACATAATGCATAAGGTGTTTTCAAGAGTAACACCTTTATGGACTCACTAGAGTAGAAGATAGAGATCAGATGATTATATAATGGTTGGAGTACTTAGGAAGAGAAGCAAATCGCTTAGTGAGAGAGAATATAAACCAACTGAGACTGAAACAGTAAATGAAGATTATGGCAATTAATTCTAAACAGAATAGAGGAAGCATTGAACATTTTTCAGAATATAGTAGAGAATTAAGACCTAATTAAGTTTTATCTGAGGAACATTTTAAAATTTTGCTTTGTTAACTTTAGCATTCTAGTTTCTATACCACAACAAAATAGATTGACCATTCTGCATTTGAATCTGATAATAACATTAGATATTAAGAAAATATTGTTAAAGTTCTAACTTTAAGTGTTAAATTTTACACTGTGTTAGTGAAGGAAGAGGGTGTTCCTTGAGTATGTAAAGTTTAGATGTGGATCCGAGTTTCAAGTTGTGTGGCTAGAGTCCATTTCTAATATTTACTAAACATACTCAGTGAGCTCTAAGTTATGTGAAACAGAAACAAGAGAAACCTATAGTCCCTATGACATGGTCTTCCCCTGTGCATTAAAAATGTGGGGTTTTGCTCACTCAAATCTCTGACACAGTTACCTACAACTCCACTGACATAGAATGAAGAACAAATGAAAATGCAATACACAGACTCAGATTACCTTAAACTCTTAGAATGCTAAGATCATGTTAAATAGTCAAGTTTCTAAAATCTTAAACTTGCAATGAAATGGACATAAGTATATGTGACTGTGAGGGAGGTTGGATGTGTGTGCATACATGTGGGTGACTCATGTGAAGGGAGTGTGCAAGTCTGGATGTTGCTCCCACCTGTGCCTTTATTCAGGTCTCACCCAGTGCTCGTAGGGAGCAATTAATTTGTTCCCTCACTCCCATTTTTCAAGAGCTAGTATGACAGAGGGAGAGGTGTTAAGAAGTATCTCTGATTCAGCCACCTGATAGGAAAGCAGATGGTTGACATCTTATCAGAAACACTCAAGGGTTATATCTTGTTTGTGTTGGCAGTACTTGTCAGACCTATCATGCCAATAAAATATTAGAAGTGAATCATCTTCAAAAAAGAAAACTCTCTTTATCATTCTGTCTACATTTTTACATCTCCATAGTGGCTTCTGCAAACAAGAAAGGTGTGAGAGCTGAGAGAAAGATGTCTGTCTTTCACATCTATTCCCATGACTACTTGTTTCTTTACAGGCCCAATTTATGAATTCTAGGTTTTTTAAGAAAGGAAAATTCAGCCCGTCTAAGCTGTTCCACATACTGAGATATAAGGTCACCTTTCTTTCTGATTGTGTGATTGATTTTTACCACAAACTTCTTATCTGAGTACAGCAACTATTGATGGCAAACTACATTAATAGCTGGAAGTCAAAGAAAGACACAAGTCTTCAGTTCTTTAGAAAATGCTTCTCTATGGACTCAAAAATTAATTTAGGAGATACAGCTTGCTACTTACCCATTTGCTTGTGTTTGTGGAATAAAGGTGTCTAGGCTTCTGTCTTCAAACTGAATTCTTCTTTTGCTGGCTTTTGAGAGAACATTTCCGTTTTAAGCTCTTCCTCTTCTCCTTTTTTTCTGTGCCAGAGTCAAGGTATTAAGCTGTGCAGTTCCTAAGGGTAGGCCATAGGCTACCTTTGCAATGAAGACATTGTGCAAGGCTTGGATAATTGCCATTTCACTGCAGGGAGGAGTCTCATCAGGAATAGAAGAGGGTGTTTATTTGCATTATTTTTACATAGAGGATGTTAGGGAACCAGCAAAAGAAGGAGCAGAACCAGCTTTCAAAAACACAGAAGGAGCTACCATCTCAAAGAAAACGTGAAGAAAGATTTGGTTTGGTCTGTTGTTTGGTTTTGTGTGGGTTTTTTTCCTATTTTGAAAGTCAATTTACTTATGGTTTTGTTTCCTTTTCTTCTTCTTTTTTTTTTTTTTTTTTTTTTTTCCCTAGAGTGAAGTATTAAAGGGCCTTAGAAGTTACTTTCTGTCCCACCTTCTAGACACACACACAAAAAGGGGTGGGGTTAGATGAATCTGTACTTTGGACATTACATTACAAAGGACCTTTTGCAAGATTCTTTATATCTCAGCTTTTGAATGTAGCCATTTAATGTAATCTTTAGTTTTGCTGGTCTGCACTGCAAAGTAGAATTAATAGTGGCGTATGAGATGATCATAAAGTTTCCCACAACAAATGTGCAATTGGAATGCTTAGAAAGCAGCAGTTAAATGAAAGGTCAAAAAAATTAAGTAACAACTAAACTCTCATCTGCTAATCTGAATTTTATACTTTTGTGAATGAAAGCAGTTGTGGTAACACTGCAGAAGATGGCATCTAGTTTTATTAAGTATAAATGAGCAATAACTTGAGAAACACTGCAGGGGACAATGGTGACAGTATTTGAATGTTTATGACACCTACAAGCATCTCTGGGTACACAGTAGTAGTGCCAGTACTTAGAAAGGGAAGGCAGCAAAGGAAAAGGTGATAACATAAAATATAAATGAATGTTAAAATTTCATTTAACGTATTTAACATGGAGACCATAATTTACAAACTAGGTAACCAGATGCAAAAGCTGTCAATCCCGCAGCTCTTTAGAAAATTTAACTATTTCTTTACATCAGTAAAGTTGGACACCCAGCTGTCCTATGTATGGGTAAAATCTGACTTTTAACTTACCTGGTAATTCAAGCTACCACATCTTTAGTTCACTGGTGGTATGGAAGAGGGAAATGATGTGGATAATGTGCCAGTGAAATAACTAAAGAAATTTAAAGGGCCAGTGGAAAATCTCATGGTCTAATACCTATGGTTTTATCATTTTGGTGTTTTTCTGTCTTTTCTGTTTATTTAGTGGAGGTCACTAGTAAAAAAGAATTTGGTCAGAGTGCAGAGTTTGTAATTATCTTTACAGTTAGAATTTCCTGAACTATTGTTGAACCAAAGTTCACTAGGGGTTCTAAAAGATCACCTTGTCCAGTCTGTACTGCATCAGACTAAACATATCAAGGCTAGTACCAGCATGTTTATCAAATTGTGTTCTTATGAAAAGCCAGTGGAAGAGACTCCACAGTCCCCCTAGACAGTCTGCTCCATTATTGAAAAATCCTCAGTTGGAATGCTGATCAGAAAAATCTTTTAAGCATTTCTTGTTGCAAATGAAGTTGACTCTTTTATGTCTTTCTACTGGAGCCATAGAGGATGGCTGATCAACATCTCTGTAATTAGCTCTTATAAATATCAGAAAGCTGCATCTGGCTTGAAGCTTTTATATCTTGACTAGGCATACCTAATTCTTTCAGCTTTTTCTCAAAGGGATTGATTTATACATTTCTTGTTCATATTATGTTCTTGTTTCTCTTCAGTTGTTTTTATGTTTCTGTGGTGTTCAGGAGGGACCAGACACAGTACCCAACCGGGTCTTCTGTATTGTGCCAATTTAAGAAATCAAATTGTCTCCTATGTGACACACCTGTTAAGGTGTTCCAGAATTCAACACATTCCTGGCAGTGCTGCTGCACTGTTGGTTTCTATTGTTTGTTATCCTGATATGCTGTATCCATCTAGTCCAAAATTCCATGCAGTTTATTCATTTTTCATTCTGTTTCCCAAGAATAATATGTTTCTAACTACTGTATTTTTCCTTGTTGTTTTTTCGACAATCTGACCAATTTGTGAATAGGATTTGGGGTGTCTGATCTCATCCTTCCTAGTCTTTCCAGCCCTTTGCCTTTGTTTTGAGGTTATCAGTTGTTGTAGCACAGATTTTACAAGCATAAATATTGCATCATTTAAGTTGTCAGTGAATATAGTAGACAAAACAGAACTCAGGACACATCTTGAAACAGATCTGAAGTGCCTTTTGATAAATAATGACTAATGACCACTGTGGTTTCCTTCTATCAGATGCTTGCACATCTTCCCATATCTGTATTTAAAATGTTGTTCCATGAAAGTGTCTTGTGAGATGATGCCAAAAGCCATGTAAGGTGTATCATATCTGTTGCTTTCTGTTCACACAGCCAGCTTTACATTACTTGAAAAAGGGAACTTGGTTTAGCATAAATGCATTTTGCCCATTTTTCATGTGTTTTTCATTCTAGGAAATTAATTCACTCTATCTCAAGTATTTAAAACACGATTGCTCCAAACCTTTCTGAACACAACAATTAAGCTACCCAATGTGTCATTCTCTTCTGCGAAACTTGAGGTGTGGAAAATCATCTTCACAAGGAAAAGCTCATTTGAATCCTTTAAAAATACATTGATAGGTAAGACTTAGACTTTTTTTTCTTTCTTTCTTTCCCCCTTTTTTTCTTTAAACCTATTATTAAGATCTTTGCAGTTTCAAAATAGATAAAGTTTCTTTTCCCTAACAATCTTACCTTGTTCTGGTCCCTTTCTTCTTTTTCCAATGACACCATGTTCTTGGTTTTCTTTTCCCTGACACAGGTTTGTTATTTAAAATCACCCTGAAAATGATGCAAACTATTAATGTTATTTCATAGCACTTCTTTTCTGCCATCGGATTGGTTTATTTCTCAAATGTTTCTTTTGGAGGGGATGTATCTGAATTATGTCCCAAAATGGTTAATAAGATAATAATCTTCTTCCTGCTCCATTTATAATGACTGGTTGAGTTTTTTTGCTTGGGCATGTTGTCATATAAATTAATTGTTAATAATATTTTAATTACTTCTTTCTCATCTGTCTCACAACACTTGTGTTATATATCACTTATCAGTGATCTATAAATTGTTGCTGGTTACTTCATGATGCTCCTCCCTCATAGGTGTGGGTAGAAGCAAGTACCTATGTTGTGCATGGGTTGAAGTGTATTCTGATATTTCCATAATCTTAAAGTTGTTTGCTCTGAAAGAGGCATGACCAAAGCCATATGGTTAAATTCTACCAGCATTATTTAGCAACTAGTCTGCTTTTACCATAAATGTCCATTTTCACTTCATAACTCTACTTTACAATTATTCCTCAAAGATCCCAAATGTAATCAGGGCTATATTTAATCAAAGTATTTATCAACAGGTAGGTAATTGAGAAGTTTATAATATACATTTTCATCTGTTCAACTGCAACCTATTTAGGAGATTTTTGGGAAAGATAATACTATGTGCTTCTCTAACATTTCACCAGGGGATTTCAAAATTACTAATAAGACAGAGATATAGTTTAAGGAAGAGAGGAAAGTGATTTACCAGAATACAAGATGCAGAGGACTGGTAACCACTCTTTAATAGAGTGGGTAAAAACATTTGTTCTCCGGGGAGAGAAGAACTGAAGAGCTAACAAGTAAATTTATTTGTATGTAGGACAAATATTTTTCAAGAGGCTTTTGTTTCAAACACAGGGAAACACTCAACAGCTGACTGTTCCATGACCTAAGTATATAATTATCAAGAAGTTCTGGGCCCTATGTCTGTTCTTTATCCCGCTCAGTACTTCAGCACCTAAAATTCTAAAAGCTTCTCTGGGCCTGAAGTCAGAAGGACTCCTCTGAGTTATACTATGTGATGATCTAGCTTTAGTAGAGAATATAAACTTAAATGAATTTTGGTTATGTTGCTCTGTATTTTAGGGAGATACAGTGAGGGTTTTGCATTCTAGTCAATCAGCCAGTCAGTGTGAGGTTATTGTTTTCTGTCTCTAAACTTGAACCCACTATTCAGAATTCTTCCCCTTTGGCCATCTTAAACTCTGGTATCTTGAAGTTTATTACTTTACAATAATTGCGTGTACTTTCTGTTCCTCAGTCTGTCACTGACTCCAAGTCAATATTAGGATAGAGAAGTTTTTTAATCTCTTCACCTTGAGCAGTCCCTCTTGACTACCTGTATTTGTTGTTACTCTTCTGCAACTTTGCACACGTTGCCCATCTTGCACTAATGTGGATCTATTCTTATCTTGAGGCAGTGGTTCTGCATATAAAGAAAAAGTCTGCTTTCTAAAAATTTTGGTGGCCATGTACAGAAGAATTTAAACATGGTTTGCTGCTTACTGTTTCTTGTGGAGTTACTGCTCTTGGGAGTTCTCTTCAGTCAAGCTGTGTTGGATTATTTTCTCTTTTCACTGAGCACAATTTGTCAAGACTTAGTCCCTGTTTTAATTTTACGTTGACATTTTTAATAATACCCCTTGTCTTCACCATTTTACACTTAATTAGGAGTGGCATAATTCAGTCACATGCTGTGTCATTTTCTTACTCTTGTGATTATTTAAAGGATGGGATCAATTGCAGCTTCCTCTGGATTCATCTATGGGAAGGCTTTAAATAAGATAATTTCTATTACTGTCCCTTTGAATTGACAAAATTCTCATCTTCTTCTGTGGTCCAGGGTTTGGACTATCTGAGTCAGCCTTCTGTTCAAGTCAATACTTTGAAATCAACTGAGATTAATTATTTAACAACAGTCCCTATGCATTAAAATGTCAAATCATGCCAAAAGGACCACAAAACTGGCTCTAAGGGTTATCTCCAGAGAAAGCTCGTCTGCTTTTTAGTGCAGCACAGAATATAAGGCAATTGTCCAAGGGTTCATTTCTACTCCTGCAGGAAACGACCCTACATCTCTTTTTAGGGTACCTGAGATTCATACGTAGTCAGCTGCCTTCGGACACCGCGGCTATAAGGAAAACACCAAATAGCAGAATATTGTCACGAACGGAGGGAAAAATCAGACGTTTCTCATAAGTAGCAACTTGCATGCTGGGCAAAGGGCTCGTGAACGTTTTCCTTTCGAAGGAGTTTGGCAAACGGGGGCAGGACGGGGAGAAGGGCTCTGCGATTTGTCCTGGGTACAGCAAGCTCGCACAAGTCGGGAAGCGGCGGCAGCGGGCTGGGACCGGAGGATACCGGGCAGCCCTGCTCCGGGCAGCCGAGACCCCGGAGCGATGTTCCGTGGCGATGCTGCGGGAGTTGGGACAGGGAGAGCCGACACCGACAGCCCCGAGCACCGGAGCCGCTTTGGGAAAGGCTTCCCCGTCCGCGGCGAGGGAGCTGTACCGGGAACAAGGGCTGAGGGGGTCTGGGGTGCTCTGGGCGAGCCCAAGGGTCCCGCCGAGGTGACGGGCGACTGCCCTCGGGGTGGGGAAGGGAGGTGCGCGTCTCACCGCGGAGCCTCCGCCACGGGACCGCCTCTGCCTCGCCGAAAGTTTGCGAAGTGCCTCGGCGCTGGGGGGAGCAGGGCGGGGGCTGCCCCGGCAGAGCTCCTCCTTCGGGGCCGGGCCTGGGCGGGCGGAGCGGGGAGGGGAGGGAGCCCCCGGCCCCGGAGTGCCGCGGCTGCGGACGGAGCGAGCGGCGGTCGTGTCGGGGTGCTCCGCTCAGGAGGAGCCCGCGACGTCGCTGCGGGCGGCCCGGGCACGGGGCCGGGGCGCTGCCACCATGAGGCGGCGCGGCGGGGGTTGTCTCCTGCCCGCGCCTCCGCAGCTCCTGCTGGTGCTGCTGGGAGCGCTGCTCCGCTCCAGAGGTAAGCGGCTGCCGCGGCACGCTCTGCCCCGCGGCAGCGCGGGGGGCCCGGCTGCCGTCCCGGGCTCGGCGGCGGCGGCGATCCGCGCCCGGGCGGAGAGCCCTGCCCGGCCGCGCCGCTCACCTGCCCGCGCCCGCCGGGCGGGGAGCCCTGCCCTGCCCTGCGCCGCCCCGCCGCGCTTTGTCCGCGCCCCGTCCCGCGCCCGGACGCGGGGCTCTCGCCTTGGCCGTGTCGCGGCGGGCTGGAGCCGGCGGAGTGCCCCGGCAGGCCGGAGCGCGGGGCGCGGAGAGGCGCTGCCCCGGGAGCCCACGCGGCCGCTGCCCCCCGCGGAAGTTTGGCGGCGGCGGGCGCGGGCTTTGTTCCCGCGGTGCGAGCGGCGGGCCGGGCCGGGGCGGGCGCGCAGGTTGCCTCGCAGGCTGCCGTGCCCGGCGTGTCGGGACAGCCGCCGCTCCGGAGCAGGAATGCAGCCGCGCACCCGCCGCGACGGGCCCCTTAAAGGTACAGCCCGGCTCCGCGGCGGCGCCCCGGGCTACCTGCCTCGCCTCGGCGGGGACTGGGAGTCCTCCCGCAGCGCCCTGGCACAGCGGGGCCAGAGCAGGAGTACCAAAAATAGTGATGAAGGGAGGCTTTCGCTGCGCTCCTAGCGAGCCGGGAGGTAGTCTCATCAAGTCTCGCCATGAAAACTTTAGCTTTGTGGTTGCTCTATCAACTGACATCTGCTGTTTCTTCGTCTTGTGCCGTGGTTCTTGATTTTACAAATGCGCCCGGTGGAGAAGAAAACACCCAAACAGTTCGCAAAATTGTTTATAAAGAGTTAGAAGGCTTTTGGGGGAGGGGTGTGGAGAGGAGATGCGTACCTCATTTCTTTCCCTTCACTGCTTTGGCAGCTGCTGTATAATTTCACCCATCCGTTTTCTCCTGTGCTACTCTGAAATTACAGGAAGCATTTGCAGTAGTGCTGCTGACCTCCATCATTCTACAAATTTTGCCCCTGGGGCACAATCATAGGAAGTTTGGGTTTCAAGTAATAATATTTCTCTTCTAACAAAAAAACTAATTGCAGGCAGCTTTGAAGAATGTGCTAAGCAAGCTTGGATAGACTGACTAGAGAGGGCTGTAGTGCTGTGTATCAGAAAGCCTGCTTTTTAGGAGCCACAAGGACTCTTGAGTTCCCCCATGCCACACAGATACTTAGCTGCCCTCTAGGAGTGAGAAGGATCTAAAAGAGAGATCTTAGTGTAGGTACAGATCTGGATGTGTTTTGTTTTGGCTGTTACCCAGGTGCTTCTAGTTAATGTGTCTGGGCTGTTAACAGCCATGTGGGGGATGTCTGATTGTAAAATGCAGGTTTGCTAGTAGGTGGTTGTTCCTTGATGTCTCTAGGATGCTTTTTTTATGGCAGTTTGTTTCTCTTTCAAGTAGTTTTCCCATCAGTGCACTTTTGTATCCTCTTGTCGGGTGACTGTGAGTTTATGTTTGGACGTGCTAGCTGCTTCCAGGAGTGAATATCCTCTTTCCTTCATCAAAATATGAGGAAATAAGGACACAGTTTTGCAATAAGGACACAATTCCTGAACAATCTTTTTCCTATTTGAAGTAGGGACAAACATGAGGAGATACCAGGATTGAGGTGACAGAGAAAATGCCAAAATTTGTGATGAGTCCGTGTTCTTTGACTTAGCTAGAAAATTTTCCAAGTTGTCCCTTAGAAGTCCCTGCCGGGGTGGCGTGCAGCTTAACTGTCACAAAGCATTCACGGAAGTTGTGATGCTGAACAGGTAAGCTGTTGGAAACTCTTGGCCATTCACTGCTCTGCCTCAGTACAGGAGAGCGTAGAGCACACAAGTCTGCAAGACTGACCTTTGACTCGTTTGTAGTGGATAGTGGAAGATCAAACTGGATAAGTCTGTGCCAAAGAATCCCCAAACCAACAAAAGAGGTCTGCAAGTATCTTGAGCTCTTGGAAAAGTGCGCTGCAGGTAAAAACAGGTATAGAGAGGGAATTTAATGCTCATGTCATGCACTGCTGGTGACTGGAGCAAAGAAGGACCTGGTGGTTCAGATGATCTGTGTTTTAGTATAAATACAGAATGTCACAGAACCCGTCTGGCTGATGTGTTTGCTGTTTTGGCTCCTGGAGCTCTGCCAGAACAATACATAGCTAATATCAGAGCGTCACTTCTGAAACATCTTGACTATGTTTTATTGTTGGAAAGCTAATATCAGAGCTTCACTTCTGAAACATCTTGACTATGTTTTATTGTTGGAAATCTAAACATATTGCTTCTGTGGAAGTATATTTCGCATTGGGAATCAGAATTTCAACTGCCTGTGCTTGGCATTGCTGTTGGTTCTGCAGCTATTAGCCAAGTGTAAAGCACCCATTTGTCAACTTGGAGCTGATAATGTCCTTCCTGGGTGTGCTGAGAGTGCCAGGGTTTGCTGAATCATCAATTTGGATGATATTCAGAGATCTCTTGATCACCCTGAGTTATCTTGACTATTTTTTTTCCAGAGTGGTGATGGCACTGAGTAGCATTCCCTGTATTTCTAAAATGAGGAGTAACGTGCTGCAGCTGGTGACAAGTGATGGTTTTTTTCTTTTGCTTTTGACAATTCCATCCACTAAAACATAGTGGAAAAGCATGTGGCATAAATCTTCCAGTATGAAGTTAGCATAACTGTTTTATTTAGTATATGTAACCAATTTTCTTTTATATTCTCTTTCTAGAAGCTTTCAGTGTTCTGCTGTAGCACTGTTTTCTGCAATAGAGAAACTCTTCTTGTGTCTTGGGAGTGTGGGTGTATGCAGCAATTTATATTAATAGGTGCAAAATTAATAGGTGCATAGTTGTATAAAGTGTTTGCATTTCCAGAATGTCTTGTGAACCTTGAAAAGGGATATTCTCTCCGTGTGGGCCACAAAATGTGATTGCAGAAAACTGGTGGTTGTTTTTCTACATTGTATTCCTTGAAATTACAGAAGGAAAAAGTGGTTAGGTACAAGCATTATCCAGTTGTTTGTAGTTCAAACGAGAAAACAGTATGTGCTGTATGTTAACTAGAAAAGAAATCAAAGTGATTTGTGTTTTGTTTTTACTTGTAAATACTCTCCAGACTAGTGAAATTAACATTAAAAAATAGTTAAAACATTAATTCTATGAGAATGATCTGTAGTCTGATAGTGCTCTTGAATCTTCGTGCACTCTTGTGAAATAGGCAAATATTATCCTTGTTTTCTAAATGTGGGAAGTGAAGTAGAAATTGTCTTGCCCAAGGCCAACTCCATTTGCCCTAGAATGCAACTTACAGTCGAACACAATAGAATGTATGCTTCATAACACTTATAAAACCTGATAAAGAGATATTATCTTAAAAACCAGTCAAGGTTTTAAAAATAGGTTTGTATAGTAAGTGCATGTTCTGCAGCTTCATTGAATTCCTTTGCTGCTTGTGACTTTTTCTCTTTTTAATAATACTTACATTTCTCTCGCTGATGGTCAAAAGATCATAAAACCACAGAAATTTTACTGACTCTGTTTGAAAGGGTGAATTGGTAAATAAAGTGTTATTAAAAGAAATGTAAAAGAAAGGTGGATACTTAATTTCTCTAGTCCTCCATTATTTGTGGCTTAGTTATTTGTGATGTTTTGTTATATGGGTTTACATAATCAGATGGTATATATTAGACTTAAACTGACCATCTTTTAAGGTGTCTGGCTTTACCTGATAAAACATCCAGAGCTGGAGCTTTGGCATACAACAAACCCACTCCTTTAAATGGCATACTGTATTTAGTGGCTGGCTGTGTTTCACACAAAGCAGGGCAGAAAACACTAAATGTAATTGTCATCCACGAATCGCATGTCTTTGGTGGTTAGGCTCTTACTTTTGTGTCTTTGCCATTGCTGTTAGGTTAGGTATTACTCTTTTGTGGGATTTTGTTGTCTCTACTGAGTGAAAACTGGGCACTGTAATGCTCCTTGAATCTCTTCTTTCTTCTGCCTGTAGATTTCCATTTCCTTGTACTAAAGATAGTAAGCATATGGATGCAGGAGCTTGTTATTCTGTAGACTTGTGGTTTATTCATGCTTTATATCTGGTTGCTCTGGGACTGTTACCTGGGAGTATTTGGCTGCCCTCCTGTTGTGAGTGAATTCATGTTCGGGTTTTTTAGCTTTCCAGGCATGTTTTTTTTTTTTGCCTCTCTTGTGCAGAGCTGTCTGTTAGATGCTGAAGTGTTCCAGCCTTTGCATCTAGTCTGGGGGACTCTTGAGCTGCAATCAGTCTTTCTGTGAGCAGCAGATAGCCTTGGCTGTTGAGACCCTAGATGAAAGGAGACTCACTGTGTAAGGGCAGGAAAAGAAGTTTTCGTAAAGACTTTATTAACATCAAATGGAGCTGATGTTTGTTGAATTTTATAGTGCTGAATTGTGAATGACTGAAATTCCTCATGTCAGGGAATTAGGTAATTTAATATAGAAGATAAAGAAAAAAAAGGGATTGGAGTATCATGAGCCCGATTCTTGATGGTATGAGATACATTAAGCATTCTGGTATAAGCATGTTAGCACACCTGTGGGTTGAAAAGTAGTAACAGAAGCTTTGTCTGTCATGAGGTTCTTAGGTGATTAGGTTCTTCTGGTATTAGCCACCAGTCAGCAAGTCACAAACCATTAAGATTAAAGGACAGCAATGTAGGTGCATATTCAGTGTTTGCACTGCTAGCTGGAGTTTTGTCAAAAAGTGTATGACCAAAGACAGTGCAGATCTTGTTTCTCAAGCTGTTGTATGTTGATAGCAACTTTCTGTTGTTGCAATACTCAGAAGTAAAAAGCACCAGATTTTTGCCCTGAATAGGTTAGAGTTAGAATAGAATTCACCTTCCTGTACTGTAATGATGAGGTTGTATAAGGAACTGTTGTCCAGCAAAGCTTCCAGTAGATAAAATATTTGCCTGAAAACAGCCCCCATGTTCTGTAGTGTCAAGGTGGAATTTTACTCTTGAAGTTAAATCTACCAGCAGTGAGACGTTATCATGACTCCAGGCAGGGGAGACCCCTCTCCTGGCTACCAGCATGGTGACTTCCTCAGTATGCCCCAGCAGGGCATAGTCTTCTGTGTCTCTTTGTTACTGCCTGACAGCCCCTCCCAGCTGCTGGAGCTTTCTGTTTCTATTGCATAGCAGCAGTTCTTTAATCAGAAATCTTGTTAGTATTCAAGGATAATTGATCCGACTCTCTGGTAGGGGGTGGGGACCCAGCCTTGCATCCTTCTCCTACTTGCCACCCCTAGTTTGACCCCTGTTGTCTCTTTGTTTCCTCCTGTTAAGTTTGTGCCAGTGATATGTGTGTGTGCTGTTTTTCCAAGCAGCCTGAAGTTGGCTGTAACCAAGAGCAGCAGTTAAATAGAGCCCGATTTCCCCGCTTCCTGGCGTTCAGTTGTTCGGCTCCATTTTCTGGTCTTCTGTGTTTTTGATTTGCAGAGAAGGAACTTACTTGGTGCCCCCGGGCATCTCTTAAACCCATTAGAACAAACTCCATTATTTCACTGTACTTAGAAATCCTCCTCCTTTAGCCCCGGCATCCATCAAAATAATGTATCCTCTGTAAGGCCCTCTGGAAAATGTTTAATAGGATCTTTTCAAACTCAAGGAGAGTTCCAGTTGGAAAGGGGGAGGGGAGAAGGCTAATGGAAGATCTGACTGTGACTTGCAGTAAGCCTGAACTTGGCCTGTGTCAGCTCTCCCTTCACCTCCATGCTGAACAGAGCGGATCCAACACTGGGATCAAAGCTGGAAACAAAAGGCTTTGGGAGAAAAATTTCCCGTCTGGCCAAGAGGCAGCCACACAAAAGTGGTGCATAATTTATCACTCGAGGTTTATTTCTGCTGTGCTTCTTCTGGAGAGACGAGGAAAAAAGAAGTGACTCTCCTGCTGTTTCAAAGTAGATAAAGGATGGCTTTGGAGATTTGAGGCAGGAAGGAGCTAGAGATACCATGGAAAAACCTTTTCAGTGCATTCTGTACCCCGCTTCTCTCTTCTCAGACATGGTCCAACATTATTTCTCTTGAGGGGAACCCTATTCTTGCATTTTGAACTTTTAGAGAGTGAAGACTTTTAACTTCTCTGGTAATTTCCAAATCACAGTGGAGTGGTGTTGCCCTTGGCAAAATCAAGTTCTTTGACTTTCCAAGATGTTTTTCTTAACTTAAGGATTGGTCTAGGTGCCATGGCTCTGTGTAACATGAATGAAGGGCTACATTTGCCCCAAAGGCTTTATAGTCTTAATTGGACATCTGACATCTGATAAGGATCAGGGGGTATGATAATTCTACTGGGATAGATAAGGTCAATATTAAAATTGTATTGCTTTCTAATTAAATTTCCTTTAGCTTTGATTTAATGGGAAAAGCTTCCAAAGTTTTTCATTCCAATCACTTCTTAGAATGATGATAGAGAGAGGTTTTGGGTAGGAGTTGGCATCAAAGACTACTGAAAGCTGGTAGCGGTGTAAATAAGGATGAGGAAGTAAATGCAAGAGTAGTGTAAACCATGAGAAGAAGGTAAAGGGGTATAGGAGTATAGATATTAACAGAAGCAAAGATAGGCATTTTGGAAATGAGAGCCAAGGACTTGAGCTGGCAGAGGAACAGAAGAGTCGTGTAAGGAAATCCAAGTGGAGTAATTATGTGGGATCTGATGGCAGAAAGCATTGTTAATTAGGTAGGATAAAAGATGGAAATTTTGAAAGTGAAGATGAGCATTGAGCATAATTTAACTGCTGAGACAGGGAAAGACTTATTTTACTAATGCTTTAAAAGGAGGATGTGACAAATTGTTAGGAATCTGTGACAGTAGAGTCCCTGACCTAATGGAGTGATTTTATGAAATATTAGGAGCCTGGCAATGGAGTCAGAGGTGGAAAGGGAGACTGTTAGCAGAACATTGTGTGGTGAGCCCATGAGATAGATTCCCCATTCCACCACTGCAGACAGAGGTGGTGGAGCTGTCGGCCTTGGGAGTACATTAGCTGGAAGGATTTTTGAGTGGGATGTCCCAGAAGGTATTTTGGCAGACAGTGTTGTCTGGAAAAGTGTATGAAATTGGGAGGGCAGAACTGAAGTGAGAAGGTAGAACTTTTGAGATAATTGCTTGAACAAAAGCATCAAGTGAGAATAGGAGATTACTACGGGTTTGGTAAGAAGTCTGGATATAGAAACAAGTGTAAGTCTGGTGGCAGAAAATTGATCCTTTCCTGGAAAAGCAGCCTACTTCTCTTCCCCTTCCCCATTAAGAATTGCTGTGTGAAAGAGTGAGTCACTGTAGTGAACAGTTAAAACACAGACACCTGATGTTCTCAGCCTTCTTCTCTGAAAGGCTTGTAAGGAGCATCCTGGGACTGTGCGAGGTTAGAGGGAAATACACACTCTGCTCCTTTAGCCTGAATCTCCAGCTCTGTCAGTTCATTTGACTTGGTGACAGCTGCTAGTGCTGGGACAGGTTCTTGCTTAAGGTGCAGCCATTCAGTATATCAGAACTGTCTCGTGGGATCTAGGATTAGAATAAAATAAAGACACACCTTCTTTCTTATTTTTTTTTCCTTTGTGCTCCCACCCAATTTTAGTTCTGAATTTCCATAACTGCTGAATAGTCAAATCCTTTCTTTGCAGCTCTGAGAGCAGGGAAAAAAAAGGAGAGAAGTCTTGGGGTTGTAATTTCCTGCTTCTGTTCCAGGCTTCTGAGGATGAACTGGGAGGTGGGATAATTCTCTGAATTAAAACTGCATTTGTTAGGAGGAAGCCAGCTTTACTGATGTCCTTTCTTTGTTATTCAGACTTTGCCACATCTTCAAGCTTGACAAATTCAAGAAGTTAGGTTTTTGAGGCCTCAAAGACTGTATTCTCTTCACTGTGATTTTTGAAGCCTGCTACTCTTGAAAAGCCTGAGTTGAGCTTCTTGTGGCTGAAGAACATGCTGCTAATTTGTGCTGCCTTTATAAAAAGGGCCTTAATCAGCATAGTACCTATTAGCATGAGGAAAAACATAACAAGTCTGTCTGTGAGAGAAATCTAGAGAGTTTGTAGTATGGGAAAGGGGAAATAGATTGGAGGCTGCCATTCTGGAGCCTTTAATAGCCAAGAAACAGGAGAGAATTGTCATTGGTAAATAGGAATGCTAGAGAACTACCTGCATTTTAGTCTTGGATCGCAAATAGAAGTATTCAGTGTGTAAATCTTAGAAAGCATGATGCAGGAATAAGTGAGACACTGGGTCAGGAGTTCTTTAAGAGCAATAGTCATTAGCCTGCAAACAGACCTAAGTTAAATACAAGGAAAGACCAGGTTGAGCTCAGAGCTGTATTCATGCAGAGATGAAGTGATGAAGGGAGTTTTCTTGGGCATTGTCTTGGAAACTGGGGAGGACAGATTTGTCCGGTTGATGTGGTTGTGGCCCTTTGCTATCTTGGGGAAGGCTGCCTCTGCGTCTGACTTCTTCCCTGATGCAGTGAACAGCAGCTGCAGGAGGGTGTTGAGTCATGAAGAGCTGATTGCGGAGCAGTTGTCTCCACCACAAGGGTGGTAACCTCGTGTGTTCCAGTTTGAACTGTCACCACTCATGAGTCAATGCTGTCTGTAGGCCTTTGTTCACTGCATTTCTGAGTGTATGGAAGAATCCAGACCTGCATTCAGCATTACCTTAAACAACAGAAGACCTTTAGGCCTTTTGGGGGATAGCTGTTGGTTTTAGGGGGTTTGTTTTGTTGATTTTTTTTTTCCCAGGCACTAGTTTCTTTTAGCTGGGAAGCAGGTGGATCCCCTGCCTGTCCCTCAGCTCCTCCAGAAGGGCAGATTTGTCATTTTTGCATCTTTACAGTTACGCTGAATAATTTCTATGCTACCAGTATTCAAGCAAGAAGAACCCTGGTGTTCCTGGACTTCTGCAATCTTCGACTACAACCTTTGGCTTGAAGCAGCTTGCTTGCTAACAGGAGAAGCCTGTTATTTCTCTGAGGTTTCTCTTGTTTGTGACCTGCGTTCTGTGAACTGGGACAGGAGGAGCTGTAATCTTCTGTTGCTCCTAGTGCAAATTCCAGACTAGAACAAAATAAGTAAATTCCTTAGGTTTAAGCTTTCCAGTCAATTGTCCCTAGAAAATGTTGAGTGGTGTTTTGTGCTTCTTTTCTTGCCTTGTTATGGTTAGTTCTTTACCCGTTTGGGAGCAAATTTTAAGCTTTAAAGGAATGTCTAAAAAAAAAGAGGACAATTCCTGTGATACACTGTAGTAACCTTTTCTTGGTTGGTTGTGCTGGAGAAGCAAACTTGGTGATGGTAATATGGAAGAATAAGAGAAACTCAGATGATTATTTTTTGAGAAAGGACCTGTGAACAGTTTTTGTGATGAGATGCTTTAGAGCAGACTGTCAAGAAAGAGGGGGTGGCAGACACTTGCCTCCTTTAAATGTCTGGCAGTCCCCCACTTAGCTTAATTGGGTACACAAGGTGAAAAGTTAACAGTTACAATATAGAAATAATGGGAGATACAGGACAAATTAAAATTAGACTTATGTACAGTTCATGAGTTGTAGGATAAAAATAAACAGTGCTCACACAGTAGCCTTCGAGCAAGGAAGGGAGCGAGGCAGAGATGCCATCTTTGGTATGTGCATCTTGATTTACGCGCTTGGGCAAAGCAGCCTGTGAGCTCAGGCTTCGATTAAGTGACTGGGACAGCTGCCAAAACACCTACGTTAGCTGGCTAAGGTACTGCAGTGCATTGGTCTTGCAGGTTCATCTGGGAAAGGCATGGAGTGTTATCTGGGTTTGTCTTGGGTTTTTCTTGAACAACACTGTAACAACATGCTTTACATCCTATGTCAAGATCTTAAACTAAATGTGGTGGCAATGCCAAAACTGCTTCTTGAAGTGTTGTGAGGACAGAGGGCCATTGGAGTTACACCCTAGAAGACCAGGTAGCCTAAGGAGCCAGCTTTTCTGACTGTGCAGGCTGCATACCATAGTCTCTAAGGTATGTGCTTTATGGCTCCATGCCCTTTAGAGACAAGCAGAAGGGCTCGCAGGAGCAGAATGACAGTAAATCCTTAAGGAGAATATTACCTGTTACGGGATGGGGTGGGTAGACAGCACAGACCCTCTACAGCCCCACCATAAGGAGCCTCAGGAACCTTTACATGCTTAAGGCTTTGTGTGACTGTGCTGGCTGCGTTAGTGGCCCCAGCAAGTAGGGCATGTTTGAACTGTTCAAACCATGAGAACTGAATGCACTGCTGAGACTTTCCTCCTATACTAATCAAGAGTAAATTAAATATTTGACTCGCACAAGAACGAACTCCAGAGCTCTGAATGTTCTTCCATTGTAACCAAAGGGAAGTAAACGTTTTTATTTTCAGATGTGCAAAAACATGAAGTTACTGGATCTAGAGATCTGTGTAATGATTACTATAGAGTAGGACTGGGAGGATTCCCACTGCTGATCCTGGCAGCAGCAAAACCAATTCTTTTTATGCAATCTTAATCGAAACAGCAAAAATTGTATCCACCTAATAGCACAGGAGAGCCATAGGCTGAAACCAAATAAAAATGCTATCCATGCCTATGAAAACATTGTTTCTGGGGTTTGACACTCCTTTTGAGGCTTGGGAAGCAACTAATTTCATCCAAAATTCACATGAGAAACTAGTCAGAATCTAAGCCAGAACACAAGTTTCTATAGCAGAAAAAAAAGTCCAAACCTGTTGGCCAACTAAACTGCCACAAGTTATTGTACAAAGTTATTCTGCTGGCACTTAGTGCCAAGTGAAATGTGGAAAGTGAAGTCAGATTCTACCAAATACTGAGCTGGCATGTGCAATTTGGGTTGCACTTTGCATACAGGGAGAATACTATAAACAATAAATGTTGGAATGAGAAGTAAAAGGAAAGGCTGAGAAGAAAATTTTATAATCTTATGAGTAAAAGACAAAATATATTAGAGCAAAGAACATGTATCTTACTATAAATAAAATGTTCTTCTTTTAAACTTGGACTCCATTCCATGTATCCCTTTCTCTTAAAACCTCTGTGGAGATGGGCCCTTCATATGTTGAATCCACTTCTGGAAGAAACTCAAACGTGCTGCTTTTTACATGTGGGTAACACTTGCAGAGCTTGTTTTGCCAATAAAAGTGTCTCTGAATTGATTGTGGTGGGATGTGGTGCGAGTTCTGATGTAACATGAGGCTCTTTGCAAGTGCAAATTTTGATGAGAACTCATCTTTAAAATCTCTAGTAATTTTGTTTTCTTGTTGCTGTTGTGATTTGGCTCCTTTCTTTCTGGTCCATTGTTGTATGGATCATGTTTGGAAATGAAATGTCTTCCATCTGGTTAAGAAATTTGATTTATCCTTGGAGGCCTGAACTGCTGTCTTTGCTAACAGGAAATAAACAATGTTCCAACTGTCCCAGTTATCACCCACTTGCCTTTCTCCAGATCCATGTCTTTTGCGAGGATCCTAGAAGAGATGACTTACGGATCATGAATTGCATTTTGGCAATCCTCTGTTCCTTCATATCTATCAATTCAGTCCTCTCCTCCTGTTTAAACTTGGTAAATTAAACACATGGCTTAAAACAATTAAACAGAGGGCTGGACCATGGAGATCTGGTTTGCCTGGACACAGTTCATAGCTTGTTTCAGGTGGCACTAAGAATGCAGCTCCAAATGACTTACAAGGGCATGTTACTGATTCAGAGTAGGTTTTAGTATAACCTTGCTTTATGGGAAATATTGTCATCAAAATACAGTTTTATGGTAATATATCGCCCATATTTTGGAATAGCAGAATTAGAGGAGTTTTTGCTCCTGCTCCCTTTTATTTTAGTAAAACTTGACTTCTCTGAGAGAAATTTTTTTGGCAGGGATACTAGGATGTTGTCACTGCTGAGGTTGTTCTCCTCTGCCTACAGTGTGTGTGTGGCTTGGCCTCCAGCTGCTGGGCCTCCTTGGCCCAGGGGTGTGGGTGGTTTCTTGTTGCGCCTAGTCTGGTGTAACTGTGGGTTGTCCCAGAGAGCAGTCTCATTCCCTTGTCCCTTTGATAGGACTGTGTAGATATCTGCTGGGTGAATCAGTCCAGCTTGTTGGTTTGTCACAGAACTGGCCTGCAGAATGGTGAAACCACAGGTTTTGTGGTATTGGCAAACTGAAGTGAATTGCTCTTCAGTGAGCTCATCAGTATAGGCCTGATGGAAGGACAGAGGGAGGCAAGACCAACCGTTTTTTTGGCACTGAGTTGCTGCTTCTTTGCTTTGCCTTGATAGTAATTTGGAAAGGCTTCCATAGAAACAAGGAGAGGTGAGAATTCAAGACCAGGATTTAATTTCTGTGGCTCACATAAGCATAGCCTCTTCATTGTATTGTTACTTGTATGACAGTGCTGTATTAGCATCTAAGTGTGATGAAAGATCAACCTATAGATGTTGCAATACATTAATACATATAGATGGTGCAGTACGTTAATTGTTGATGCCCTTTGTGGTGGAAACTTCTATTCATTAGGGTTGCAAGAAAAGACCTAATATCTTATTTTGGTTGGGCTATCACAGACTAAAGTTGTGAGTTGTTGCCAGAGAAATTGTCAATCTGAATATGAAAAGCTTTATCGCCTTGCTAGTGCCTTGATTATTCTTCCTTATTCTTGCCTTTTAAATAGCTGATGTCTGGCAGAGAGTTGGTTTTTGACACTTATTTGCAGACTCTGGATTAGAGTTTTGCTTGCTCTCCCCACCACTCTCCACTGATGTAGTGTGATGATGAGGTTTCACAAGCCCAGCCTGGGCATGCACACAAAAGAAGGCACAAGCCACTCTCCTCCCGAGCCAAGACGTGGAAGTGGCAGTGGTGATGCAAAGTGTCTGTTTAGTCACAGGAAGACAGAGCTAGCTGTGGGAAAGCATAAGCTGTCTAAATGGCCATTCCTGTTCTCCCTGAATGAATATGTGGCAGGCTGAAGGGGAAGATGTACATAGGATGAATCTTACACATGAATTGTCAATTGGATCACGTAAAGATTCACTCTAATGGAAATCAGAGCTTCACAGTGTTACATGCAGCATGCGCGTACAATATGAACAGTCCCCTCTCTGAAGAATCAATTTCTGCATGTAGTAAATTGACAGATGTATGAAATAATGAGAAAAAATACCCACAATGAAATTAACGTAGTAAATAGAGGCTTCACTTAAGCTTTGCCTTTTAGTCTGTATGGTGATGCTTCTTCCTGCCTTTCTGTTGAAGCTGCCTTTCTCTAATTGTTCTTTTTCCCCTTCTGATACAATGCACGCAAGATTATCACAGTTAGACATGTTTGTTGTGTCTGATATCTGATAATGGGAGAGTGAAAATTATTCTCAGATGTAATGTCCGTCTTAAGAGGATTTAGTTGCTCTTTTTGCCCTGGATAGTGCATGTTCCTGTCATCTGCCAGCATATTCAATAAACAGTTGGCACTTGTCTAATGAGGAGCGTGATATCTAAACCCAGCTCTCAAAGATCTGTTCTGTGTCTGTGACTTTTCCACTTTTACCCGTATCCTGACTGTAGCATCTCTTAGGATGGATCACAAAATTATATTTAACCATGTAATCACAAAGGTCAAGAACAGAAGCTTAACTTGGGCTGGGTTAGAAATCCAAGTTTTAACCTAGATTCCTGGCTTGGGATAGTTCAGCTGTTGACAACTTCACCTAAAAATTAAGTGTTCCTTGTTGCTGCTTTGTAGCAGCAAGCTAGATTGCTGGGTAGAATTCTGTAGATGCATAATTGGCTCCAGTGGCTGTATTTACCCAATAGCTCAAGTGTTTTTCCCTGCACCCCCTGGAGATCCACTGTACAGAGCTTGGGTTGGGAGTGCCACCTTTTCAAGCTGTTACATAAAGATTCCCTATGGTTGTTGGGTCAGGTGTGCTAACGGCTAGGTCTGGGATTTTTTTACTTTTCTCGCCGGATAGTTGACAATTTTATTTTGGAGTCTACAGACATTTTTCTTTTGAGGGTAAAGAAGTTAACCACAGTGACTGGTTGCTTAATAGCTGGGTTTTTTTCTGCACGCTAAAGTCAGTGGTTTTTTCCCAGATTAGAATGTTACATTTTTAAACATTTACTTACTCAAGTGTAGAATGATATAATTCCCTGTGTTTATTCCTTTTCATAAGAATTTTCAGCACAGTAGCATGTCTATCCTACTTCCAAATGTACAAACACTTGGTAAGCAGACTGTAATAAGAAAGTCACGCATGACCCACTGTAGTAAATACATTTTTAAAGCCTTAAACAGGAAATGACCCCAAATACTTCTGTTAGTTTGTCTCTGAGGCCATGGTTCTGCAAGCAGTGAAGCAACAGAAGGAATCAAATTGGGCTGGGTGAGGAGGAGTTGGAAGATCCTTCAAATTTGCATCTTTTTGAAGCTCATTGCCTACTGCAATCATAGCTTTTACTCATCTGTTTTTTTATCAGACTGCACAAAACTATGCCAGTTTATGGGGTTGTGGGACTGGCAGTAAGAGAAGGAGGGCTAAGAGCTTTAGGGTGGGACAACTGATGGATGTAAAATCACCATCCTGAGTCTTCTTTCTCATTTTGAGCAAACATCTTTGTGTTTCTGGAGAGCCTGAGACTTGTGTTAACACTTAAATATAGTTAAATCAAGACTGCTTTCTGTCCTTTGCTTATTGTACACAGAAGGTTTGTTTCAGAGGAATACCTGGAAGGAAATCAAGAAACTAGATTACAGCATGAAGGGCAGAAAATTTTATCTTCCCCATGGAAAACCGGTATCTTCCTCTGAGGACTTGATGCCTAAATCATCATGTGTGTATTCAGTTTGCAAAGTGTTTGTGCAGTTTTAAGGAGGGGTATGGGAATGATTTCCCAAAGGCTGTTGCTATTTGTAATTCCACATTATCAAACTGTGTGTTTGATAACGTGCAGTGAAAAAAATTAAGGGAGGGTAATGAAACTCTAAGCAAGCTTCTCAGAATGCGGACTTAAGTGGACCACATTCAGTCTCAGAATAAAGGGCCAGGAAATGGGAAAGCTAACTGAGCTCAGCCTCTGAAGCTGAGATGGGTGCTGTCATGACATGGGACAGTAATGCTGTGTAGCATTACACAGTAGTGGGTACTGTGACTTAAGCTGACCTGATCTTGACTCATCAAGGCTTGTTGGCCGAAGGTCCAAATGTACCAGATGTTCTTACTTAGAGAATGATCCATTGGAATAAATGTTATGTTCTTACTGTGTCTGAGAATGGTAGCATAAGGTACCAGAAAAATTCAGGAAATTTAGTCAAGAAACAAACTGCTCACTAGGGCCTTTTTCCCCCCTCAGAAATAATTATTTTTTTTCTTTTTTCTTCCTGACTGAAAAAAAGGTAATTTTACTTCACAACTGTTGAAAAGAATAACTCCTCCACTTAGGAGTGGAAAGAGAGGGGAAAAAAGTCTGTATTCAACTGAAAAAGCTCCCAAGAACTTCTCAAGGTATACTGTAATTACTGGAGATAAAATTCTGCTACAGGTAGACACGTAGCCCTGTGTTCTGTCGCTTCTCTACGGTTATCCAGTCATTTTAGGTAACATTTTTAGCACTGATGGGCTTGGGTTGCTCTTTGAACAGAGGAAGTACTCTATATTTGGCTGAATAATATTGTATTGCAATGCCCACAAATTGGCTCAACTGATTCAACTTAATTTGTCTGTTGTACTCTACTCCCCAAAGTATGGTGGAGTAACAGAAGGAAAATTGCTCTTGAGTCATTGTGGTAAGTGCATCTGTAAGACAGGAGACATCACACTGTCTATTCATGGGTTTTGGCCCTGAGATCATTCTAGCAAAAGGAAGTATGCTTGCATGGGGGACACAGAAGAGTTAAAAACTTTTCAAGTAGGGAAAAATTCTTCTTCCAGGGCTGAATGATGTGTCTGCTTAAATGGTTTCTGAGCTTTATGAGGAATCTTTTATTTGGATAGGCACTTCAAACCCTGGAACTTGCTCCAGGAAGTAGTATCAGAAGCACTTCTTAATAATATTATTAATACAGACTATTCTCATGAGAAAAATCTGCAGGCATCTTTAGCCTGCTTTTGTATGGAAGCAGTGGTTATTTCAATATGTGTGCATATCTTCTCACCCAAAAAAACTGGTCCCAGAGAACAGAAGTTTCATGAAAACAGGCAGCACAATAAAGGAAAGGGACCACAGGAGCAACCTGGCTGTGGGTGAAGATTCCTCATGAGTTTGCATTTTGTTAGACATGAAAGAATCCCCTCCCTCCATTTGGCAACAGATGCATCAAAATTGTCTGTTAAGAGATGAATCCATCTGAAACTGGCTTTGTGAATCCTGTTTCTCATGTAGCTATTGAGATTATTCAGGTGTGCAAGTTGAAGGCCTTACTGGACATAAGCCTATTTCCAGGTCCTCAAGCAGTGGCAATGGTCTGAGTGGTTAGTTCATCAAGCCAAGAGATGTTTAGTCCTCTCTCATTGGGAGGCTGAGGTCTTTAATGGGCTTTAATTGGGTTGCACTTCAGGACTCAAAGGCTTTGTTTGGTTTAGGATGTGGCTGCTTGGTTAGAGTGTAATATTTCTGGAAAGAAGCATGTTAAACCTGTGTTTTGAGCTCACTGGTTGCTGGCTATTTCCCAAATATGAATGAGGTTTTGGATGGGTTTTCTTGGGTTTTTTTTGGTTTTTTTTTTTTTCATGTTTACACTTGTGAAGTTTTTGGACTGGATGTTATCAGTTAAGGTTCTGATATTGTGCTTATCCCCAGCTTAAGGGTCCATGGAGGCTGTGCTGTCTTGTATACCAAGAAATTCTAAGTAGAATATCTGAAATAATCACTACTCCCAGTGATCTGCCCTGTGCCTCTCAGTGGCTGAATATGAGATAAAATGTCACAATTTACAGCCTGGCAACTTTCATTTATTTTAGCATGCTGGGTTATAAACTGGAGCTTTAGGAACTGTGCACAAGTGTCCTGAGGTGATGTATTGCCAGATAAGATCCTCTGCATTGCTGGGTCTAGTCTGATTGAACTGGAAGGAAGCTGCAGGCGTGCCTCTCTTTTCCCTCTGTTGCTGTGCCTCTTGCTCCTCAGGCCGTGTTACCAGGCTTGCGTGCCTCAGCCTGGCCAGGGCAGGAGGCAGCTGGGGGCTTTTGCTGAGGGCTGGGAAAGGAAGGGAAGGTCTCCTATTTACCTCCTAAACCTCCTCCGTGTCTTGAAGCACAAGAGAGACATTTTGTAATGCAAGTTGAACCAGTTCTGATGGTTTTTCCTAACTAGTTACATCAGAAAGGCCAAGGATCATTACTTCTTTTGCTGATTTTTTTTCTTTTTTTTTCTTTCAGCCTTCCTCCCCCTCCACCTTTTGTCTTGCTTTCAGTTCACCCATCTGCATCTGGTCTTGCCCAGGCAGCTGCTGCTCTATTTGTATGTTCCCTGGGGGAGCTCTGGTGCTCCTTTAAGATCTCCTGTTGCTTTGGGAATTCACCTTTTAGACATGGTGCTTCATTAGCCTCTCTCATTTATTTAGTACTGTGAGAAAAGATTTCCCCTCCCAAAAAGCAGAAGAACGAGTTTCCAGCAGCATGTGCTTGAGAGAAGAGTGTCTCTATGTAAATAGAACAGGTTTAAAAGCAATTGGCAAGGGAGCAGCTGGAGAGGTTTTGAAGGAATATTGTTTGATCGAGTTGGCACTGTGAGACCCTTAGGAGGCTGAGGCTGAAGAAATCCCCCCTGCTCTTTCTCCATGGGGAAGGTTTGTCCACTGATGAGTGACTGCACTGCCCCTGTGCACTGTTGTCTCTTGTCCCCTGCCTCAGTCTCAGCACGGTTGCTCCTTTTTGTTGAAGCTCGTTAGAGGAAAAATAGCCATTTGGGATTTTTTCAACCATTGGGTTCTGCATTTCCTCATTTGCCGCCCCTCTCCCCTGCCGGGTGTTGTGGGAGTCGTCCCCTCTGCAGGCGATGGTGGGAACGACTCCGGCCTCACTTATCATCAGTGACAAATCAATGGCAGCCTTCAGAAAGCTGGCCCCCAGGATCCCCGCTCGGCCCAGCTCTGGAGCAGTGGGAGGCTTCCCTGGTGGATAAAGGGCTCCTTGCAGCCCTGACTTGTTGCCTTAAATCTAACTGAGGAAACCTTTTCAGTCTCTTCATCAGTGGCCCCCTCCCCTCTCGATTTGTATTGGGGAAGGTGGCGGCTGGTGGAAGGGGGGCACATGGGGAGGTGGGGGGAGACGAGAGTGGGGAGAGCATTGGGGTTTGTAACACTTTTTTCTGTTTCCCTTTCACAATAGCCTGGCTAGTGCATGCAGAGCTGGGCTCACAAAGCCTCCCCGAAGTGCCTGGAGTCCCGCAGGGCTCCTCACAGTGAAAGTTTGCTGTGTGTATTCCTACCAACAATGCAGCTGGGCCCAGCAACCGGCTCCAGCTTTGGGCAAATATTTCTACAGCTTTTCCTTAATCGCTTTTCAGGGAAGGAGGGTGAGATGGGTTTGAGAGGTAGGAGAGTGAATGAAATTTTGTATGTGCAAAGGAGACAAAAATATATGTGGGTGGATGGATTTATCTCTGGCTTCTGTAGTCCAGGCTTCTAAAAGGAACCTTTGTCAGCATCTGTGCTAAAGCTAGAGAGGGTTTGGGGGGCATCACTGTTGGATCTGAAGGAGAAAGGAGATTAAGGCAGACAGTGCGTAGTGGTTTCAGCTCTGCCAGTCTATTTTTTTTTGTTTTCCTTTAAGAAGGAAGCATAGCTGACAAGCCCTTTCTTTGTAGTTTAATCCAAAGTGTTGGTGTGGACTGAAAGTACAGCCTTTTTTTGTGTTATGTCTAGCTTATTTCTGCTCAGCTGTTCTGTAGGGTTTATGCTTGATTTCCTGTTCGCTCTTTACCTGTGAATTACCTCTCAGTTTCTAGTTTATTTGATCTGGGTTGCAGCTCGAGACTGAAAGAAATCAGAGAAGTGATATCCCTTTAAAGCAAATTATTTCACCTTCGCTGTCTGATAAATTTAGCCTTGGATGTTGCTTGAACCCACTGCTGTAGCCCTGGGATCGACATCTAGGCTCATATTGATATGCTGGTTTTGTCTCCTGTTTCTAAAGCTGCAGTGGAGATACCTAAGCAACATGAAACTGCTTGATTGGGCCAAGAAGAGATCATGTGAGCCCACTTCTCTGTTGCATTATGAGGAAAAATTAGCCAGGACACCTCCTTTAAACATTGCTTTTCACCTCTGCAGGGATGGCAGCAAGCTTGGCATTCCTACAGTTTGGAGTTAAATTCTTACATTAGTTAAGATGTGTTGCATGTGTATTAAAGGTTCAAATGCCATCTTAGACCTGATGTTTCTGTTACTGTAAGAATAATACCAGAAGCATAATCCTTGTTCCAGATGTATTATGTCAGAAATTAAATTTGGGCAGGAGGTGCTTACCTGTGTCAGTATTCTCCTAGAACACAGAATACTTTTGCTCTAAGGTCATGGTTCCACAGATGCTTCACACTGAGCATAACTAGGGTCTGCACATATGGAGACTGAGCTTCCTGGACTCTGTCCAAGGCCACATGCAGGATGGGCAAGACTACTGTGCAATGGTAAAGCTGAGAGCAAAGTTCTTAGCATAGCTATAACCAGTGCTTTTAAATAAGGGATATCCTTGCCTTTCGTTTGAAGATAAGCACAGAATATGAATCCTTGTTTATAGGAGGAAATTCCTAATAGGCCAAATACAGAGCTGAGTAAAAAGAACATTGAACATCTACATAAAGACAGATGTTATTCTATCACCTTTACCCTCACTAGCATCTGGTGACTGCACCACTGTTTTCTATTACTGATGATATAATGTTTGTAGAAGCATTCTATCCATGGAACATCTCAACTAGTAGTGAGGCAAGGCTTGTAGGGAAAGAGAACCACTTTAGTTAGTCCAACTAATGTGGCTGGAAAAACAAACAAGATTTTGGGAGCAGTTTGTCCTGAGAACTAAAATAGAAGCCTAAGTCTTTAAATTTAGCACAAGTTGAGAACAGTCACTATGAGTTCAGCTTGACTGTGTTAGTGAATTGGATACTACAAAGGAAGTTCCTGATACTTCTGGAGCAGAGGAGGGATGATATGTAGGAAAGGAGTTAGGGCATTAGGAGCCAAGCCTATTCCAGTCCTTGCCTGATTCTCTCTTGCAGTTGATTAAAGTGTCACCAATTTCTAACTTTCCTGGCTGAAACTTGAGGGAGAGAGAGAGAAGAGTTTCTCCTTATAAGTGTCTGTGTAACTTCAGTTAGATATGATTTGGTAAGTTTGGAGAATAAGGATGGAGAATGCTTCCCCCTTCTGTGTTTAAAACCTTGCCATAGTACAGAAAAGTTGGAGAATGTTAGAGAGCCTCTCATACTCTAGAAATAAAAAAAAAAAAAAGTAAAGGAAAAAAGTTCGATCCAAAACCAGAAGAAGCTTAAGGATTCTTTGGTGTCTGAAATTCACCCATGAATAGTGGAGTTGCAAATACTTGGTAAATATTCAAACATTTCTAATGTTTTAAAAACTTTCAATCAGTATTTATATGTGCTGAGTAAGAGTTAAAAACCCTCCCAGCAGGAGAAGCCTCTTTGATGCTCTCTGTGGTGGACATTGACTGTCCAGTCACAGAGGCTTCAGTTACCCAGGAGCTCTGCTCCAGTTATTGCTCCTTGTGAAGGGCACCAGAGGAGCTCTGGTCCAGAGAGTGCCTTCTGAGAGGCTGCTCTATGGGCTGAGGGCTTCTTTGCTGACCTGCAGGCCAGGAGGAGGAGGAGAAGGCAGCTGCAAGAGGCTATTTCTGTGTGTCACAAAGCAGTGTTGAAGATTGTGTTGCAATGCAAGAAATAGCATGGAGAGCCGAGAGTATCATCCCACAAAGGATACATGGAAAACCAGTGCAGCTGTGTGCTGTCAAATACCAAATAATACAGCCTGTCTGCCTGGTCAAATTATTGCAGGTAATTTTAAAGGATTAACTTTTTTGGTAGCTAAGTGATCCAGATGGAAAAGAGCTGTTCTTTTGCCATCAGTGAGGACCAGGCTTAAACTTGTATATTTGTTCTCAATGGGAATAGAGAGAAAAGTGATTGTGCTGGCATCTGATTTGGACTGAGATTGAATTTATGGTCATTTTTCAGGAGAGGAAAAAGTAAAGTTTAGGACGAAGGAGTAGCAGAAGACAATTGAAGATTATAGAAGTAGGGAAGCTTGTTAAGAGACAGAAGGAAATGAAGGAATGTGGGTATGTGTAAGGACGGTTCTGGGTAGTGGTTGTCAGATGGGACACTCTGCCTCATGCTCTCTTTGCCTCTATCTAGTTCATTCACACCTGTACCTCATCTCCCAAGCTCATCTAGCCTGTACCTTTTACTCCCAAGCCCCATTTTCCTGTAGTGGCTCACCCACAAAGCAATTTTTGTCTTTCACATTCTTTTCTGTAGCCCATCCTTTTTCTTAGGAAAAGGGGACTTGCTAGTTTGAGAGGCCTGAGGCTGACCTGTTTGGCACTCTGTTTTACCTTCATGTCACCTGTGTTACTCCCCTTTCCTTCTGTAGCGTTTTACAAGCATCCAACCCTTCTGCAAACCATTCTTTGGCTTTTCAAGTTGGAGACTTGGAAACAAGTTGTACACTTGGGTTTCTGTCATGGGACTCTGTCAGAGGTCTAGAAAACAGAGCTGATGATACCATTTAAAGAAGTAGGACGTGAAGGTGAATCTGTGTTTATGGATTGCATGACTGTTCTGGTGATGAATACAATATAATAACTGTGCATTGAGTTCAGGAGTTTGTGTTGCAAACAATATGGAGATTGTGTGCTGCCATAAAAGTGCAGAAGCTGTACAGGTGAATTTAATTCTGGGATTTCATTAAAGCTTTTTCTAACTTGTTTATAATGGATTTTAAATGTTCTGTGTAATCAGTAACAGCTGGATTTTTCTTCTGAAGCATGCTGCATAAGATACTGTTTTTGCTAGTCTGTTGCTCAGTTCTGTGTACCCGGAAGCAACCCTTTTAAATTCACACCTGTGAAACGAAATTTTAGTAAAATCTTCCAGGCCTTGGCCCCTCATTTCCTTTCAATGGAGAGAGAGCTGGTGCTGGGAGTGTGTCTCCTAGTATGGTGTTTACCATACTACCTCTGCTTATCCTCATGGACCATTCAATGCATGCAGTTACACTACTTATTTCCTCCTCTGTTGAGGAGTATATTTGTATATAATACAATATTTTTGCTGGGACTTGCCCCATAGCAGTTCCTTTCTCTTCCCGCTCCTGCAGGAAGAGAAGGTCCAGGTCTCTCGTAGTGCTGTGCTTGCAGCCTCTTTCAGTCTCTTTTGACCCATTCCCTGTTGAATGAGAGCGTTGAGTAAAGGCCACAGGTCTGCAGATGAAAAACACAGGGAACATGAGTTGAGATCCATGTTCATTTCCCTCCGGAAACTGCCTCTCTGTAATTACAGTTCCAACATCCTCTAGAAGAAAAGGGCCCTGTCCCCCCCTACGGCCCCCCTGGCAAATTTGATGTTCCTTGCAGCAGGGAAACCAGGCGTGGAGCGGAGCAGGTCAGCTGGGGCTTGAGAACGCTCCCTTTTGGTGTCTTCATTGCTGAAGGGGGGTGAGGGCCTCTTGCTGTTCTCAACCCCCTTCTTGCCCCTTCCCTCAAATCTCCCAAGTAAATACAATTTTATTTTATTATATTGCTGCTGATCTGCTGTTGTTTTTGATACAAAAAAGGTGGAAGGGGCAAGAAGGAACGAAAGAGTCTGGCGACAGGAAGAGATGAATTGCTGAAGAATGACACTGGCAGGGACTATTGTTCATTTTAACGCTGGAGCAGGAGCAGAGAGAAACGTTCACACGCCATTCTTGGGCATCCTGCTGGGCAGGCTAGGAAAGGGGCATTCCAGCTGGTCGTGAGATTTGGCTGGACAGATTGAATTGGGTTGAATAGAATGCTCGCCGTTTTTTATTATTATTATTTTTTTTCTTATAAAGAAACCCACTGATTAATTGCAATGGAACCCGATTAAAGGCAGAGTCTGAAACCCACACAGACATTAGACATAAAGCTGTCAGCCTACCAGCATGTGATGACTGGGCCTTAACCCTTTACAAGGCACATGGGGGAGGGGGATCCTCACCAGAGTCAACGTTGCTCAGTGTGTGTATACGTGTTTGTGAGAGACAGGACTTCTGTCATTTGGGGAAGGAGTTGTGTGCACAGCAGGAGACCTGTAAACAGACTATGTCTCATGAAAGACAAGGGACTGGAGAATGGAAATAGGGTTTATGGTCATTTTGTTCATGGAGAGGATGTATGAGGGTTTGCTCAAATGTTACTAGCTATATTTTAATAGTTTTGCAGAATTCAGTAGCCCTTGTCCACCCATATCTGTCTTTGCTTCTCTGCAATCCTGAATGTGGCAGTAGGAAAAATTCTGCAAAGAGACCTGTAAAGTTCCACAGATTGCGTGGGGAATGTTGCAAAAGAACTTGGTAGAAACACTAAGAGCATAAATACCAGGTGAGTATATAAAGGAATGCTATAACGTGTGTGAGAACAAAGCTGTAGTTCAGCTCAGTTTGGGGACTGGTGTGGAAAGTGGATGGCAGCTTGGATATATGTTGTCTCAGCAATGATAGGATGGAATTTCAGAATGCTTAGAAACCCCTTTCTAGGACTAAAAACTCATTTTTGTTATATATTGATTTAATTTTACAAATTTTCAAAAAAATCCATGTTGTGATACTTGTGGTTTTCTTTAACCTATTTTTTTGCTCATCTGATTTAGTGTGTGGACATGGTTCAATGCTCTGTGCTCATTCTCTTCTTTAATACCCTGTTTGTAGCTTGCTTCTGTTGAGAAGCACAGATGATTTATTCAAATAGACTCTTCAAGCTTTGAAAGAGGTCTCTGTGCTGCAGTGTGAGGAGATTGGTGGGGGACAGATGCTCTTGCCCCCCAGCAATGCTCAGCTTCAAGTGTGGCACAGTAAAGGATGGCACATAAGTCCTCTAATGAGTGTGCTCTCCAGTCGTTTTATCTTTTTCTGCAGCACCCTGTGCACATGTGTGCCCACTGGCTTGGAAATGTTTCTGTAGAGAAGTGGAAAGAGTGGGGATACGGTTGGAGCAAACAAAGGTCCTTTGTGGGCTCTGGGAAAATGACAGAGGGGTTGCTTTTTTGCTCTCTAAAGCTCCTCATTCCTTCCAATTCATTGAATAGTTAACGTTGGAAAAGGCCTTTAAGATCAATGAGTCCAACTGTTAACCAAGTACTGCCAAGTACACCCCTAAACTATGTCATTAAGTACAATGTCTACATGCCTTTTGAATACCTCCAGGAATGGTGACTCTACCACTTCCCTGGGCTGCCTGTTCCAATGCTTGACAACCCTTTTGGTGAAGAAATTTTTCCTCATAAATCTAAACTAGGTCTTCCCTTGTGTTACTTGAGACCACTTCCTCTTGTCCTATTGCTTGTTACTTGGAAGAAGAGACTGACCCCCATTTCACTACAACATCCCTTCAGGGAGTTAAATTTGGTCTCCTCAAGCCTCCTTTTCTCCAGGCTAACACCCCCAGCTCCCTCATCTCTCCTCATTAGAGTTGTGCTCCAGAGCCTTCTCCAGCATCATTGCTCTTCTCTGGATGTGCTCCAGCACTTCCAGTGTCCTTCTTGTAGAGAGAGGCCCAAAACTGGACACAGCACTTCAGGTGTATCCTCACCAGAGCTGATACAAGGAGACAATCATGGTCCTGGTCCTGCTGGCCACACTGTTGCCGATCCAGACCAGCATGCCCCTGGCCTTCTTGGCCACCTGGACACAGCTGGATCATGTTCAGCTGCTGTTGAGCAGCACTTCCAGGTCCTTTTCTGCTGTGCAGCTTTCCAGCCACTCTTCCCCCAGCCCGTAGTGCTGCATGGGATTGTTGCTACCCAAGTGCAGGACCCGACGCTTTGCCTTGTTGAACCTCATGCAATCGGCCTTGGCCCATGATCCAGCCTGCCCAGATCCCTCTGCAGTGCCTTCCTGCCCTCCCACAGATCAACACTCCCACCCAGCTTATCTGCAAGTGCCTGAGCTGTGCCTGATCTCCCCATCCAGACTGATAAAGACAATAAACAGGACAAGGCCCGATGCTGAGCCCTGGGGATCACCACCGGTGACTGGCTGCCAGCTGGATGTAACTCCAGGCACCACCACTCTCTGGGCCCGGCCATCCAGCTGGTTTTCTAACCAGTGAACAGTGAACTCATGTGAGCCACGAGCAGCCAGTTTCCCTGGGAGAATGCTGTGGGAAACAGTGTCAAATGTTTTACTGAAGAGGAAGTAGATAACATCCAGAGCCTTTCACTCATCCACTAAACAAGTCACATTGTCATAGGAGTTTTCTGAGGTAGAAGTTGCTTATCTTCCTTTTTTGTCCTACATCTCTGGTCACTTCATTCAGAATGCTTGGCTTCCCAGGAAGCAGCTGTCAAATGGGGGACTCTTCATGCTCACTTCCTGTTGGGAAAAGAAAAAAAAAGTCAAAATGTGGTCTTTAAACTCTCTCCATGTAGACATTTGTCTTGGATCAAGGAAGAAGGGCATTATGCTAAGTCCTACAATTCATCAGTAAAATGAAGAACAACTTGAACAGACAGGATCTTGCATCATTTTCACTGCATCCTGTTCATGAAAAAGAGACTGCTGCAAAAGTTCTTCCTGCAGACAGATGTGTACCGCTCCCCTTGAGAATATGGGATCTCTTGAGATCCTGTCAAGGGGTACTGGAGATATTCACTCGCTCTCAACTGACCAAGGATGACAATCAAATTTTGTGGTGACTCAGAAACAGTGTAGCCCAAGGAATCAGGAATGACTGTTTGCTGAGATTCTTGTTCTGTATTTTGAACATGGAGATAGGAGGGTAAATGTTAACTACTGTAGTGCAGAAAACCCTGTGAGCAAGTGGGACTTAAAAAGTCTGCTGTTCATGCAGCTGAATGTGGAGGGGAGGGATGGGGGGAGTAACTTCTGTACAAAAATCTCCTTTCTCTTTGGTCACTTCCCATGTCTTCTTGTTTCTTTTTCTGCTGTTCATTTGTGGCTTCTCTTCCTCTTCCCCACCACCTACTAGTCCTCCTGTAGTCCTTTCCTGCAGCTCTGTTAACGTTTAACAAATTTCCCTCCAGTTCCTATGTTTCTTTTGGCTGTAGCTCAAGGCAAACTCCCCAGATCCAAAACTAATTTAGGGCTCTGAGCAACAGTAGCATTTAAATGTTGGCTTTTTGCCATCAGGCGGGCAGCCTCTTCACTGAGAAGAAATCTAATTCCAGTGTTTATTAGATTAACAGTGGCCTCAGGACTGGACTTCCTTTTAATGTTGTCCTTTTAAGAACTGTAAGGCTAATACAGGAACTTGGAAACCCCCAGGAGAGTCTCAGGAGCCTGGCTCTGACCTTTTTTTTTGGAAGCAGGACTTGGATCTGATATAATTTGGATCAGATGGCATAGGGGAGCAGACTAGTGAGGTAGAGCAGGAGGTGTTGACTTCCCAAGCAGTGTGTGTAAATCCTTCCATGTTTGTGCAATAGTGGCTTTGATTTCCTGCAAGTTTGTTTCAATAAGCTCTCTGGGGTAAGAACCTAGGTATGGAAGGGCAAATTGTGCCCTGTTTAAGAGGTGGACTGGGACTGGGTAGGATCTGTTTTAATTTCTCAGTTTGGCCACAAGCTCTTTGGGAAGTCACTTAAGGCTCAGGTTTCCAAGCATGAAGACTGCCTGTGGTGGGAGGTACGAGTATTTTGTAATATTAAGGTCAGGTCTGAGTCTCTTAGGCCAGCTGTGTAATGATAGTTAAATGTCTAATTTTCTACTGATTTTAATTGCCTTAGGCACCCAAATACAGTTCTGTGCTGTTTAGCTTCCAATTTTTTGCTCCTGTATTGAAGATAATACTTCTCAGCTTTTTAAGAGGTGTTAAAATTGTTCATTAGTAGATAAAAGGCAACTTGACACTGTAATAGTAGAGACCACCCACATACCTAGAAAGATGTGGTTCCATGACTGGACCATTTTGCTTTCTGTGTGTCTTCCTCTGCCTGCCTCAGTGCTGTTGCTATTATTTAATTGAACGTGAAACCCAATGTGAACAGTATGAAACTGGCTGTAAGGGATTCTCTGGTGCTTTTCGCTATTGTGGTTAATTTTTCTGGGGTGTGAATATAAATGAACTGTGGAACTTGGGGGTTTGTAGAGGCAGCACCTGAGACTTCCAGTTTAAGCAGAGGAAGAGTTTGATGACCATGTTCTACGTGTTGCGAGGCAGTCTGAAGTCCAAGTGCTGTGGGAGGTGTAGGTCGGTGCTTCGTGGGCTGCCCTGAAAGCAAACAAATGTGGGTGGGCTAAATAGGGGGGGTATACAGTATAGCTGCCCTGCAGTAACCCCAACACTGACATTCTTGTTCTTCCTGTTGGCAATTCTGTTAGAAAGAGCTTATCCCACCTAAGCCCATAAAGCATATTTGCATTAAACTTGTGTTTTTGAGTGCATGTCTCTGTGTGTATATGTGTGTGCATATATATATTAAAAAATATTGCTGGTAAAGGTTTCTTTTTTACTTTAAAGATAATCCAGTTCTCTGGTAGGCTGCACAGTTGCTGTGATGTCTGTGGTTGTGGTACTTCTCTCTTTGCCAGACCCAGCTGTGTTCTTCCAGCTAAATCTGGCTTGTTAATAATTGCCCCTTTGCCCCTCATCCTCTGAGGGCAACATAATATCATGTGTGGAGTTATTTTTTAAAAAACAACATACAGAACAATTCTCTTTGTCCCAAGATAGCTGCATTTATCTTGTGGTTTGTGCTTTTGAAGTCCTCCTGCCCGTGGGATTGCAAAAACGAGCTCCTGCCTCCTTATTGCCACAAAACCACACTGTGTATCCTATCCCTCCCTGGAGGACTCCTCTGCTAGGCTGGGCTCTTGTGGCTGCCTTCCCAGTCTCTCGTGTGGCAGAGCTGGAAAGCTACAAGGCTCAGATGCTCCACTGCTAACATGAGGGCCTCTTCATAGAATACCAAAATAAACTCCTTAACATGATCTCTCTATAAGAAAACAGTCTCTGTCTTGTCCAGGAACCTGGTCTTTTTTGTATCATGCCGTAATGATGGGAAGAATCTAACTGCAGCCTGCAAAAGCCAAAATGGGGTTTTTTTGAGCCAGTTGATCTCGTTGCACTATGTGCCTGGACAAGTGCAGTCCTGCTAGAACCTATAGGTCCTTGAAAAGGAAGACTTTTTAATGCTTTCACTTTTACTTTCTGAAAAGAAGTGTATGGCTGTAAGTATTGATTGGTGTGTTCTGGGACTGAACAGAACAGAAGTCTTGAAAAGGTTAAACAAATAAATGAGTTTTCTGGGTTTTGGAGAGAAGTTCTGGAGGGTAGAATGTTCTTACAGCTTGTCCACTGCCTGGAGCATCTGAAAGATGAAAGAAGCTGGATGATAATTTCCTGTGGGACTGACTTACTTAGGGTAGTTCAGAGAGCCAGTGCCAGGTGAAACCTTGAAGACAGAATAAAAATGGCTTTGAAATTGTGTTGAGCAGAGTTATGGGTGATTTGTAAATCAAGAGAGCACTGGAGAAGCACTGATGCAGTAATTAACAAAGATCATGAGGAGTGTGGCAGAAGAAGCTAAAAGCTCAAGCCACTTTTAAATCAAAAGGAAAAGGATTTTCCTGTAGACCTTGTAGTAAGGAAGTGGCTGGATTCTGAATTTTCCAAAGCATGTTTATCCTTGCAACCCAGGTTGAAAAATGGCACTTGTAGTTTTTCTTGGATCCCTGAAGCCTGTGAGCCCAACTTCTCAAGCAAAGATGGCAGTGGTGCTTCCTCCTCTTAGCTGCCATCTTTTGACCTCTCCATTTTCCTTTGGCCCACCTCAAGATACCTTAGCTGCTCATGACACTGCAGGTAAATCAGTGCAGTTTACAGCCAGCAGATGAAAACAAATTGACATTAATTTCAGTTTTTGTTAATGCTATGACCTGTAACTGTTTCCTTAAATAGCCTTTGTCATGGTTGGAAGCTGTTATTGTTCAACACTATGTGCAGACAGGAAGATATATGGATCTCCAGTATGAAACTGAAAACTGAGTCAGGATTTCTTTTTTTTTGCTTGTTTTTAGCTCAATTCATATTTAGTTAATGGTGAGATGACACCTGTGTGTTTCTCAGCTGTGAAGCAAGGAATTCAGTGAAATCTCAAGGATGCTTGCAGCTTGAAAGAGGAATGGGGGCAGAAGCAGAATAGATGTTGGACAAACACTGATTGTTTGTTACACTTAAAAGTTAATACTTGAGTTACTTGAGAGAAATTAGGTAGAAGAGGGAGGAATGCATGTATTCAAATTAAATCTTTATTTTCTCATATTGTAGTTATGGGTGACAGATGCCAAGCTGGTTTTCATGAGGTCTTGTAGGTTGCTTGCATTCTTCTCCATTTAATGAAGGGGAAGGATTGCAAAGCTCCAGAATTTCTACAATAGCTGTGAGATTCTGATTATTTGAGATTGTTTCCCAGAAGTGACAGAGCTTATCCTTACTTTGACTATAATTAACCTTTGATGCTTCTGTAGCCGAGATAATGTAAGGATCACTTTAGGATAATTACTTGAAGGATGAGAGAAATCTGTCTATGAAGTAATGGAAAAGTTAAAGGAAAGCTCACAGAACTTAAAATGCCAATGTTTTCTGCCCCATAACTGGGAAAACAAAGTCCAGTGTTTTACTTCCATGAACTTTTGACATAGCAGAACGCTTTCTGGCTGTTCATTCATGAGTGCTGTCATGCTAGTGAAACTCATAGGTGACTGTCCTAGGTGAAGTACATCAGAAGTACTTTCTTCCTGTGGATTATCTGCTTAAAACAGCAGGTTGCTTCTCCAGCTGGCTCTTAGCAATTGCTTCTCTAGCTGGCACTTGGTAATTTTGAAAGTCACCTGGTAATGTTTCTGCTGTTGTGCTACTATTTTCTAAAATTTAGTGTGCTGCATGATTCATGATAAACGAACAGCAAATTGTTTGCAACCTTTATGGAACAGGAAAGGGTAGAGGTTATTAGTGTGCGGGTTAAAAAAAACCAACCCCAGTGAAAGAAATGGCAAGTTGTGTCTCATATTGCTGAAGTGACTAATTCTTGCAAAGCATGATGTAGGCTTAAGGTAGTATTTTCAAATGTTTGTCTGGCATGTGTGTGTATTCTGAAAGGATCTGAGTCCTGTAGCTCTGCCTGTCAGGCCCTTGTGGTCCAGCTAAACATTCCCAGAATGTTTTAGGTTGGATGGTGATGTCCTTGAGTACTGTTATACAGTAACAACCTTTTGTCATTCTATTTCTCAGTGCACAGTGTTTAATTTAATTTTTAATGTGCTTGAGTGGTATGATCCTGCATGACAAGTAACTTAGTCTTGGAGTAAGTCCCTTGAATTCTTTGCTGCATTCTATTGACATGCAGTTGAACAGGAGCCTGCAGCTATGTAAGAAAATGCTGCTTCATGTTAAAATCAGCAAAGCATGTTTCTTGATGGCATCCTTCAGGTATCACTCTGCACTTCATAATATAAAACGGATGACATGCTCTCTGCCAAAGAGAGAAAAGCTACAGGTAATGAAATGCCAAGACTGAAGGGATGCTTTTAACAGTAACATGAAACAAATTCACACAGTGGGAAACAGTGTTCCTGCTCCTAGGAATCCCTGTAGGAAAAATTATTTAGTCCACAGAGAAAATAAAAGTATGTGGGTTAAAGGTTTGTAGGAGGCTCAGTCTCTTCCAGTTATGGCCTTGGAGGTAAGAAACACAATGTCAGAGGTAGCATACTGCAGCTCATGGTTTTCTCAGGTCTTTGCACCTTCATAGACTCTTGGTAAAACAAACAGATGCTTCCACTATCTAATGTTTTTGTACAGACTTAGAGGGCAAGTGGAAGAACCACCATACTGAATTCAGCTCTTTTGAAAGGCTCAAAGACTTTTTTAAAATGGCTATTTCTGTCAGCATAGGACATGATGTTTGAAGTAGGCTGATATGGTGCTTGGTTTCTTGGATGTCACAGTATTTGACAGATGTGTGTGGAGCTACAGAGCAAAGCCAGCATTTTCTAATCTCCTCCAGTTACAAACGTTTGAGGGAACCGTGTAGTTACAGAAAGGACATTTGCCATATAATGGCTATTAAATATGCAGAATGCATCACTGTATGATCACATTTCAGCCAAAATATCTGGAAATTAGAGTTGAGGTATTTTACCAGGTCCTTAAAAAGTAGTTCTGGTATTCCCAGGAAGGAACTGCATAGGATTCTGAAGAGAAGGCTGGGGGAGAAAGTCACAGAATGGGTCAGGTTGGAAGGGACCACAGTAGGCAACCCCCTGCTCATGTAAGGTTATCCTAGATCACATGGCACTGGATTGCACCTAGGTAGTTTTTTAATATCTTCTGTGAGGGAGACTCTGCAACCTGTTCCAGTGCGGGTCACCTGCACAACAAAGAAGTTCTTATGCTTGAGTGGAACTTCTTGTGCATCAGTTTCTGCCTGTTGCCTCTTGTCCTGTTGCTTGGCACCACTGGGCAGAGCCTGGCTCCATCCTCTGACACCCTCCTTTCAGATACTGATAGACATTGATGAGGTCCCCTCTCAGTCATTTCTTCTCAAAGTTGAACAGGCCCAACTCCCTCAGCCTTTGCTTATAAGAGAGATTCTTCATCTCTGTAATCTTCTTCTTAACCCTCCACTGGACCTGCTTCAGGAGCTCCATGTCTCACTTGTGCTGAGGAGCTGAGAGCTGGAGATAACACTGCAGGTGTGGTCACTCAGATGCAGCTTTCTCCTGTCTAGCCTCACCTGCTAAAATTCCTCAGTCCATTTGAAATAGTTGTCATTTACCTGATATTTCATGTCTGCTTTTGGACAAGAGCTTAAGGCTGAGATTTTGATGTGTTTAACATGCTTTAGGTGGTTGAAAGGTTCCTGCTTCTATGCTGAGACTTCATGTGTTGTCCACTGTGAGCTACTTCCACGTGTAATTAAAAAGTTGCTCAGGAAACAATGTTTCCTATTCAGAGAAAACTCTCATAGAATTGGTAGTTGTTGCCTTTTGTCTGATTTCAAGAACTAAATAGTCATCAGGGAATAAAAATATACCATGTTGGTTCAGGCTTCAGACAATCTTTTTGGAGTCATGAGGGAACTGTGGGCTGTAGCACAATTTTGATAAATGTTTGGTTACTGTGGTTAGACTACGATGCCTAATTTCCCTGTCCAAGCCTCAGGATGGACCTTAATCTTACACTCCACTTCTGCAGATGGGGAGACAGTGTCTTCCTCCATAATGTGACATTTATGCATAATTAGCTTAAAGTATTTTTTTTTGGCTGCCATATTGTGTCATAGCAGAAACCAATGGCTAGTCTTTTATTATTGCTCCTTGATTTTTCCAGGCATTGCTGCATCCCAGCCTTTTCTATTAATTTGTTCAATCTGTTTCAAATTAATTTTCACCAGATGTACTAGTTTAAAAAGTATTTTTTAAAGGTTGAATCTTAATTTCCTGCCCATAATTCCAATCTTCTAAGGTCCCTTCTGTATTATTTCTTTTTCCTCTGTTGTGTTTGGAGTAGAATATTTCCTATTTTGGTATCATTTGCAGGCTCCTTTAACTTGATACTTATTCTTTCTTCCAGATCATTAATGAAGTTATTTAATTGGACTGGATCTAATGCTGATCCCTGTAATACCTACTAGCTATCTCTACCCCCTGCAGCTTGACTTGCTGCCATTTCTCATTATCTTTTGTTTATGGTCCTTCAGCTGACTTTTTTGATCTGTGTTTGCTGGTAACCCAGCCAATTTGAATAAGATTTTGAGTAGGATTTTATGGCAATAATAACGCACCTTCTGTTCAAAGACTGTGTATATGTAGAAACAGATTAAACATTAAGCCTCAGTACATTGTGGTGGCATAATAGTAGTACACCCACTTGTAGAAGGGAAGAAGTCATTTTGTCAAGTTCTGTAGAAGATACAGAGTTAGGACAAGTATCTAGAGACCTCAGTTATAGTCACATTGATTATTGCAAGGTGTTAATTTATGACTTTAAAGTTTTGGAAGACGGAACGGTAACAGTTGCTTCTTAATCATTGAGTCTTTTTATGGTCAAATCAAATGCTTCTTCAGTGTATTTTTTCAATAATAGTTTCCGTAAATGCTTTCCTACTCCCCAGGTGCAGGTAGAAGTTTTCAGTGGGATTGCTGGTCTTCAATTCTGTGGGATCAGAATTGGGATCCAGAGACTCAAGCATGTTTTTAAAGACCTCCTATTTCTCTCCCCAGGCAGTGTTTCTGAAAATATAGTTTCTGTTCCAGTCTCACTCTAGCTCACTCATACATCATTGCACTAACACTCAGTTAGTTTGCACTTTGTTGTACCCCTTATTTTCTTCAAGTCCTAATTAGCAAATGCCCTGTGGAATTTCTCTTCCTTATGCTTTCTATTCTTTGTGGTCACATTAAGTGTAACATTTTTAAGGTTTGAGGTATGTAGTTGTGCAGTTTAGTATGGTAACTGAAGGTGATTATGCTTGATAATGTGCCTCTCCCTAGCACTTTGGGCAGTCACATGTTTAATTGAGAACAAGCTGGTTCAGCATTGAGGTTATCTCTGCTTTTTCAAATTGAAAGGGGAACTTCTAGGACTAGGAAACTTTCATTCTCACTTGGAGACTGCCAAAGTAAGCACCATATTCCATTACCAAAAAGCTGTAACTTCAGTGTCTTCTCTGGTTCATGTGGTTTTGTTGAGAGTTTTGTTCTTTTTTTTCCCCCTTAACCTTTCCACTATCACATACTTCCTCAAACAAAACTGTAACAATTCTGTTTAAAGCTTTGAAAACTTTTGGATTGCTCTTCCTAGTGATGTTAGCTTTAGTCTAGGCAGGCTTCAACAACTCGAAGACCATGTGGGTACCCAATCAGAACTGCTTCAGATGCTTCTGTAATGGAAGTAGAAAAGAAGAGAAAACTGTTGGCTTTTATCAGTGCATGGTGCCCCTTCTGACATCAGGCTGTTGCGCTGTAATGTTGCCTTTTCTGTGTCTGCCAGCAGAGCTCTGAGTTTAAACAATGGTCAGCAAATCCCTCTTCTAAAGCTGGATTAACTGTACTTTTTCCTTCAGTAGAAAGTGCTATTTGGGTAAGAGAGGAATCCAAAATTTTCATTTTCCCTCAAGACAGGCAAGCAAATAAAGCCGAGCTTCTTTGCTGTAGGAATTCAGGGAAGTGCTGGATAAAGAAGGAAAGTGTATCATCTGAACTATGTTCAAGACCATCTGACATCCCTGCATATGCCCTCATCAAGATGTCTATGTGATGGGAATGCAAAAGAAAGCCTGGCCTGGAAGTGCAGAAAGAAGGATAACTGTTATCTGACAAAGATGATCTAGCAATAGGTGGACAAAGTGTTAAGAAGGCTATTAAAGGCTGTGCTACAGAATTCACTAATTTTAACCACAAGTAAACAATCAGATGCTCATGAGTTCTTAAAATACAGAAGAGAGAAATTCAGTGCATCTGTTGAAGCCAGGGCAAAATATTCTGATGCTTATTCCAGATTTGTTCAAAAATGCATCTGGGGATACCCTTCCATGCTTTACTCTGTGGGAAAAAAAACATACAGCCTTATACCCATCACTGTTAGGACTTTAGTTCTCTCTTTCCCCTTTAAGGCCATTAATCATATTCCATTTCATTTACACAGTCCTGGATTTCTTTTTTCCTCTTTGTCACTCTAAGTGTCAAATGTGTTTCGTATTTTCACCCTTGTTCAACATCCATTTATACCTTCTATCCTCACAACATTTTTCTGTGGTAGAGTAAGAATTATAAAATATGGTATTGTCATATTTTTGGTTGTGTCTCTTGTAATAATGTGGTTTGCAGAAAGATCTTTGCCTGCCATTGAAGGTCTTCTGTAGGCCAGAATTAGATGCTTGTCCATGGAGGGGGAGAAACCTGGATCTGGATGTTACTCAGTGCTGGACCAAGAGAATGATTGTTCTTTCCAGAGGCTTCTGAGTCTGAGCTGAGCAGTCTGTAAATAATGCCAAATGTGTTTGTAGTTCTGGCTTTTCTAAAGCTATTGCTGCTGTTTTCCTTGCAGCATAGCAGCACTTAAGGGATACTTAGCCATGGTTTTACCTGTGCTATCTGATGCTACAGGTGCATGAGGAGTTGGAGGGTGGTGCAAACAAACTGATGGCTGTGAACTTCCTACTGCTGGTCTTAAAAATAGCAGTAAGAGGTTGTGTTTTAGGATCAGAAGGAAAAGATACAATCAACAGGGTAGGGTGGAGTGGGAGTCTCTTTTATGTAGATGTTTCTTGATACCCGGATAAAAGAAAATTTGGAAAGGCAGCATGGCATTGACCATTAAAGCCATATTCTTTTGCAGTTGTTCATTGAGGAAACTTCATCCATATGTGAATATGATAAAATTCTGATAGTGCTAGAATGCTACTAGAGACTGACAGGAATGTGTTGATCTCAACAAAAGACGCTTTTTGCAGTGAGAACAATCATGCCACCTCCCCAGAGACATGACAGAGTCCTCATCACTGGAGGTTCTCAGGATGCAGCTGTACAGGGTGCTGGATAGTCTCATCCAGGCTCCATTCTCCACAAAAGGTTGGGCCAGGTGATCTTTTGAGGTTCCTTCCAAACTGGTCTGTTACATGATTCCATGTTGTATCAACAGCCTGTCAAAGGTTGAGTTGCTGCAAAATAGTGTTAAGAGCTGCTATGTGTTGTTATTTTTATTGAAGAGGGAACAGGTTAGAATCTTTCTTTTTGGAATAAAGCATGCCATCAGGACTTAAACAAAACAGTATTTTCACTCTCCAGTAGAAATCTACTGTTTCTGTCAAAGCAACAGCTACAGACCCCAGTTTGGTAATTTTCCTGTTTACCTAAGTTTTCTTTATAATGTCAATATTTTTATCAATCTATGGCAAATAAAAGGTTGCTCTGTAATAGCTCTGAGGGTTGCAAAGCAAACTGAAGCTGTGTATATTATTAGGTTTTGTGTTATGGGGCTATATTGTTTAGCCTTATGAAGAGTTGTTGGGAGCTGAGGGAAGCAGAACAACCTACTGTTTAAGCAGCCCTGCCCTTGCTTGCCCCCTTTCCCCCAAAAAAAAAGATAAGCAGAAAAGCAGAAATAACAGGATGTTAATTGACTTCTGCTTTGCCAACTTGAGACATAAAACTACATAGATCCTAACTTTTGTTTTAAGAGGGGTGAACTGACCCTTCCTTAGGAGACATTTCATTTATCAGATAAAAATGAAGATGTGGAGGATATTTGGAAGCAGTCTGAAGAAACTGAGCATGCCATGCTAAATTGAAGGTGATGGCAGATGTTAAGTATGAGGCCTGTGTTTAGACTGACTTCCTGTTTTTAAAATCTAGAGGTTGTTTGTATACTTTGCTAGAAAACTGTTTGGTTACTGGATCCTGCTGCTATGCATCAGGAGGGAGCCAAACTGCAGACAGCAAAGATAATTTTTTAGTTGTTTGTACCCATGGGCAAATGAGAGTAGGAAGTTTTTTTGTGGTCACATGAGGGATCAGGAGAGGCCATGAAAATTGAGTGATATCAGCTCAGCATGTGGCAGCATCTCTGTTTAGCTTTTTTGTGTTGTTTTGTGTATATTGCATTGCTAAAATATGTCAGGGTTTTTCCTCCTACATAAGTGAAAATATTTTTAAATACAGAGTAAATAAAATGTCCAAGCCTGCAAAGTGATGTAAAGTTTCAGGAAAAGTATTTGTCATTACTAAGCCCAGAGGTGCCTCTTGTTGTTCCTGCTCCAGAATAATGTGTACAAGTGCAATTAGATATGTCCCCTTTGATTGTTGGTCCAGTTGCCTGAGCAGCAAATGCTGATTTCCATCCTGTTCCTGGCCCACTGACTAACTGGGATTGAAACGTGACACTGGAGCTTTGTGTGTGTGTTTGGTCCGCCTTCTGTCTCAGGCTCCCAGTGTTTAATGAGAGTTTGAGCTAAGGGAGTAGATCTCCTGCTAAGGCTTCTCACGCCAAGTGCACCATTTCCGCTTGGAGTTGGAAAAAACATGCTTCTCATCTTTATCCTTCCTGACCCTCTACTGTTACAGATACAGTTACAGGGTAGTGTCACTGGAGCTTTGAGCACTGGGAAATATTCATGAGACACCAAAGGTGAAATACTATCCACGGTGAAATCATTGAGAAAATTCCTGCTGCCTTCAGGTGCGCCAGCTTTCATTCACCTTGTTCTTTTGGCTGGGAAAGAATCCCATCCAGCATTTGCTTCTGAAACTGTTCATAGGGTGAAATCAGTGTGCTTTCCCAGCAGTCATATGCATTACTTGACAAGTGCAAAACCAGGGTAGATCATGATTTATAAATTACTAGAAGGCTAGTTCTCCTAAAGATCACGAATCACAAACCATTAGATCTGCACTGGTTGTAATTTGAAATAGGTGAGCAAAGTATGCTTACATAATGGCTCTACAGACACCAGCTAGTGCATATGAGGGAGTGTTGGTATCTGGGTCACGGCGTGTCCTTCAGCTTCCAGCAGTTTCAGTAGCATGGTAAAATCACAGAGCAGAGATGATCGAACATAGCAGCTTTAATGAGGTGAGAAGAACAGATTTAGTATGTGTGTGCTTATATGTAACCTAATATTAGTAACAGCTTTGAAGAGCGCTGTGTGTTTGACAATACAGCAGATGAAGTTACAGTTTGCAGGCTGGGACAGCTGCACTGATTCTTTCCTTGCTGTTGCAGTGCTGTACTGCCATGCTGTTCATGGGGAGGGCCAGAAAAGCTGGTGAAAGGGTTGAAGAACAAGTCCTCAGAGGAGGGGCTGAAGGAGCTAGGGTTGTTTAGCCTGGAGAAAAGGAAGCTCAGGGAGACCCTATCACAACTCCTGAAAGAAGGTTGTAGGGAGGTAGGTGTCTTTTCTCCCCGGTACAAAGTGACAGGATGAGCAGAAATAGTCTCAAGCTGTGTCAGAGGAAGTTTAGATTGGATATTATGGAAAATTTCTTCACCAAAAGGGTTGTCAACAGTGGAGGACAGGATACCCAGGGAATGATGGAGTCTCCATTCCTGGAGGTATTTAAAAGGCATGTGGATGTGGCACTTAGAGAAGCAGTTTAATGGTGGACCTGGCAGTGTTGGGTTCACGGTTGGACTTGGTGACCGTAGAGATCTTTTCTAACCCAAATGATAATGGTCTTGTGTACTCCAGCTGGAAGGGGTATTAGAGTTTAAAGTAGCTGGGGTGAGTGTTTTGGGGTGCTTTTGTGGATAATGGTAGAAAATTGCTTTGGAAAAGGTAGTTTAAACAGAAGCTACTTTGGCTACAATGTACAACTAGTTCTGTCTTTTTAAAAGGTTGTAGCACCTATAACAGCAGAAGATGGTTTGTTCTGAATTTTCTGTGTTGTCCATTTGAACAAACCTGTTTGATTTTTGTGGTTCTTCTGAATTTCCGTTAGTTTATTTCTACTAGTCTGAAATGTTGCATAGATGATAAATTGCTTTTCCTTAGGAACGTCTGTTGCTTTTTTTGCCTTCTGGCTCCATTACCCACTTGCCGTCCTTTTAAGCCAGCCCTTGTCCTGGCCATACCTGGTAAGTCCTCTGAAGATCTGATTGCCCTGGCCTCTTGTATTCCTTATTCACCTCCTGTTCTTTCAGCCTTTGTCCCTCATTACACCAGATGATGGTTGCTTTTCTGTTGTATGCAGTAATACCTTGAGATGTGTGTTTTGTACTAAACCTTTTACCAAGTTACCCTTACCAAGGGTAACTTGTAGTGGACATGAGTGAAAAAATAAAAGGTTTTCACATCCATGACAGACTGAATAGAAATCCTGAAACCAATTTTTTTCAGCTTGGAAAATAGTGTGTATTAAGGCCTTGCAACCTGCAGTGTAGCATTTGCAAGCAGGCGGCTGAGGCCAGCAGAAATCTCTTCACCCAGTTTTGTGCCGAAGAAACATAATGTAATCCTTTTTCAAGGAAGTGCATTCTCTCTGAAGTTAAATCTTTGCTCTACTGGCACAAGTGGATGTCTTCACTGGAGGGAACACTGCTGTTGAAAGAGTTGCAGAAATATTCCGTCAATTTTGCAGATATTCCTTTTCTCAATTAGAATGGAAAATAATGAAAGTATGAGGCTTGTTTTTTCTTTTTCTTAATGGGTACAGGTTATGGTTAATCACAGGTACACTAGATGTATGAGTGAGATCAATGAAATCAAAAAGGCTGAAAATAGTTTAATGTGTATGTAATTAATTACCACTTGGGGCAGGTATTTCTCTGTAATTCTTTCCTTATAATCTGTTGTTTAATCTAAGAGCTTTAGGTATGTTTGAATTGCAGAAAGAAGGAACTATGCAAAAAAATCCAACCAGACTAGCTTGAGGGAGTTGATGATTGATAATCATTTGTTTAACAGTGTTATTGATTATATAGATTGTCTAGATAATGTCAGACAGAAGTTCAGGCATCACCTTTTCCTTTTGGGGGTGGGAGGTGTTACAGCCTGTTCTTTCTCAAGGCAGAGCTTTTCTTAAGAGGAAGTGTGCGTTAATATCTTAAATAGTTGCATTTGCACAGGGGTCAGAGTCAAGAGTTGTGTTAGAGTACTGTTCTGAAGGTGGGAAAGGAGGGCTGGGAGGTCTTTAGGCTAACTTTAAGGCTGGAAAAAAATATTATTACCAGGTTGTACGTTATCATTTGGACTGTATTTTCTTTTGGTCAGTTTGTAAAGCTGAAAATCCTCTTGCTCTTAAAAATGTCAGTTATGTACAGCCTAGTGTAACAGTTTAATGTTTACAGGTAAATAATAAAAGATATTTTTTCCACTCTTACTGGAGTCTGAAATGCCTAAAATAGTGACATGCAAAAGGTTTGCATCTAAAAAGCTTAGGGTTTGGAGAAGACCCTTCAAATAGCAAGGATTCTACTTCTGAGAGTTTTTCCTTGTATTGTGATGTCAGAACTAAGTGAAGAACAGCAGCAGCGCTGTGGTCTAGGAGAGGACTGACTTTGTGAAATAAAAGGGGTGTTCTGATACCTGGCATTCCTTGAATGTTTGTGATTAGTGCTGAGTTATTTTTCAGCTGGTTCCCAAGTCTCTTTTTGGCAGATTGCACTTTGCTGTTGCCTTCAAAGCGCCCCTTTCCAAGAAACTGTTCATAGTAATTGATCTCCAATTTCAGCATGTGAGGAGGGTGAAAATTTTCCTTTGCAGTCAAGGATGTGTTTTTACACAGTAGTGTGTATACACTTTCTGCGTGTACACAGAGGAAAATAGATGTCATTTTGTATTTAATGTTTACTCTAAAATAGATGGATCTCTTCAAAACATTTTTCTTTTTCTTTACAGGTGTTACAAGTAGCACTGAGTGCTCCTGTGGGCGTAATCATTTTACCTGTGCTGTCAGTGCTTTTGGTGAATGCACCTGCATCCCTGCTCAGTGGCAATGCGATGGAGACAATGACTGTGGGGACCACAGTGATGAAGATGGCTGCAGTAAGAATACCATCCTTGACTTGTGTTTGGGAAAATGAGTATCTTTTTCTCAGTGTTTTACAGGCACATCCTGCCATTTGTGTGACAAATGTTTTTGATTGTAGATGATTTGTACTTTTGACTGACTCGAAGTTGAACAAAGCCATTGTCCAATGATATAAAACACAGTGGAAGCCCAACTCTGGCTTTTTTTGCAGCTGGTTTTAGGTGGTGCTTGGACATGAATATGTTAGAGGGAGAGGAGGGACAGAGAAGAGTACCTCTCATTTTTCTACTCTTGCAAAAACACTATCTCTGCATTAAATTATATGATTTTGCTGTAAATATTAATGGAAAATAAATAGTGTGAAGAGGCGTATTGAGAGTGTCTGCCCTCTTAAGTAACGTTCTAGTTTCTGTCCTTGCTGCCCTGTGAAGGGAGGGAAAGGCAAGCGCTGAAATAACATTCTCTGGTCTTGGGATCTGCTGAGAGATGTTACCTTGCAGGTACTGTGTATCTGCATAGTGTTGGCATCTGTGTAGCTGGGCCCAGCTAGGTGAGAACTGATGTGAAATGTCATTTTGAGTGGATGTAGCTATAGAGATAGAGATGAATAGAGAAAGCCTCTTTCCATGGAGACACAAGTTAGTTTCTTTTTTACCACATCTCTTTGGGTTCCACAGAGCATGCTAGAATTGAAGAGTAGAAAAAAAGGCCTGGTCTCATGAAACTCCTTTCCTAAATGTTGCCCTAGAGCAGAAAATTTAAGGCTCCTGTCAGTAGACATTAGAGAGAAATTAACTTCCTCTGCTGAATCTTCTCTCTAACCTTTCCTGGTTTCTGCTGTTGATTACTGTATGGAAAGGAGCTTTCCTAATCTTGTAAGTTTTGCCTTAAAGAATCTCTTCTTCCCTAAATGTGGGAGATGTCAACCCAGCTTCATGAAAATTTTCTTCCTTCTGGATTCTTGCTTCTTAAAATTTGGTGAACATTGAGCAACATGGAAGACCTTGAGTCTTGGGGAGGTGAGGCATATCCAATAGCTATGCTGGTTTTACCGGCTTTTTACTAAGCACAGAAGAAAATTCCTTTTCTTGTGGGTTTTCTTTTGCAGGTAGATGAGGAGATTGGGGGATGGTGATGGGATTGTTTTAACTTTGTTTTTGTGGGCTCAGTAACGATTTAGACAAGAGATACTTCTTGATATAATTTTCCTGGTAGTTCAGCAACTTCCAGCACCAAAAATTTCAAGCTAAGCAGGCATGGTAGCACTTGGGGGTGGGAAAGATAAGATCTTCCATAGGAACAAGCAGGAGGTGCTAACAAGAATTGCTTCATACAACATAGGCTTAAACTGTGAATCTCTTTGCCACAAAACATTGATTTTGAAACTTCAAACATTCTCAAACAGCAATATGACAAGTTTATGGATGTAAAATCCACTAAGGGCTGTTAAAGATGAATATGCCACCTCTTGTTTGGGAAGTCTTTGTATTACAAGTAGACGCAGATTTTGTGTTTTGAGGAAGAACATTTTTTTCATGCTGCTTTCTTCCACTCTTCTCTTGGTGTCTTCTGATGCATCAGGTGTCTCATTCTGTGGCCTCAGAGAGAGGAACCCTCTTGGTCTTGCACAGTAAGATATACTGTATTAAGGAGACACAATATATTAAGGGGATCCGGCCTGTATCTATTTGAGTAGAAGCTGTGCAAAGTAGGAAACAGTACTGAAGAGTGAGCAATCTGCTGATATTCTCAGGCACTGGAGGTTGGGAAGAATATAAAATAGAGATAGACATATAAGAAACAGAATATAAAGTGATGCAGAGAATGTGGGAACTGGGTTTGACTTCTGCCTTTTTAAATTTACAATTTCTAAGAAGGTTGGCTGCTGCAGTTAAGACAACAGAAAAATTTCTATAAATATGTTGGCAGCAAAAGGAGGGCTGAGCAGAGTCTTCCCCTTAGCTGAGTGTAGAGGGTAGCATTGTGTCAGGGAAATAAGGAAAACACTGTGTTACTTAGTGCCTTCTTTGCCTTAGTCTTTAATGCCAAAAGCAGTTGTCCTCAGGATACCCAGTTCCTTGAGCTGGAATGTAGTGACAGAGAGCTGAGTGAAGCCCCCATAATAATCCAGAAGGAAATAGTGACGTGCTATGCTGATTAGACACCCATAAGTCTATGAGCCCAGAAGGGATGCACCTAAAAGTAATGAGGGTGAAAGAACTTTCCAAACCACTTTGCCATTTAGCAGCAGTCCTGGTTAACTGGAGTAGTTCCAGTTGAATGGAGATGGGCAAATGAAGCACCCACCTCCAAGAAGAGTTAGAAGGATTGTCTAGGGAACTAGAGGCCTGTCAGCCTAACCTCAGTACCAGGGATGGTCATGGAGCAGATCATCCTAGTGCCATCATACATGTGCAGAACAACCAGGGATCAGGCCCAGACAACATGGTTTTACAAAAGGCAGGTCCTGCTTAACCAACCTGATCTTCTATGACAACATGACCCATTTAGTGGATGAGGAAAAGGCTGGGTCGATGGGCTGAGACCAGTTGTGTGAAGTTCACCGAGGTGAAGTGTCAGATCCTGCCCATGGATCACAGCAAACCCAGGCAGCACTGCAGGCTGGAAAGCTGTGCAGCAGAAAAGGATCTAGGGGTGCTGGTCAACAACAGCGGAACATGATCCAGTGCGTGTGTGTGTCCAGGTTGCCAAGAAGACAATGGCATCTTGGCTTGTATCAGCAAGAGTGTGTCCAGCAGGACCAGGGCAGTGATTGTCCCCCTCTACTTGTCACTGGTGAGGCCACACCTGAAGTGCTGTGTCTGGTTTTGGGCCCTCTCTACAAGGACACAGAGGTGCTGATGTGTGTCCAGAGAAGCACAATTGGGCTGGTGAAAGGTCTAGAAAACATGTATTGGGAGAAGCAGCTGCGGGAACTGGGGTTTAGCCTGGAGAAAAGGAGGCTAGAGAGACCTCATTGCCCTCTACAACTACCTGAGAGGAGGCTGTAATGAGATGGGGGTCAGTCTGTCTTCTACCGTGTTTCAAGTGAAAGGATGAGAGCAAATGGCCCTAAGTTGCACCAGGCAGGATTGGACATTAGAAAATGACTTTTCACTGAAAGAGTGGTCAGGCATTGGAATAAGTTGCCCAGGGAGGTGGTGGAGTCATGGTCTCCAGAAGTGTCTAAGAGGTGTCTGGATGTGGCACTTGAGAGTATGGCTTGGGGGTGGTGTAGGTTGACTGTTGGACTAGATGGTCTTGAAGGTCTTTTCCAACCTTGATGATTCTGTGATCTTAATCAGAATATAACTTGCTCCATTTATACAGAGTAGTAAAGTAATTCAAGGGGGAAGGACTAGAATAGAAACTGTCTTGTTAAATATTGCATCCTGATAGAATAGATACAAAGAGAACTTTTTCAGCTGACAGCCAGCAGCACTTGAAGTGCAATTTAGAGGAAAGAAGAAAGCAGAAATAAAAGTTAACATTTCTGTAGCATCCTTTGCCCTATTTCTTAAGTGCATGACTTCAGCACACACATTCAGGGTTGCAGTGGAGGAGCCTGAGGAACACTTACTCCTTTAAGCCTGTTATATCTTGCTCTGAGTGGCTGCTCGTTATGAATCCAAGTATGATACTATTCTTAGCTTGTAAGAACTAGATCAGCTCTACAGAGTAGGCTTGTGCTGTTTTGTGTCTGGCTTAGTTATCATAGCACCAAACTTTTTTGCCAGAACAGGTTGCTTGCTAAATCCCTCTCTTCTGCTTGGCTTACAGGAGCCTTTTGAAGGCCTACTCATTTGTGGGGTTAAACTTCCATTTTCTCTGCTTGCTGACTGTGCCAAGCATAAACAGGGCAGCAGGAGTGCAAGAGCAGGGGTGGGGCTTGAGCCCCTTGTAACAGCAACTTGAACTTTAAATTGATTTAAGCTTCTCACAAATCAGCAGTGATGCACACAGTACATGAGAACAGTTGGTTCACTAATTTTTCTTTCCTCCCCTGGCCATTTGTCTGTGACATGCATAAACTTTCCTGGCTGGCATGAAATTTTGAGCTTCTCTGTTTTGAACTTGATGTATCATTTTATTTATTGACTGAAATGATTAAATTTTTTTTACTACAAATGCTGAGCTAAAGATTGGGGTTGTTCTGAAGTCAACCAGCAAGCCTCAGATATTCTAAAGGCCTACTTTAAAAATTCCTCAAAAAACTGGGGCTAGTCTTTGTTCTGGAGTGGGCCCAGTTGTTTTTTCTGACTTAGGAACTGCAATCTACAACCACTTTATATGGAGTCTTCTGAGGTGCTAAAGCTATTTAGATTCTTTTCCAGAAACTGTATGGATGTGCAGCTCTGAGTTTTACAGGCTGGAATTATAATATCAAGTAGATGTCTCTGGTTGAAAGAGTGAACAGATGTGTTTGCAAGGAATCCCACCTTTCCACTGATCTGCTGCAAGCTAGTTTTAGAGTTACTGGATTTTCTTTTTTTCTCCTGTGAATGTCCAAACTTTCCAGAGAAATAAATCTGCAACCATACCTTTTTCAAGTGTACTTTTCTTCAGGGTATCGTATGCTCTTATGTATACACTAATCCAATACAGTGAGAAGAATGACTTCTTTCTGCTTCCTTGGGAAGAGGAGAGGAAAATGGGAAGGTATTGGACTACTGGGCTCCTAATAAAGCAAGAGACTGAAACTGGCTGGGGGTTAAGGCGAAAATTACTTTAGCAAGTCAAGATTCAGTCTTGCATCTGTGTCTATACAGTACTGCATATATCCTTGAGTAGTTGATTGGAGTTTGCTAAATTCTGTATTAATGCAATTTTTTAGCCTTGAATTGGTAATCTGTAGTTTTGGTTAAAGAATAACAGCTTGAAATGCAGTGTGTGGTATAAAAAAAAAAAGAAAGCAAGATACTCAGTAGTGAGTGGAGTTACAACTGTGAAAAACAGGAGCAGACATGGGAAACCCTCCTTTTGAGAGATATTTTCAGTTATGAGGTAAATTCTTAAAATATAGTATATTTTACTTTGTTTGGATTTTTAATATTGTGTAGCACGCTATAAAACACATCACCACTTCTTGAGCTGATTCTACTAAATTTTTCCTCAACTGTCACTGTTTCTGCACACCCCAGACACTTTACATTTGTATCAGTGTCCTTAGAACATCTGCCTCTTCATAGGTATTTTCCATTAGTTTTGGGAGAGCCCTGCCACTGCTTACCTGTCTCAGAAATTGTTCTCCTTGCAGATTTGAAGCCATGCTGTGATGGAAGCCAATTATTCCGTGGCATGTTTGCTTCCTGCTCTGGATCATGTTTACAAGCCAGAGTGCTGTAGTAATAATAGCAATAAGCAACCTGCCAGCTGTCATGGCAGCTCCATAGACTTTGGCTGCTGTCAGCTCTCTGGCTTGCTGACAGTGTCTGCCTTGGAAGGCCTCGCTGCACACGCACAGGGCAGTTCAGCTGCCTCCCTGCCTTGCGCCAGCAGAGACTGCTTTGGCCCGTCCCTAACGAAAGCCGCATGCAAGAGGAGGAATGGTTCTCATTCTGCCCTCCTGCACGCCCTTTGAAGTGCTCATGGTGTGAATGAGTCTTACTTCCTGTGGCAGGGGGGAAAGGACAACTGAGTAAACTTGGCCTGAGGACTGATAAATAGTTCTGTTTCTCATAAGACACACCAAATCTCCCCATAACCATCCTCCCAGAAGTGCTTTCTTGCTTTGAATTTTGGATCTGTATCATACATAATTGACTTGTAAATGTGTTACTTTTTGGGAGGCAGACTTGTTTGCTTACCTCCCTGCACTGTTGTACAAAACCTCTTCATTTGAAGGGACTGAAGAAAAATTTACTTCTTTTACCTTAAAGCTTACTGAAAGTGGTCTGTTCCCATCTCATGGAGAAATTGACAGAGTTGCTGTTGAGCTACAGCTCATTCAAGCCCAGTAGCGGTCTCTTCCTTGGCAGGCAGGACTGTCACTATAACCTGCTCATCAACCCCAAAAAAAAAAAAAAAAATTTAACATGACATTAGGATAAAAAAATCTCACAGGTCTTTTATTAAAATTAACAGAAACTTTGAAAGAGTAATATTCCTTTCTGTCATTCACTTAATCAGGAGCTCAGATGCAAAGGCTCAGGTGAAGCTTCACTTCTAAACCTCAAGTTTTAAAATCTAGAAACTCTTGTCAAGAGTTCAGTATTCTCTTGAAAATACACCAGTTCCATATCTGCAACTTTGTCATATTATTGGGCCTGGAGTATGTATGTTTCCTTTAAAAGGCACCAGAATTAATGCAATGCCCCCTCAGGCAGAGTGCTTGTGATCAAAGGGCTGTGAAAGATTGGATGCTGATAGTCTTTACTTTTTTTTTTTTTTTTTTTTTTTTTTCTTTTTTTTTTTTTCTTTTGACCCACAACATCCTTAAATACAGTTCAGCAGTGCAATAACATTTTGTTATTCTGGAACTAGATTTTCTAAAATGTTTGTTAGTAAAATGCAATGTCTCCTTTTTCTTCCTGAGAGTGGAATAACCTCCTTTATTTTTGTTCCTGGATTTTTTGCCTGCTGTGCTGCAGATCTCAGCAACAGATCTGTTTGTGGGATTGTGTGTGTTTTTACATTTGCACGAATATGAACATAGCTGGGTGTGAGGCTGCACTTGTCTAATGTAGGTAGCATGATTTTGTTTTGGTTGTATTTATGTTTAAAATTGACTTCTTATTCTTCACATGAATGAGAGTTTGTCTGATTAAGCAGCCAGTATTGTTCAAGCCTCTCTGTGTTCCAGAGCTCTGAACACCAGTTGCTTGCTGTCCTTGGGTGCAAAGCAACCTGCTCACCACAGGCACCAGGGATAAAGTGTTCAAAGGACAGTGGGACGTGACACAGTCTGTGTTTCACCTTATAAACTTCCCTTTTCCCCCGCCCTCCCCCTTCTCCTTCTGCTTGGCAATAAAAGAGTGTCCTGTGTAATAGGAGTTGGGAGGGGGGGAGGAATAGCAGGCTTACGATAGACCTAGCTTTGCTGAAACATTGGATGATGTCCAGTGTGACCATGCAGAGGGATGAGCTCAGGGAAATGGTTGGAAGTTCAAAGGCCTTTTTGTATTGCTCACTGTCAGTTGACAGATGTGCTCTCTTTAGCTGTTGCTGCCCAGCCTAGTTCTTCCCACTGGCTCCCCTTCCTTGGGTTTGCTCTCCATCCTGCCTCTGGCTCTGCCTGGAGAGGCAAGTTAGTACCTGTCTGTCTGGGTATTTACCTGCTTTCAGCTCCATCCTGGGACTTGCCTTTGCTCATCTCTTAGGAAAATATTGTTTCTTTGCATGGATATGGAGAGATCAAGCTGGAATTGAGCAGAGAAGGGGGGTTGAGGCTTAACTGTGTTTACTGTTGGCATAGCCTAATCCTGCTGTGAGCACTGGTGAAATTTTACTACAATCTATGATTGGTCTCTTATCAGGAGAAGTGATGCTTATGAAGGACTTGTAGCTGTTTGAAAAAGTAATAAATATCCTTCATTTTGCAGGTTGAAGAAGGGGGAAAAAGAGGCAGAAATGTCCCAGGGTCATACATCAATATCAAGATAGGATAAGAATATCGGGATTCAGTTTCTAATCTTCTTGATTAGAAGAATTCAGTTTGTCCTCCAGCAAGATGAAGAGTTCTTGTTGCACCTCTGTCAGTGAAAAGAGTTCTTGCTGCTTCATTTGTATTTCATGTACCTACTTCGTGACTATGGCTTTTAAAGTTAGCTATGTGAGTGAAAATAATACACTTAGCAGACTGTATAGCTGCTCCATTATGTCAGAACAAGACATAGTGGTGGTTGTTTGAATGTCCTAAGTGTGACCTCCTAGCTTTTGAATTTCCTCTTAACTTCAAATTTCCAAACACTTTGGATGTATTTACAACAGTATTAAACATTCACTGTGTGCTAGTGATATGGCCTTGGCTTTAACTCTATAGAAATAAGACTCATCAAAATATGAAGTGATAAATGGCCAAGAGAAGAGCTTTGTCCCTAGAGCAAAGGGCTGTGCAGTGGAAATGGAGCCTGATGTCCTTAGAACAAATGGAAGGAAACTGGAATGGTTTTGTGTAAACAGTGTGCTTTTTAGTGGGAAGAAGGGATTGAGAGGGCAGAGCTAGGAAGAGGGGGATTAGGAAGATTGCCCCCATGTGAAACTGCTCCCAGAATTTCTTGCATTTTCTTTTGAAGCATCTGTTTCTGACCGTTATTAGATTCAGATTACAGGTTTATGTGGATCCCTGCCCTGATCCCATTGGCAGTTCCTCTGCTCTATGAGACATCAGCCCTCATTCATTAGGTTGGGTTTCTTGGTCTCAAGTGGGTTTGTGGTTTTTCTTCCTCCTTTAAAGGAGAGCTCCTGTAGAAGGAGATTTAATTCCACCCTGCCCCCACTGCAGTGTTTTCTGGGCTAGCGCACACTTGATCTCTGCTGGGTCAGGGAATTTGGTCCTTCTTTGTATATGGCAGTTTGTGTTTTGCTCTCTTCCCGTGTGCTTGAAGCTTGATTTTTATATCTAGGGGGAGTATGAAATTGGTTGAACTGTTCCCTGTAGGGGTGGAATTTCATTTTATGTCTTTAGCTCATGAAGGGATGCAGCAGTTCAGTGGGATAATGGTATCTGCTCTGAACCAGCGCTAATGGCTTAACCCTCTGGGAGCCTGAAGAATTCTCCCCTGGAGAGTGAGCATGCAAATTCCCTTCCAGGTGGCTCCTGTGCAGTCCTTTGGTGATTAGTCATGCTAAAGCATATGCTGGGAGGATGGTCTTAGTCCTGAAATTGCAGCTGAAGCCAGGGAAGGTTTTTCTCAGCGTGCAGTGTTTGGAAGTTGTTCTTGGGGGAGAGAGGTCTGATGTGTGGGACTGATTGTCTGAGTCCAAAAATGTCCTGGTTTTATTTGGAAGCAGAGTTTGCAAAGTGGAGAGTTTTCTACTTCTGCCTGCCCTGAGGAAGAAGACAAAACTCCTCCTTCATTTTGCTGCAGCAAACCACAGAAACTGAAATATAAGGAAGGGGGCCAGTTATTGGAAGATCAGGATGCTGTCAAACGTGTAGAGGGAAAATACAGATTTCTGTGCTTCCCCTTTCTGAGTATTTCTTATTCTTCATACCCCTCTGGGGCCTAGAAGTAGCTGGATATGAGATGGATAGATATCTGCATGGGGTAGCCTAGACATGATGGGAAGGACCTTTTCCCAAGGGCCAATGCCAAATTCTTTGTATGTTGAGGGCAATTACATCTGTAGTGATGTCCTCAGATACAGAAATGCCTGCCACACTACAGGAACAACTGAGAAGATTATCTGAATTTGTGGTTAGAAAAATGAATGTTAGAGAAAGTCTGAATTTATCTGCCCTAATATATTCTTAGAGAGGGGGGCTTTTAGGACAGGCCCTTGGTGAAAAGTGTTGGAGGGCTTGCTATGGAGAGCAGTGAATGATTCAGTATGGATAATCCATGCTTCTTTAACAGGATGCTGGTGGCAGTCCTGGGCCAAGGGGAAACAGAGGGTTGAGAAAGCTGGAAAAACTGAAAATGTGACTATTTGTTCTCCTTATTAAATCATCCTCCTTTTGTGTGTGGCTGCTGTCTTCACCTTCCTCTTTTACCCACCTCCCTCCCCTCTCACTCCCACCTCCAGGCCAGTGTTGGCAGGAAAGGGAGTCGCAGCATAGCAGAAGAGGGCTGGCCCGCCTGGTGACAGATGGGAGTTGCTGTCGGCAGGCTGGGCTGGGATGAAAGGGTTTCAGGCAGGGTTTCAGGGCCTTTCTCGCCCTCGCCCCGTCACATCACTGAGCAAATGCTGCTCTTTGGAGAGCACACCTGTCAGGAGCAGTCTTGTGCAGCCCTTTGCCTACCACAGCTGGCAGCACTTAAAAGCATGAACCTCTCAGAGTTGAGTGTTCCTCTCATCTGTGGGGAAAAGAACAGGAATCATGTTCCCCCTTGAATTCCAGCTTTGTGGCTCCAGGCCTCTTCAGATGCTGTGGATTTGTGGTCCCACTCCATTGCAATCAAACTCCTGTGTAGGCAGGCTTCATCCCATGTCTGTCCCCTTCTTTCATCCTTTCTGGATGGAAACCTTGAGCAAGCTCAGGACTGTTGTCCACGCCTGAGGTACCGAAAATTATCCCCAGCAGTGGATTCTTGCTTCTCAGCTTCTCCTTGCAGATTTTTTAGGCAAGAAACCTTGACAGAGTCCCCATGCTGAAACACACACTGTAGCATGTGACTTCATAAAGTCAAAACATTGCTTCTGATAGTTCTCACTCTAAGGAACTTGCTGTGTAATAGAAACAGGATGGACTGCCCTGGGAAGCATGCAGGAAAGATGTTGATGGTTTAACTTTGCTTGTTATAAAACAAGTGCAGTTATGGGAGGACAGCAGGCTCAAGGATGAAAGAGGAAAAAGGAACTCAATGGGGGAATTGCAACAGCTACTTTATTGTGGAAAGGTCAGTGTTTCTCTGGGGAAGAGAGACTGCCAAGCTACAGACCTACCCTGACCCCCCTCTAAGGAACAGCTCTTCCTGATAACTTGAAATTTTGTCTTTTGTTTCTAAGAGATTTAGCTCTGCTCCCTCAGGAGGGAAGGAACTTTGTTTTCAGGAAGGAAGCTGGCTGCAGCTCCATGAGGTGTTTCTTTGCTCTTTCAGTGCTGCCCACGTGCTCCCCCTTGGACTTCCACTGTGACAATGGAAAATGTATCCGCCGGTCGTGGGTCTGCGATGGAGACAATGACTGTGAGGATGACTCTGATGAGCAGGACTGCCGTAAGTCACCTGTCTGAGGGAAGAGGGTGGGTGCAGTGCCTGCCTGCTGTGACTGGGGAAAGTTGACTCTTTTTATTACAAGAGTCTATCCACTAAATTGGACTACTGGCTTGTAGTAAGCTATATTCTGCCCATGACAGAGGTGTGTACCTGTAAACCCTGCTGTCTTGGCACCTGGCTTGCTGTTCAGCTGCCTGTCTTGGGGGTGGGGATGCTTCTCCATCCAGCTGTAGAACCGTTTATGCCCTGCAGCCCTGCTAGTTAATGTCCCATGAAGCACTTCCCTGAGCTGGGCTCTTCGTGCCCTCCCCTGTCAGTGGAAACACCTAACCCCTGCCAAATCCCACTGAACTGCCTGTCTGGCTGACTTCCTGTGGCCTCAGGTTCCACTGTCTGACTTTTCTGCAGTGCTGGCCTGTCAGCAGCATCCTGTCCCTTCAAACAGGGCTCCTTGAGGAGAGGGAAGGTGCTGTAAGGATACTGCCTACTCAGAGTTGTGTGCATGGTGCTCCAGAGTGACCCTCTTGGAGGAAGCCCATCTGAAGAAATATAGAAATAAAGCTCTTGACTGTAAAGTATTCTATGTCCACTGCATGCATGGAAGTTAGTTCACCTTCTGATCAGTGTCTCTGATCTTTGCCTGCCTTTTTGGGCAAAGAACTGGGAAGCAAAGTTCAGGTCTTGACATCCTGTGTGATGCTCTGGAATGCAGGACTAAACTCAGCTTTCCAGTCCATTCAAATATATTAATGAAGGAAAAGATATGTAATTCTGGGTCTCTTTGGTTTTCTGTTTTTCATAAACGTTTGAAATGCCCTCATATCTAAGATAACAGTGGACAAAGGTGTGATCAAAAGGTTTGGAGACCAATGAAAGGAGAAAGAAGGTTCTGTGCACGAGAGATTCCTGGGAGGTTATTCAGGCTAGCAGTAACCATAGGAGGGTTTCTGTTGTACTGGAGTCCTCAGGTGCTGAATTTGCAGTCCTTTTCATTTCCTTACTTGTCTGCAGCCAAGCTTCCTTAGGAGACTGGCAAGGAGAGTGGAATGAGTCTCCAAATACTGAGGTGTTCGCAAGAGGAAGTTAAAATTTTCTCTCTTCCTCTTCAGTGAGCATGTCCTTTGCTTTGAAGACAGCTTTGACATTATTGTGAAAAGAAGGTGGATATACAATACTGCTAGCATTTATCTGTTAGACAATGGTAGAGACTATTAACTCATTTAAAAAGAGGTTTGGATTACCTTTTTTCTGTGCAGGGTTATCTTGATTCTGGCTTGGGACAGTGCTAGAATACATACCAGCATGGGATGGGTGGCTTCATCTCCGTTCCAGCTAATTCCTTCAACCTAAACCTCAAGTTTTCGAGCCTGCTGTACTGTTGGTGTGTGAGCAGAGTGGAAAAGAGACACTCAAGAAATCTCCCAGTGGCTCCCCTGGTATTTGTTAGGAGAATCAGCTCTCCAGCATCACTGTGTCCTTGGAGGATGATGTTGCTTGGCTTGTAACTTGTCACACATTTGGTGTTCTGCAAGCTAAATCTTCTTGCCTTGCCTTCACCTTACCACTGTTGTGTCCTTGCAGCTCCAAGGGAGTGTGAGGAAGATGAGTTCTCGTGTCAGAATGGATACTGCATTCGCAGCCTGTGGCACTGTGATGGTGACAATGACTGTGGGGACAACAGTGATGAGCAGTGTGGTGAGTTAATGTAAATACTGCCTTCACAATACTTCAAGAGGAGTTGTGCAGAGTCCGGCCTGTGCACTTCTAGGATTCCCAGAACACGGCTAAGGCTCTCAGCTGGCTTTTCTGGGCTGAACTTGTGGGATTATAACATTCCAAGGGTTGGCTGCTTAGGATCTTGGGCTATGTGGCTTACCTGCCAGGCAAAAAAAATTTACTTGAGACCTTTCATTCCTTGACATGGGATTGTGAATTCCCCTTGGATTCCTGTTGAATCCAGCACTCTGTGTCAGTTCAGCGAACAATGCCGGTTTTGCTCGGGCCCTGCCTGACATGGATATGTATGGTTTAATGAGCAGTCTTGTTTGTGGGTGCCTTAGGAGCTTCAGGAGGATGTTGTGGTGTTTTCCTGGGTGCTCTGAGAAAAGCCAAGGCTTTGTTTGCATTGCTGTCTCTGCAGATATGAGAAAGTGCTCAGAGAAGGAGTTCCGTTGCAGTGACGGCAGCTGCATAGCTGAGCACTGGTTCTGTGATGGGGACACAGACTGCAAGGATGGCTCAGATGAAGAGAATTGCCGTGAGTGCTTTTCTTTGTAATCACAGGAAATAGCCCTTTGGACCTGCTCTTGCCTTGGGTTTTGGCATGTTTTCTGCAGCAGAGATCAAAAGCAAGTTAGTTCTGCCTGTACTGGCAGCTATGCTACCTTCTGCTGCCTACCCCAGAGGGCACGAAAGAATGGCGTCTCTCTTGTGTTACCTCACAAGCATACTTCATCTGTCTTGCTACTTATTTCTTCCCATAGCTGTGACATTGGGTCAGAGCAGGAGGTTTGTACTTTACTGAATATAGCTCTCTATAAAACTGGAGGAGTTGCAGGGTAACTGGAAGGAAAGAATATTATGCCCTTCTTTTTCCTCTTGTCTGATTCCAGACTGAAATTTTGGAAGTGGAGGTGTATTCTGCTTATTGAAACCACCCTCAGGTACTGCGCACTGAAGACACCTCCTGCCTGCCCAGTCATGTAAATGCTTTTTGCAGGATGTTGCCCAACAAGTGACCCATGCTGAAGGAGGGGTGTGGTGTTGGGGCATTAGAACCTACAACAGTTGTTTCCTTCTTCACCTTCACAGGCTTGTAGCAAGTGGGACAGGAGTTTGTGTCCCTTTCTAACCCACACGGCCTCTCTCCTCAGTGTGAGCACTGTCCATGTCTCTGGAACTTGCAGTGTCCCTTCCCCCTCCCTGCTCTCAAAGGCATTTTGCAGAATTTGTTCTAGATAGCAGGAAACTTCAAAAGGCTCTGGGAGGGGGATGAGGGCCGCCAGCTCCTGAAGGGCAGGGGGAGTGGATGCATGGGGGAGTTGTCTTTTATCTTTCCAGATAATGAGACTTGGCAGAAAGCCAGGGGCTGCAAACATTTCTAAGCCAGGAAAGGACTCTAAGAGGAAGCCAGCCTCTCTCCTTCTCCTTTCGCTCTCTGCCTTTCTTGTTCCCTTGCCTGTCACTTCACTGAAGGCCATGAATAGACCCTCAGGAAGGGAAGAGAGATGTTCCAATGTTGCCTCCTGTGGGAGTGGAGGGGCACCCAGAAGTGGTGTCCCTGTTTCTCTGAGCTGAAACGCTATTTCAGTCCTAGCTGGCAGTTGTCTCTATAAGACATTTTAAGTAACTTGCTAAGAAGTTCAGTTTGGCTGCCTCCTGTTCTTTTATCTTCATCCATGTGGTTGTCATCTTTTTCTTATCTACAATCATGTTTGTCATTCGTCTGGGACAAGGTGGGATTACACACTTCATTTTGTCTGGGTTTTTTTCCTTTTTGTTTCTTTTGGGGATGTGTGTGTTATAATTGAATCACACAGCATGATAATTTAAGTCACTGATTTAATTTTCTCAAGGAAACTGAAAGACTCAGGCTCTTTTGGTGAGGGCCACATTAACACACATTTTCATATCCAGCTGCTGATGCTCACTGAATTAAAGCTCCTAGCTCATGCCTTCAGGCTGTGCCCATTTCTTCAGGTTGAACAGGCAGATGTTCACTTCCTAGACTACTCTTTCTTTTCAATCTTTCTTCTCCTTTTTGTTTAATAAATTTATATTCAGAACTCCTCAGTTGGGAGACTTGTATATCTGAAACATACAGTGCGTTCTCCAAATAGTATGAGAAGAGGTGTCAGATTCTGTTGTGTGGGACTCAAAATATTTTTCATGCCTTCCCACTTAGTGTACTGTTGAACAGAGAGCAGTAGGTAAATCCTTGACCATTAGTTTGTTTGGCTTTGCCCAGGGTCATCTCTATGGCAGAGCTCCTCTCTGAATAGGAATGGTTGTTTTGGCCAGAGCTTGAGAGGAGAGGGAGGGGGAAATCCTCAAAGGTCAGGTGCTGGCCTGGACACCCTGCTGCTTGCTTGCTTCCTTTGGTCTTCAAGTGCTTATTTTTGTTAAAATTTTAAAGGAATCATTCCTTAGTTTAACCTTACATTCTGACATGCCACAGTCCTTAATATGGAGTTATCCCTAAAGTTTCTTTATTTTTGTTTTTCTATCTACCTTTTCAGATTTATTAAACAATTAAACTTTTATGGCATTAAGACATAGTGCTTCGAGCATAAGATGGAAGGTGACACTCTTGGATCCTTTTTGAGACTTTCCCATAAATTCTTCCTTCATATCTTTTTACTTCTCTAGAATTTAATGGCTTTTGAAAAGTTCAGTGTTTATAGCCTAATATCCTATGTGACTTTTTTTAAAAAATTGTATTTACTGGATCATCTGCATGAGTCTTTACATATAAGTTTAACCTGCTTTTCAGTGAAGCAAAACGAGCATTCCTCTCTGTAACACAAATCATGCAGAGATAAGCAGCAATGAATACTTGCCAGTCCATTATGGGGCTGAGAAGGTTGCCTCTAAACTAGACCGTGCCTTGTCACCTCACATTTCTTTTCTTTGATTCCCTTGTTAGCATCAGATGTTCCAGCTGCCACCTGCAGCTTGGAGGAGTTCCAGTGTGCATATGGACGCTGCATCTTGGACATCTACCACTGTGATGGTGATGATGACTGTGGGGACTGGTCTGATGAATCTGACTGCTGTAAGTTATCACAGGGTGTTGTCCTTGTCCAAGAATCAGAGTTGCAAACCTAAATGCATTTTGGGTTGGCTGGAGAAGGGGTTACAGTGTAGATGGCAATCTAATTGTTCACAGATAAGCTGGCTTCTTCATTATTAGGGGCTTTGTTTAGCTCTGGAAAGGAAGAACAGTGATGAGAACTGTGTAGTCAGTGCACTTCTGCTTACAAGAATTGCTGCGGTTTTCAGAAGAAATCTATGCAGGACCAAGTTCCTTAATAATGGGGGGTAAGGGTGAAACTGAGGAGCTTTGGGGATTGTTACATTGGTCTGAGTTTGCTCTATTTGTGTTTTGATATCTGTGCAGCATCTCACCAGCCTTGTCGCTCTGGAGAGTTCATGTGCAACAGTGGCTTGTGCATTAATGCTGGCTGGAGGTGTGATGGTGACTTTGACTGCGATGACCAGTCAGATGAGAGGAACTGCAGTAAGTGCTGGGAACTGGTGGAAACATTCTGTTTCTGTGGATGCAGAAGAGTGTTTGGGACATTAGCTTTGAAATTTGGTCTCTTCTGATCCTTCTTGCTCATCTGATGTTCCTCTTTTGGGCCCTCAGCTACATCTATGTGCACAGCTGACCAGTTCCGCTGCAAGTCAGGACGCTGTGTCCGTCTGTCCTGGCGTTGTGATGGGGAAGACGACTGCTCTGACAACAGTGATGAGGAGAACTGTGAGAACACAGGTTTGACCTGCTACCTTGCTGCTTAATAGCTAATTAAGTTTCCATCCTGATGGTAGTAGGTAGTAAAGTCTCTTTTGTATTGCTTCAGGGACTTCAGCCTAGAGTTTCTGTCCTTCCCAGAGAATGGGACCTGTAGGCTGTCTTGCATGCTTGCCAACTTGTGCAGGTCTGCGTGCTTACACTAACTTAGGTGAAGGTGTTTTCTGGTCAAGTATCCTCCTGTCTTGTCCTTACACTGTGAATTACCACAGAGCTCTGGGACAATTCCATTCAGACTTGGGAACATCAATTATGTACCAAGTTACTACCTTTGTCACATGGGCTATACTAACTTACACCTTCTAGGTAGTTCTGGATAGCTTTCCTGTAGCATTGTGAAGCTGCTGAACAATTCTAGCAGGCAGTGGAATCAAGAAGGACATTTAGTGGAAGAGAATAACAAGACCTTTATTTTAGAGGATTAAGGGTGTCATCTTCCCCCTTAGACATTTACTCAGGAGTTACTCTTTCTAGTATTCACTTCACATATTGCTATTCCTTTGTGTGATAGTGGTTATGGGGAGCAGGAGGGTTTTAACACACCCTAGTGTTATGGTAGGATTCAAGGAATGTCTAGAATCTTCTCTATTCCTTAAAGTCTTCAGGATGTCTGTAGGTTTTGTTGAGGACTAGAGTGTGCTGGTCCATGAATTCATCCTAGTGAGTGGAGCCCAGCTATGTGTACTGATCCTTCTGCATCTGTGTATTCTGAACAGTGGTTTTAGGGGTGACAGAATGGATTTGTGAAACTGTACCTGTTGTTTTGGGGCTGTTGAGGAGTGGAGAGTGGCTGTTCTATGAGGACAGCTGAGCTCAGAGGATCTGGAGAGGCACACTTTGTAGTCAGTTTGAGAGCAGCTGCTCTCAATTGGTCAGTTGTTGTGAGCATCAGTGTGGTGATCCTGGAAAAAGCAATTGTACTTAAAGACAAGCTGGTAACCCTGTTTCCTCATCCTGATAACAAAAGTACTTAGAGGTACTGAAAGAAGCCAAGCCAAACTTCCAGAGCCATTGAAATTCACTGTCTCCATATCAAACCAAACACAAGGTACAGTTACTGTGAGGTTAGTTGTGCAGTTCTATGTCAGGTCTATGGTGACAGTGAAAGGTCTATGGTGAAAATTAAACTGGTTTTTCCAGGAAATGTACTCACTCATCTAAGTGACAGTGTGGTGTCCCAATGTCTGAACAGGAGTTAAAATCCTCTTGGCTTTAGAGCAGAGATATATTTTTATTGGCCATAGAGAAGATTCCTAAAATACTAGGAAATCAGCTGGTGTGAGGGTCTTTATGTTCGATATGACAAATGAAGTCCAAGTTTCAGAATCCTTCATGTACAGTATTCCTGTGCTCTGAAAATTGAATCTGCATGTTGTCTGGTTTTGTGTTTGCACCTGGTGTGTCTGTAGTTCTCAACTGTACTTGTTAATCTCCCAACTACCCTTTTCCACACTGTTTACAGGCAGTCTGCCAATCTGATTGTTTCTCTGCTGGTAAATGTATTGTCCTATTATCTTTGTAAGATTATCAGAGGGTGATGATTTAGGGACCGCTAATCAAGTTAGCTCAAGAAGTACAAGAAGTAAGAGGCAACAGGACAGTGCAATTATTGCTGAAGAAACAATCAGATTGGCAAAGTCCCTACAAACAGTATTACTTTGCTTACAAGAATTCTGTTCAGTCTCCTTGCCAACAGCAGAAGTTGAAGCGTGTAGGTCATGTGAAATCCTGTTGCCTGAGCTCAGATTTCAGGGATGCATGTAAATCTCATTCCAAGTCCATCAAAGTACAGCTAGAGTTAGACAAGATGTTCCTTCCTAGGCAGGCTTAAGATCCATAGCTGTGCTGGTGTGACAGATCAGATTATTAAAGTGAGGAACTGACTCCTCCTTTGCACATGCTGAGTAGGTTTGTGGATTCTGAAACCAAAAAGAGCTAAGCCAGGACCTTCCAGTCATTCTAAGAGAATCTAGTCAGATGAACTTCACAGTAAAGCAACAGTAGACTCAGACTGGCAGAGAGTTTGCAGACCTCCAAATCAGCATAAATATATGCAGAGCAGTAAGGACTGCTAGATGAACTGAATTCAAAGGAAGAGGAAGTAATGTATTTGTGCTCATATGAAAAGTTTGTAACAAATCTTGGAAAATGTTCGGTATTCTTTTCTTCACCATGACTATTGTTCCATCAGTAAGCTGTGATGTGCTACTTTTCCCTTCTATTGCAGGCACCCCTCAGTGTGCCCCAGACCAGTTCCTGTGTGGGAATGGGCGTTGCATTGGCCAGAGGAAGCTGTGCAATGGAGCAAATGATTGTGGAGATGGCAGTGATGAGAGCCCACATCAAAACTGCCGTAAGTCCTCCCAAGTTCAGTCTTAGACACAAACGGAGGCCCGTTAATGTGTGGGAGTCTATCTGGTGTTACTGAAGGATGTGTGTAGGAAAGAAAGTCTCAGCTGTGATAATGGAAGCGAGTTAAAGATTGAGGAAAAAAACCTTGTTGGTTTTGCCAATTAAAGACTGCACACAAGGAATGATGGGGAAAAGATTATGATCTCAGATATCACCATTTGTCTGCAGAGACACTGAATCCTAAAAACATGTTAATCTGAGCTCTGCTGTCCTGTTCAGTTGTGGCCTGCAGAGGAGAGCTCTGGCTGCAAAGAGGAAGCTTCCAGCACAGCTTGTGTCCTCCCCCTCTTGTTCAGACTGCTTTGAAGGGTGACTGCTGCCTAACAGCTGAAGGCAAGAGCAGCTGCCTTGTGGTTTCTGCTCAGTTATCTTCACATGTTTCTTCTGCAGGTCCAAGAACAGGGGAGGAGAATTGCAATGTCAACAATGGTGGCTGTGCTCAGAAATGCCAGATGGTGCGAGGGATGGTGCAGTGCACTTGCCACACGGGTTACAGGCTCCTGGAAGATGGCCGATCATGTCAAGGTGGGTTTTTGGAGCAGTAGCCTCCTCCCTGCTGCTTTGGTATGTTTGAAATTAGTGGCTATGATAGGGTGAAAATCAGAGTATGAAAGCAGATGCAATCTGTCAGTGAGATTTTTGGGTTTATGGATGATCTATCTAATGGTAACTTTCTCTGTAACATGCAGATGTGAATGAATGTGCTGAGGAAGGCTACTGCAGCCAAGGCTGTACCAACAGTGAAGGAGGCTTCCAGTGCTGGTGTGAGCAGGGCTACGAGCTGCGCCCTGACAAACGTAGCTGCAAAGCTCTAGGTAAAGGGGAGTTCAACCTAACAACACAACTGGGGTGTCTGTTGGTCCAGTTCTCATAATGATGCCTTTAGTGCTTCACTGGCAGCATTGTGCTGTTCACAAACAAACATGTGAAGGAAAGGAAGTACCTGTACTTGTGTTAGATATGCCCACGCTGTTGATAAATATTTGTGAAAATTTTGTGTGGTTTTGACTGACCATGGAGAGAGGTACTACACTGTTTCCTTTCCCTGCCAGGGAGACAGCCCTTGCCTTTTCTTCCTAGTCCTTTGTCATTCCTTGTGACTTAGAGTCTTGGACAAAACAAGCTTTCTGTCTCTGTTCAGGAAGTGTCTTAGCCTTTCCAATAAGTGAGGTTGTATCACAACTTCTCGTGGTTTGACCCTTGATGATGGGCACCAATCTTGAATGCTGTGAGTGGATGCTCTATGGAGATCTGCTGGGTTTTTTAAAGATATCTATACACTTCTTTAACTTTATTCCTCCTCCAATGTAAGAGCTGAGGGATTAGAAATTTCACTTACAGACTTTTAGATTTCATTAAGAATTCCCTTAGTGATACCCATAAAGGATGTTGATATTTTTGCATTGGAAATACCTGCTGAGTTTATATCTGGCTGAGGCAGATTTCAACTGTGTCCTGTCTGTAGTAGCAGGTGTAGTAGAGCACATGTGTTTGCATGGCTAGGAAATGCATATAGGAAAAAGAATCTCTAGTCCAGCTGCCAAGCAGCTGTCCAGTGATGTGGTTTCAGAGGCTGAGGGGAGGCAGGCTTTGGTAGGACCTGGAATGATTGCTTCTTGCTGAGTTAATGTTTGCCAGAAGGTTTAAAACTGCTCACCTTTGAGTTAGGACTGTGTATAGAGGATGTAAAAACACTCTCTGAAGTGTTTTGCATTTGAGGGTTGATTGCTGCTGCCAGTACTGCAAAATTCTGTTCTGGGACTTGGTGCAGAGGGAATGGTAGGCAGGACCCAGTCAAATGCTGTGAAATACTCCAATGCTGTCTTCCTGTATATTCTTAGGGCCAGAGCCCGTGCTGCTCTTTGCCAATCGAATTGATATCCGCCAAGTGTTGCCTCATCGTTCTGAGTATACGCTGCTCCTGAACAACCTGGAAAATGCCATTGCCCTTGATTTCCACCACAGCAAGGAGCTGGTGTTCTGGTCTGATGTCACCCTTGATCGCATCATGAGGGCCAATCTGAATGGTAGCAACGTGGAAGAGGTGGTTTCCACAGGGCTGGAGAGCCCAGGTGCGTCACTGCAAAAAAGGCAATGGTATAGGGTGGGTGAGTGGAGGGAAGTGGGGGCCCAGCATTGAGAACAAAGTGCATCTCCCTGAGGAAGAATGTGGGTTTGATGGAACGGGTGTTAGGTGAGTCTCCCCCCCTGGAGTTAATCTTGGCTGGCAGGAGAAGAAACTGGGCCTCTTCTGAGGTGGACAGAGAAAGGGAACTATTTTTCTGTGCAGATCCATGGTTTCATTCTGTGCTTAATTCTGTCTTCGTACATAGGTGGACTTGCTATTGATTGGATCCATGACAAATTATACTGGACGGACTCTGGGACGTCTCGAATTGAGGTAGCAAACCTGGATGGCACTCACAGGAAAGTGCTTTTGTGGCAGAACCTGGAGAAGCCCCGAGCAATTGCCCTACATCCTATGGAGGGGTGAGTGAAAGTATGGGAAACCGAGGGGAACCCCCAGTGAGCTCTCCATGTACATGCTTTTTGTTGAACATAAAACTTCATTCTTGGTCACAAAGGTTGACTCAAGACTTGAGTTGGCACTGACACTTTGGGGAATGTGTCAGTGTTGGGACTCTTCAGAGCCTTAATCCTGCTCTGGGCCCTTCAGCTTTTAGCAGGCTGGGTGTCACTTTTCACTTCTCCCATGGCTGTGGCCCAGTCTCATGCTCAAGGTCACAGGACTGATGTTGCTTTGCCCTGATAGGGAGTGATGCTGGGTGCAGTATGTGGGCCACAAGTTTTCTAGCTGTCTCTCCGTCTCCTCAGTACTATCTACTGGACTGACTGGGGCAACACTCCCCGCATTGAGTATTCCAACATGGATGGCTCTAATCGGCGCATCATTGCGGATACGCACCTCTTCTGGCCCAATGGACTGACCATTGACTATGCAGGACATCGAATGTACTGGGTGGATGCCAAACATCATGTCATCGAGAGGGCAGACCTTGATGGACGCAATAGGAAGGCTGTTATTAGCCAAGGTAAGTAACAGGCTTTCTCCAGGGAGTGCTTTCTGCAATAAAGACCACAGAGTAGTGCAGTGCTGATCTGAGCTTGAGACACTGGCTCCTGCATCTGTGCTTGATTCCGCTTCTTTCACTGTGGAATGAATTCTGTCACCATTGAGGGATGGAGTTTGCCATCCAGTCATCAGTGGCTGCATCAAAAGCAGGTTGAGGGAGAGGTGAGTCTGCTCTTGTGAGACTCCAGCTGGAATACTGCATCCATCTCTGGGGCTCCAGACACAAGGAAAACATGGAACTGTTGGAGGAAGTCTAGAGGAGGGCCACAAAGTTAATAAGAGGATTGGTGCACTCCTCTACAAAGGCTGGAAAGAAAGTTGGGACTGTTCAGCCTCGAGAGGAGAAGGTTGAATGGAGACCTCATTGCAACCTTCCAGTATCTGAAGGGAACCTACCAGGAAGCAGGAAGGGGACTCTTCATCAGGAACTGTAGTGTTTGGACAGGGAGTACTGGATACAAATTAAAAGAGGGGAAATTCAGGTTATGTATTAGGAAGACATTTTTTACTTGTGAAGATGGTGAAGTGGTGGAACAGGTTGCCCAGGGAGGTTGCAAATGCCCCAGCCCTGGCATTATTCAAAGCCTGGTTGGATAAAGCCTTGAGCAATCTAGTCAAGTGGGAGGTGTCCCTCCCTGCCTATGGTGGGGAGATTAGGACTAGATGATCTTTAAAGCCTATTCCAGCCCCCTAATGTTCTATCTATGATTATAGGACAGCAGAGAGGAATTGTCTGTTAAATTAGTATAAAGTGTACTTGAGCAGGTTGAGTGTGGTGAAGCCTAAGGGGCAGTGAAAAGAGCATTCCCTTGTCTCCATGCTAGCCTGAGTCATGTTAGACGTGATCATATTCCTGTATTGGATGTGTGTTGCAGGGCTCCCACACCCATTTGCTATCACTGTGTTTGAGGACAGTCTGTACTGGACAGACTGGCACACCAAGAGCATCAACAGTGCCAACAAATTCACAGGCAAGAACCAGGAGATCATCCGCAACAAACTCCACTTCCCTATGGACATCCACACGCTGCATCCTCAGCGTCAGCCAGCAGGTAACTGCAGAGCGCGTAGAAACTCATTTGAGCCAGTAGGAGACCCGGAGTGACCCAGTCCCTGTAAAGCTGGGAGATGACATCCTGAACCCAGCATGTGGATGAACCCCCGCCTGTGCCCGGGGCTGTGGCAGAACTTGCTCCACGGCCTGCGCGTTGAGGTCCCTTGGCTGGTCCCTCGGAGTTGGGTGTTACCGCAGCTCCCCCTGCTGACACCGGGGATGGAGGCCTTTCAGTAGGAAATACTTGGGGCTTGTTTACACAAGAGAAGTTTTGGGACAGGGGAAAATCATTACTGGACATTGTAATGACTGACACCTCCCTTACTCCTCTTCAGTTGCCATTATCTGCTCTCAAAGTGCATTGAGTTAAATATTTGTTTTAAAATTGAGCCCTAAAAATTGAGTTAGTGCTTTAGTTTGTATGTTTCCTTATTTTCAGTTAACTTCTGGGTTGGGAAGTTATATTCATGTGGTCTTGACACCTCAACTGGTGTTTTTCCTCATTTCTTTACTCTTTGCTTTATGTGTGGTTGCTCTTGTCTTTGGCTACTTGAGCAGGGAGAAACCGTTGTGGGGACAACAACGGAGGCTGCACGCACCTCTGCCTGCCGAGCAGCAAGGGTTACACCTGCGCCTGCCCCACGGGCTTCCGCAAGACCAGCAGCCATGCCTGTGCCCAGAGTAAGTGAGGTGGGACCACATGCTCAGATCTTCAGTGGGTGGCAGAGGGCTGGCAGTGGGACTAAGCATCAGCAGTACTTGCTTCCAAGGAAATGCAGCTGGATAGACTGAGATAGAAGTATTAAGGGTCCTGCCAGAGGATGCTTCTCCTTTTTGATGCATTCCCCTGTTCTGTATTCTCACTGCCCTCACTAGGCTTCATGGGTGGGGATGCAGACAAATTCCACCCTTTGTCCTTATTTCAGGGCTGCCTTTGGCACCATGGTACCTGGCACAGCTGATTGTTTTTCTGAAATTCTCATAATGGCTGTGTCAGTGATAAACAAAACATTCGGTCCTCATCATTGCCACATTTCTCTTAGTTTACAGCTATGTGAAAGAATTTGACCAACTATCTCCCAGATTCTCAAGAGCTATTTTAAAATAGCTATTTTATTTGGAGGGATGTTTGTGCCATCCTTTGAAGAATATGGTTTCCCTTGTTCCCTCAGCATAGGTTACACCCCAGGAGAGAGCTCACAACCACTCTGACTCCCCCTTGCCTATCCTCTCCCAGTGGTATTTTGCTTCCAGTAAAAAAGAGACCAAAGGCCTGCCAGTGAGAGATGATGTAGGTAGTTAAGGTTGTGGATGTAGCAGGGAATTGTCTGTCTATCACTTTATTGTTGAACTTAGAGAAATTAAAAGAAGACCTTTCGACCTTTGATCAGGTCTTGACAAGTTCCTGCTTTTTGCCCGAAGGATGGACATCCGTCGGATCAGCTTTGACACCGATGACCTGTCAGATGATGTCATCCCCCTTGCTGATGTCCGCAGTGCTGTGGCTCTAGACTGGGACTCAAAGGATGACTATGTCTACTGGACAGATGTTAGCACTGACTCAATCAGCCGAGCAAAATGGGATGGATCGAACCAGGAGGTACAGTGTTCACTGTGTGTGGAGGTCATCTGGCCAGGAGACTCCTTGGGCATCAGATTTGAAGCCACTGGGATACACTGGCTTTTTAAGGCTCTGCAGTTCGTGGTGGATCTTTTGTTCATTAGTTGGCCTAGTTCTGACAAACGAGATCACTGCACACAACATAACCAATTGGGTGCATGGAGAGCCTTGAATGGAGACATGAAGCATGGCCATTTGTGGGCTTTGTTCAATTCCTTTGTTGTAGCCCTAGAATCTGAAAGGAAGCGGTATTAAATCCTCTATTACATTCTGTGTTTGGACTGAGAATCATGGTCTTTGGAAATGCTTTCTGCACACACTTCTAGGCTGGTGGTGCTATAAACGAGGCAAAGAGAGTTCAAAGTTTGGATTTGCAGTTTGTACAGGCACAAAAAAAAATTGAAGTTTCTCCAAATAAAACCCTCATTCAGACTTTAAAGTCCTTAATGTTCTCTTGTATGGCATTGCTCTGCTCAGGCTTTTGCCTTTTGAAAGTTAACATTGTTTGTGAATGGGTAATGCATTGGACAAGTGCTTTCTCCCTAAGGTCCAATTTCACTAAGGATTTTTTCTTTGTTTTCATTCAGGTTGTGGTGGACACCAGCCTGGAAAGTCCAGCTGGACTTGCAATTGACTGGGTTACCAACAAACTATACTGGACTGATGCAGGTACTGGAATCCTCTGCTTTACATAGATTTCTGTCTTCCTTATTAGTCATGAAAACTGAAAATCAGCTGGGTAGTTCTGTTTCATTCCAAATTTGTCTAATTTCCGTGTGGCAGAAAGATGAAGTTTCATGTCATGTGCTTCTAACTGAGTGTGAATTGAGGCACAACCCTTAGTTTAATTCTTTGCAGTATCCCCAGTACTAATTCTACAGAAATATTTGTCACTGTTGTCTTGCTGCCGAGCTTGTGATTGTGTGCGTTTATGTATCTTCCATCAGTGTATCTTCGGATGCAGGAGGTCATACTTGGAGCATGTTCCCTGCTCATAGTCACAGTTAAGAGAGATGTAAGGAAGATTATTCTTTTCTAGCTGTTCTCTCATGGCATGGGGGCTTAGGTAAGAGGTGGGTTATATACAGGACTCCACATCAGTGATAGCCACAGAGGTGACTTTAGAGGATGGAAAGTGACACTTTAAGCCAGATTTCTTACCTATCTTCTAGCTAAGAACACAAATGGATATAGGGGAAGAATGCATTGTTGTATGGAGGTTTTTTTGCCTTAGCTCTTGTAATTCAAATTTCATCTCTGTTATTTTCTCTCTCGACTTTTGTAGGAACAGATCGGATAGAGGTGTCCAATACAGATGGGACCATGAGAACTGTTCTAATATGGGAGAACCTAGACAGACCTAGAGATATTGTAGTGGACCCTGTTGAAGGGTAAGAGGGTCTTTCTTCTGGGATGACTTAACAATTCTTGCATGTCTAAAGACCTTGTGGTTCTTTGGTTTTGTACAATTTTCTTTCTCACTGGTGCCATCGTTCTACAACCTGCTAGTGACCGAAACTAGAGACGTGATTTTAGATGCTAATAGAACAAGATAAGCAGAGATAATTGCCTGTTGTGCTGTGGAGCTTGCAGGAACTGGCTGGTGTTTTCATTTGCTTATCTTGAGGATGTAATAACTAGAGATGTGGTACGAAAATGTTGAGAATGGGGCCATCTAGATATTTTTTATTTCTCTGTTGCACATATATGTTGAATTTGTATTCAAGCTCCCTGCTTATTGACTTGCGTTTCAGTCAGAAGGATATTCTCAGACCTTTTGGAGATGGGGATAGGGTGGGTAGGAAAAAGCTTGCCAGCCATTGCTTTAGAAGCGTTAAATGTCTTGAATGAAAGAGTGCTATTCTTTCCTTGAGTGGATTACCGGAAGACAAATACAGCAAGAGTGTAAAGGGCTACTGGTGTACATTGCTAAATAATTAGTTCATTTTTAGACTTTGACCTATTTTCTTGAATTTTTTTCTTACACATTGTAATTGGGCAAGCCCATGGGCAGTAGAAGATCTATAAATTTGAGTATGATCTTAGGTACATTACAAGAACCCAAGGCTGGGCACGAGAACACTAATACTTTAATGCTTCTTCCTGCTAGAGCCTGAAGGCACCAGAGTCAGTTGCTTCTCTGGTAGTGAAAAAGTGTGGGCATTCACTTCTGTCTGGGCTGCTTCTTAGGTTCATGTACTGGACTGACTGGGGAGCTAACCCAAAAATTGAACGTGCTGGGATGGATGCCTCAAACCGCTTGGTGATCATTTCCTCCAACCTGACGTGGCCCAATGGCTTGGCCATTGATTACGAGTCACAGCGCTTGTACTGGGCAGACGCAGGCATGAAGACCATCGAGTATGCCAGTCTGGATGGAAGCCACAGGAAGGTAAGGAAGCCGTCTTTGAGGAGCAGCTCTGCGAGTCTGAGCACAAGATGATGATGCTTCTTGCCTCTTTTTCCAATGGAAAGGAAAAATTTACAAATCAAAGTACACAGTGGCTTTTACTGAGAGAAAAGAACTCCTTTTCAATTTCAAACTGTGTGAGGGAAGTTTGAGGGCCAAGATTGCCTCATCGTTCTCCTTTTGCTGTGATTGTATGTTCAGAGGGAGCAAGGGAAGCCTCTTCTCCTTAGTGACTTCATAGTCACTAATATATGTATATATATATATGTATAAAATATATTTTTTAAAGGATTTTAATTTATATAATATTTTTCTTCGGGTGATGGGGGTAATCTGAGCAGGTGCTGATTGGGAACAATCTGCCTCACCCCTTTGGACTTACTCTTTATGGCGAGAGAATCTACTGGACAGATTGGCAGGCCAAAAGCATCCAGAGTGCAGATAGGAGAACTGGGCAGTCTCGGGAAACACTGCAGGACAATCTGGAGAATCTTATGGATATTCATGTTTTCCACCGGCACAGGCCCCCAGGTACAGAGCTCACACCCAAGCCCCACTGAGCTGAGAGCTTGCTCAGGCTCTGCCATGTGGCATGTCTTTTCTGCAAGCAGCTGACCTGTCAGCCCTCATTGTCTTAAGTGTCTGTGTGGAGTATGAGAGCATGAGAATTAACTCTTGACTTGGCATTTGAGGGCATTCTACAATGTGTTTCTATAGCTGCTGCATCTCTTTTTTATGCCAGTGCTGCTGGCTCATGGATTTCTCATCCTCTTTTCTGTAGTACATACAGCATGTGAAGTTAATAATGGAGGCTGCAGTCACCTGTGCCTTTTGGCACCTCTTCCAAAAGGCTACAGCTGTACTTGCCCCACAGGGATCAATCTGCAGTCTGATGGCAAGACCTGCTCCACCGGTGAGTGTTCTCTGTAGAATCCTCATTGCAGTTTTGTATCAGAGCTACATTTTGCCTCTGCCATGTTAGAGAAAAAATTTCACTTTTATGTGCTTACCTGCTTTATGCCTTAAAAAACCCATTTGGTACCTGTACCTTTAATTTGAGTGGGAATTACTGTGAAGAAACTTACTGATAAATGGATTGATGAAGCAAACATTTTTCTTGAAATTATGTTGGCCAAGTAAACCAAACGTCACATTTTTTCCCAGACTTTTGCCCTAATATTGAGGTGAATTCTTAAACTACAAGGTGATATATTCTTTAATAGGTCTGTATACACTCCTCCTGTTGGACCACTTCTGTGGATGGTGGAAGGCACTTGGCTTCAGGCGATGGTACATCCACTTTTCCTCCCTAGGAGAAAAAGAATGACTCCTAATTACAATTTCCCACACATATTAGCAGAAGTAACTCTTCTGTGAGTGTTATACCTTTCAACTTGGATGTAAAGAAGCATTAAGTGATGCTCAAAAAAGTGATGCTTTTGTACACAGACTGTCCATAAGCCAAGGTCTATCTAAAACACTTTCCCTTTTCCACTGCAGTGGTTGTTAACTCTAGAATACTTGATAAATGATGCCTACAGTTGACTGAACTTGTTCCTCACTAATATGTGTCCATTGTCCACTCTGCAGGAATGACTAGCTTTCTGATCTTTGCCAGAAGGACTGACATCCGAATGGTCTCTCTGGATATCCCCTACTTTGCAGATGTCGTTGTCTCAGTCAATGTCACCATGAAGAACACCATTGCAATTGGAGTGGATCCTCATGAAGGTTTGAACTTCTTACTGTATCTGACTGTGTTTGAAAGGCAACAAGTAACTTCCTATCTAAATGCCTGAGTAAAGACCCAGCCACAGATCTTACTGTAGGCAGTGGATTTGGGTAGGTTTTTATTTTCCTTGTATGTGCTGCAGATAATTTGTTTCCAGTGAGGAAAGAAATATCCTTACAGGAAAGCAGAGAACCCAAACTATATGAAAAAAAACCTGCCTGCAATATTGAGTGGGGTCCCTGTGCATTTTTGATTTAAGAAAGTTCCTCTTGCTGAGGCCTTTTACAACAGTAGAGCTGAGATGCTGGATGCTCATGTATAGTAAACATCTGATGCTGTGCTGGATGTAGACACTGTTGCACTGTAAGGTAGATGATCTCATTTGGAGAAGTCAGATGTAGAGCTCTACTACTAGCTGATGGTATTAGGTGTTCTCCGTCCCTGTGTGAAGGTCAGATCTTCTGTAAATGTCCTATATATTTTGGGGAGAATTTGCACTGTTTTATCACTCTAGCTTAATAATCTTGTGCTGTTGTTATTCCTGTACAATCAGGTCCAGTTTGAATGGTGTAGCAGGTAGTGAAACACATGGATCTGGTTTTTAAGGATTTTGCTGTTTGCTTGTTTGGGTTTGATTTGGTTTTGTTTTGGGCTTTTTCAAATTTCTCAATCTTCTTCAACGCAGGAAAGGTTTACTGGTCAGACAGCACATTGCGGAAAATCAGTCGCGCTGCCCTTGATGGCTCACAATTTGAGGACATCATCACTACAGGTGAGGGAGATTTTGATCTGAGAGCCTCTTGCTTCTTTGCAGTATGAAAAGAGAGATTCTCTGATACCCTGGTAGAATACATTTTTGGTGGAAAGGCAAGCAAAGCCTAAAGAATGCCTACAAGATGGACAAGAGCAATACTAGAAATTCCTGACTAAATTGGGAGAAAAAGCAGTGACCAAAATGTTTTGCTATTTTCTCAGGTCTGTTGACTACAGATGGGCTGGCTGTGGATGCTATTGGCAGGAAGATATATTGGACAGATACAGGAACAAACCGGATTGAAGTGGGCAATCTCGATGGCTCCATGCGGAAAGTCTTGGTCTGGCAGAACCTGGACAGCCCTCGGGCAATAGCTTTATACCATGAAATGGGGTTAGTGTTGTCAAGAGATTGTCTAGGAGTTACATGGGTCTTCTTTGATCTCCTTTTCTGTAATACTTGCTAACTTTTCCCCAGGTATATGTACTGGACAGACTGGGGTGAGAATGCCAAGCTGGAACGCTCTGGGATGGATGGCTCTGCACGTGTGGTGCTCATCAGCAACAACTTGGGCTGGCCTAATGGACTGGCAGTGGATAAGGCTGGGTCCCAGCTGCTCTGGGCTGATGCACACACAGAGGTCTGATTCTGTTCTTCAGTGTTGTTTGTCATTGGGTATTTGGTAGTTGGAGGCTGCTTTGAAGAGCCTTGAGCAAGTTGTCAGAAGAGCAAGCTTTTCTGAGAGTATGGGCTGTGGAGGGAGGGTGAACCTGAATAACATCACTTGCTGAGACTGTTTCCCACTTGCTGCAGTAAGTGCTAGCAAGAGGAGAAGTGTTTTGAGTATGGGCTGACATTCTACTTCTTCCCGTAGCGGATTGAGGCTGCGGATCTCAATGGCGCGAACCGCCGCACCCTGCTGTCTCCGGTGCAGCATCCCTATGGCCTCACTTTGCTGGACTCCTACATCTACTGGACTGACTGGCAAACTCGCAGCATTCACAGGGCTGACAAGGACACTGGTGCTAATGTCATCCTGGTGAGGGCAAACCTGCCTGGCCTCATGGATATTCAAGCTGTTGACAGGGCACGGCCCCTCGGTAAGTTGCTCCCCAGGTGGCAGATGGTGGTGGTGGTGGTGAGGGGAGTCCTTCAGAGCTGTCATTGGAAACAGTCCTTTGGTGTAAAGCAGGAGTGATAGAGGGACTTGCCAAAAATCAGCTTTTCTTTTGATGCCTTCTTTTAAGGCATCGCTTCTTCCTTCTTTAACTATTTTTGCACTCCTCCCTGTTTACCCAGCTCTATAGTTCTAGTGTTGATTACTGGATGCTTTTTGACCCCTTTGTCCCATTTCCTTCATTGGATTGCACTGACAACTTCATTCTTGCACACAGCAGAGCCACTTTCTTAGGACAACCGAACAAGTCATGCCTTACTAGGCTTCACCAGACTGTACTGACACTGGACAATTTCCCTTCTTTAACTCCAGAAGACTCTAATTCTTCTTAAACCAGTCGCCGAAATATTATTTCAAGTTCTAGTATTATTTCCCAATCACTGAAGGCTTCATCTTCTTGTCTGCCTCTTTGCTCTGCAAAATCTCTGCTGCTTTAGTTGCTCTTTATGTATCATGTTGTCCAACTATTCTGTGCCAGAGTCAATTCTTTGTTACTCCTTGGGGATCCTGTAACACCCTATCTTGCCTCCTTGCTTTTCAGTGGAAGTTGTTGCTTTGTGCTGTGGTTTTATTTCTGTAGAATTTCCCCAATACATACTTCTATAGAAAACTCTGCTGCTTTTCCTGCGGTTACTAACAGCAGAACATCACTCCTGATTGCATAACTTGGCAACATAACTTCAAGCTGACCAAAAGTCTAGCCATCATATCCACATTGTCTTCTTCCTACTCCCTGCACCTGTCTCCTGGGCTTATTCCCTCCTAGTAAATGTATGCTGGGTTCTTTACAATTTAAAAAAAAGTTATTATATGACCCTAATATGTCAGGCATTTCCAGCAGGCTTCTCTGATGCCTTTGTTTACTTGCCACTGTGTGCAGCTAAGTTGAAACAGAAGCTTCTTTGTCAGCCTGGCCTCTGGTACATTGTCACACAATTTCCCTACAGGGTTGGATCTTTCTGTCAGCATTACCATTTGTAGCAGTAATAAAGTTAAACTGCACTTGCGTAAGTCTGGGAGCATTTGGCTATTTCTTTTTCCCTGGGAAAACTATGATTAGCAAGGAATGCAGGTTAAGATTTTTCTTCTTATGATCCCTCTTCTTATGGACCCTCCTGTTCTCTTTGCCAATCATGCCCATACCTACTGTGGATCTTGCAGAGAGGGGAGAGCATCTCTGTACAAAGGCCTGTAGATTCCCAGCAAGGCTGGGATGGTGAGGATGAACTCAGCTGCTAGCAAGTTGTGCACGTAGACTTTAAAGTAAAGCATTGGTCTGTGAGATCCTAAAACTACGCTTTCCCTGTTTCTAAAGGCTTCAATAAATGTGGAGTTCGTAATGGTGGCTGCTCCCATCTTTGCTTACCTCACCCCACTGGTTTCTCCTGTGCCTGCCCCACTGGCATCCAGCTGAAGAGAGATGAGCAGACATGTGACTCTTCTCCAGAGACCTACCTACTTTTCTCTAGCCGCGCTTCCATCCGTCGTATCTCGCTGGACACCAGTGACCACACAGATGTGCACATACCTGTCCCTGAGCTGAACAATGTCATTTCTCTGGACTATGATAGTGTGGACGGCAAGATTTACTACACAGATGTATTTCTCGATGTTATCAGGTAGGTGCCAGTCAGCTGCTTGGCCAGTCCCCAGGTCACCCAGTGACTTGTGCTGAGTTTGCCAGTAAACTGGGGAGACTGAGCACTACTCCAGTGCTTACACCTTGTTCTTGGTACACAGCATCATGCTGAAGGTGTGCTTAACCTGCTGGAGACAGGGGCAAAAGCATTATTACTTTCTGGGAGGTATTATTATGCAGTGGCCCTGTGATTGATGGAGATCCAGCTTTCCAGGAACTACCTATTCCTCACTGCCCTTTGTCATTGATTTTGATCCAGGCGGGCTGATCTGAACGGCAGCAACATGGAAACTGTTATTGGTCAGGGTTTGAAGACTACAGATGGCCTGGCAGTGGACTGGGTTGCCAGGAACCTCTACTGGACAGACACAGGACGCAATACCATCGAAGTGGCCAGACTGGATGGAAGCTCCAGGAAAGTGCTGATCAATAACAGCCTAGATGAACCTCGAGCCATTGCTGTCTTTCCCAAGAAGGGGTAGGTATGGGGTTGTTGGTGGGGCAGGGAGAGGGGCTGCACAGAGGCAAGCTGGAAGAGGAGGTTTTGGGAGGAAGAAGAGATGTGCCATGTGAATCTGCAGGTACCGGTAAGAGGTTGACTTTGAGTGACTTGTAGTAGTGAGGCAGACAGGGAATTTGAGGGTTGGGCAGATAGCTGTGAGAAGCAGGCTATATTATTCTTTTTGAACCTGAAGAATCTGGCAGTTTCATTCATAACTAAAACTTTCTGAAGGCCAAGTGAAATGGTCTTTTCTTCTTACACTTGCCTTTTATCTCTTCAGGTATCTCTTCTGGACAGATTGGGGTCACATTGCTAAAATTGAACGGGCAAATTTGGATGGCTCTGAACGTAAAATCCTGATTAACACTGACCTAGGGTGGCCCAATGGATTGACTTTGGATTATGACACCAGGAGGTCAGTGAAAGATTTTCTATACTTGCATATACTTTCTGTACTTCCTATACTTGCATAGGGTTAAGGGATGTAATGAATTTTTTAGCACTCTTAGCTTTATTTATTGGAGTAGCACTGTGGGTTTGGGTTTGATTTTGGGGTGTTTTGGGGCTTTCTTCTATAGCTTTTATTTCCTGATTCATCTTATGATTCCATGATCTTGGTCAGCAAATGACTAGAAAGTAAAGAGAGGTTTGAATAGGTGGAAGCTCACCTCTTTCCCTGTGCCTTCAGGATATACTGGGTGGATGCTCACCTTGATCGCATAGAGAGTTGTGACCTCAACGGGAAGCTACGACAAGTGTTGGTCAGCCACGTGTCACATCCCTTTGCTCTGACACAGGTGAGAAGATTTTTCTGCTGCCACCATTCTCCCTGGTGTGTTGATGAGTTTGTACAGTGGAGTTTGGGAACAGGGAAGTGTTGCAGTCTGAGGAAACCAAGATGGCTGAGGGGATAATGCTTAAATCTTCTCTGGAGCTAACAAAGGAAGTTTGTCTGAACTGTGGGGTGTAGACAGTCATCTTCTTTACAATAAGAGGGTAAGGGTTTGGAAAGGCCTTTGTTTTGGGCCTTCTGCCACTGGGATGTGTTTTTTATGGATATCCTGTGTCTATATGACTAAATATGCTAATAATGGCTGTGATTTTTCTTTGCTGTCTCCCTGAGCAGCAGGACAGATGGATATACTGGACTGACTGGCAAACGAAATCTATCCAGAGAGTGGACAAATACTCTGGGCGGAACAAAGAGACAGTCCTCGCCAATGTTGAGGGATTGATGGATATCATTGTGGTTTCTCCTCAGAGACAGACAGGTAAATAGAAGGACCTTGATTCAGGCAAATTCTGATTGTAGACCAAAAGAACTCTAGAACCACCGCACTATTGTGGATGTCAAGTAAGGACAACATCCTTTTTTATGCTCAAACTATTCACACTTCTTCCCTTAGCTCATTCCTTGTCTGTCTGTGACTTTTCAGTGAAGTACATCTTAAAGGTTTTCTGTTAAAGCTTTGATTAGCAAATATCACTTTCTTGTTGTTCACCCAACATTGTGTTAAAGCAGAAGAATGTGAGGTTTTGGGTTTTTTTTGTTTTTTTTTTAATCTATGCAACTGTGTTGTTGGGGCTTCTGTCTAAAGATTTCCAGTACCTTCCTTTCAAGACTGCCCTAATCCAATTCAGTGTTTGGCTATTGTCATCACTTTTAGCAATCAGATGACGGGCAGGGCATATGCCAAAAACAAAATAACTTGCTGGATTTCTAAGAAGTGTTTCTGGCTGAGCAGCAAAGAAGGTTGTTGCTCTGAGCCCCTTTTTGTTCAGATGTAACATATTTAGAAGATTGTTTGTTCTTTCCAGGTAATAATGCTTGTGGAGTGAACAATGGAGGCTGCACTCACCTCTGCTTTGCCAGGGCTTCTGACTTTGTCTGCGCGTGTCCGGATGAGCCAGATGGGCGGCCCTGTTCTACGAGTGAGTTTACTGAGTGTCAGCTGGGTAGTAGCTTCCATAAGTGAGCCACTGCTGCTGCTTATGCAGTGGCAACCAGAGCAGATGTGGCTCTCCAGTGTGTAGATCTTATGCAGTCATATATTGGAACTGAGGCCAGTGGTTGGGAGTAAGCCTCCTTGTCCTTTCTGCTGACAGACTGGGTTTGAGATGGGAAGGCTGCTCATATAAGCTATAGAGAGTTTTGGAAATGTCCTATCAGACTTGTTTATCTGTCCCACGAAGTTGGAGTCCTGCTTATTTTTCTCTCTTGTTCTAGTTCCTGGTGTGGTGCCCCCTGGTCCAGAACCAACCAGTGTAAGTGAGAGAAGTCAAACACCACCTGGCAGACTAGGTACTTCAACAACCAAACCTCTCACATCTCTGGAAACAGTGGAAGGAAAGTAAGTGTTCTTGTTCCCTTGGAATTGGGGTGGGAAAGTCCCAGCTTTTGCAAGGTTCTACATGAAAGCCCCCTCTGGTTACAGTCATCCATATATATCTATCCCTAGAGGATAAAAGAGGATATTCCAGCTCCAGATTTCACATTCTTAATGAATGAAACTATTATGACAAAGATGCAGTTGAGATGGCAAAGAGCCATTGTTGAGATGGCAAGAAACAGCTGGAGATCCTTTCTGTCCGTGTTGTTGAAATATGTGTGTGGGCTGACTGTACTGAAGTGTTAAAATCCACCTTTAGCTGATATTTCATAATTTGATTGATTTTTGAATCTCCTAATTTTGAGAACCTATTTCTGAGAGGAGGACAGAGGAGTCTGTTGCTTCAATGCACTGAAACATCTCAGACTAGACCCACACAGCTGAGGAAATGGTTCTGCCCTGGGAAGGGGATAGCTTGCTTGGGGCAGAACAGAATCTTTGCAGCACTAACATTTAATTTACAGTGCAAGTAGTTAAGAGACTCTTTTCTGCTAATTCCCTACAGCCTGCTATTCATACAGCTCAGCAAAAGAGTGGTTCTGTAGTATATGGTTGAGTTATTTACAGAGCAAAACTTGCACTTCGTTAAGTATGATTTATTGGACAGAAATGTCTTCATGCTGACTCTGAGACATTTTGATTTTTGCTTCAGCACTAATGCTGAAATTTGTTTCCTGGAAGATGTGAGTACATCTGTGTACCTGAGAGGCAAATCTAGAATGAATTGGATATAAAGATACTGCCAACCAATAATAGATATATCCGTGCACACCACCTGTATGTATAGTTGTCTCTTCTCTGGATGCAGAATACTGAGGAAGAAAAAGGAAGACCTGTGTTTTTTAACTGGAAAGGGAAGGGATATCAGTGCTAGCCCATTCCATCCTGTTTTTTGAGACCTTTGTTATTGTTGATTCTACTTCTAGTAAATAACTGTCCTTTTGTCATTCAGCTGCTCTGACAAAGATGCCAGGCAAGGCTTGTGTACTCGTGCCAACGAGGCGGTGTTGGCCACCATGGGTGAGTTGCTTTTCTTTAACTCTTCTCCACCAGTTGTTCCTCCAGATGTGCTCAGGCATCCCAGTCCATAGGTCTGGAACTGAAATTTCTGAAATTCAGACTTAAATTACTCCAATGCCCTCTGAGTAGAGCAAAATGCCTCTGTAGACATTCATTAACCTAGATAGGGACTTTTCCAAGTGACTCCTTGGTCTGAAGAATTGTTCTGTTTTCTTTCATCCTATACCTCATCCACTGGGCTCTTCCCATTAATAGTACTCTATTTCACTGTCCCTTTTGTGTTTAGTTGAAGATGGTTGACTGTAGTAATTGCTTCCCATTGCAGGAGTAACCTGTCAGCAAGTAACCTGTCATGTACTCCTCCATTACAACCCCATTACAAAGCTCTTGACACTTACTGATTTGCTGGGGCCTGGGTGGGAAGAAAGTTGTTTGTTTCATAGGAAGCCAAACAAAACCCTTTGCTAAACATTAATGTGCTGATGTTTTAGTTTACATACTTCTGTATGAGTAAAGCCCCAGCATCAGGCATTACACCAAGGTCAGTATTATCCAGTGAAATATAAAAGTACATAAATTACCCTTGATATTCACTTTCAGGAGAAGGACTGCATGTCAGCTACATTATTGGAGGTCTTCTCAGCATCTTGTTTATTTTGCTGCTTATTGCTGCTTTAATTATATACAGGTAAGTGATCTTTTTTCCCTCTCCTGCCCAATTGTAAACTCTTGCGTTGTAGAAGAAAGTCTCTGAAAGCACTAAATCTTTCTTTATTTTCATTTACAGTCCTTTTTTCCTTCATTGGAAGGAGTGCTTGATGATTTTATTTGCAAGGTTTGAGTCCTGTGCCTCTAAAGTGTTTGCAATGCAGTTCTACTATTTGAAACCTTATTGGCTAAATTTTCTGCAGAGAGCTTATGAGTTATGGACAGGAATGTGAGATAATTCATATCTCAGTAAGTGTATGAGCTCATGTGCTTTCTGACAGATAACTTCACCAGTTACTGCCATGATAGCTTTTGTGATTACATGGCAGTGCCTTGCTGTACTGCTAGCTAGTAAATGGACTCATAGCTGAAGAGCCAGGTGAAGCCAGAATTCTCTCTTTGGAGGACAGTGGAGATGGCTGAAGCCATCCACTTGCTGAGCACTCAGGAACTTTGCATCCTGGCAGTGGGTTCCTGTGACTTTTCTGACAGCTCTCTCCCTCTAGGCATAATAAGTCCAAGTTTACGGACCCTGGCTTGGGGAACCTAACCTACAGTAATCCTTCATATCGGACATCTACCCAGGAGGTGAAGATTGAATCCATTCCCAAACCAACCATGTACAACCAGCTGTGCTACAAGAAGGAGGTAAGAACTGCTACTAAGGACATGGAAGCCCAGCCCAAGCTGCTGTTGAATATCACAGGCCTCACTAGGTGGAAGGATTGCAACTTGTGAGCATTTACCTGTAGGACACAGAGGGACAGCTTCAGTGCATTGCTCAGACTGCTATGGACATCAGCCAGCAACACTTCTTCACTAGTGAGCTGTAGTGAATTTGACCTGTCTTTAGTTCTCTGCTTCTTATCCACTCCCACAGTGTCTTGTATTTCATTTGCACTGAGTGCTGGCCCTTGAAAGTGCATGAGCCAATTGAAATTGTCTTCCTTGGATACAGGTCCTGGTTAGTGACTTGCACCAAGGTTGCTTTGGACAGTCACCAGGGGAACCAGGCAGCCAGAAGGGGTTTGGTAACAAGAAAATGGCTCCTGGCTGTGCACAGCCTGAAAAGGGTGGGATAGGGGAAAAAAATAGAGCCCTTATTAAATAGAGCATTTTAAAGGCTCTTCAGAGGTCCGTACTTTGTGCCACATGATGGAGAGAGTTTAATATGATATCTTGCAGCACTTAGTTTCTCCTCTCTTTTCTCCTCAGAAGCTTTCTTATCACTCAGATAGCTTCTCATCCTCCCTGTTCTGATTTCCGTCCACATCCTCGTGTCAGGTATCACTGCTCTGTGTGTTTGATCCTGCCTCCCTCACTCAAGCTCTGCTGTGTGGCTCAAGCGCTGTCCGTACTAATTGCTCTTTCTTGGTTTCCTCCCCTGCTTTTATGTCCTTAAACTAGCTCTACAGTCTGTCAGGAACATGCAAGTAATTTTCTGTGGCAGATTGTTTGGTCTGGGCTTTGGCTACTCATACTCACTGATATTTTGAACAGGCAGCTTCTGTTAGGACAGTTTGTGATTATCTGTTAGATTATTTGGCTCCTCTGGCAGGGATCACAGACTTACACAGGGGAAAGTTCTCCCTTACTGTTTTTCAAAGGTACTATCCAATAGATTCCCCAAATCTTCAAGCCATTTTAGCTTTATCTATTAAGGATAAGCCAGGATTATTTATCTGGGAATCTAAATGCTTTCCATTTTCCCTTAATTCTGATGCTCCTTGATATACAAGTTAGATTTCACTATTTTAATCTCAGTGTGGTCCCTTTTGCCTCTGATAATTTTTGTTGATTCCCTATAATCTCCTTCCCCTCTGCTGCTGTGAGACTTGGACTCAACAGTGGTATTCCAGCTGTGAGAGGTGAATCTAGAATGACTCAGATGTAAAGATTTGCAAACCTTGAATTGATCTCCTGTCTACTTTTACCATGAGCTTTTCTGTCTGTTTCTGCTTCCCATTTTGTTTGGTGGGGTTTTTTTCCTTCCTTTTTAGGCTCAGTGTTGTTACTTTCTTCTGTCAGGGAATATGTACAGTTGAATGAGAAGAGCAGCCTCATCCTCATTCTGCTTCCACAACTGAAGAATCAGGGAGTTTGGAATGAGAGCCCTTGCAGGGAGGACTCATCTGGGGGTGGTAAAGAACTAAAGGAAGCTTAAAATGGGTTCTGTCATTGTGGCAGTTAAAGCCAGTGGCTGTTTACATGGAGGTCCAGCTCTTTGTCTGCTTCCCTGTCTTTATTCCAGCTCTGCATTGCTCTTTGCCATAGTTTTCCATAGACTTATTTTTTTCATTCATCTGTCTTCTCCCTAGACTGGTCCTGACCACAGCTACACTAAGGAGAAGATCAAGATTGTGGAGGGAATATGCCTTTTGTCCAGTGATGATTCCGAATGGGATGACCTGAAGCAGATTCGGAGCTCCCGCGGAGGGATCCTCCGGGACCACGTCTGCATGAAGACAGATACGGTCTCTATCCAGGCCAGTTCTGGGTCACTGGATGACACTGAAACTGAGCAGCTGCTACAGGAAGAACAGTCTGAATGCAGCAGTGTTAACACAGCAGCAGCCACTCCTGAGCGGCGGGGCTCGCTCCCAGACACAGGCTGGAAACACCAACGCAAGCCCTCCACAGAGAGTGAGGTCTAAAATACACGTGACTTTGGGAGCAGTCATACCCTCCCTACCCTCTGCTCTGGACAGGAAAGACAGACTCTGCCTGCCTGGCAGGGAGGGGCACAGAGAACAGCCTCTCTTGCAAGGGGCCTGAGACTGAGACTGCCTTTCAGCATGGCACCTGGGCAGCTGTGTTGTTGTGTCTGGAGAAGGAGGATGGGTGGGTTGGTTGGAACCCAGAAACCCTTTTGACTCATTTTCACTGTCTGTGGTTTATTTATATGTTCCCTTTTCCTGGAAGTTGCCGCATTAACTTTTGCAGTGACTCGTCTGGCCTGAATCTGGTTCAGAGTGTCTGTTCCCTGGCAACCTGCAAGTCCTGTGCCATCCAGCTCACGGTCAATGCCCATGAAGAGAGCAGAGCTGTCTCATTGCTGGTTCCTGGTCACAGAAGTACCCCTAGTCATTCCAGCACTAGCAGCACTCTTTGAGGCTTTGTGTTGAGGGGTCTCTGACATGAGAGAGGTCTTTTATAGATGGGATATAGTTTGGGGCTCAAGAGGACACTGACACAGCATCAGGTCACCTTGTAAAGGCATAAAGAGGAGATAACCACAGCTGCCGAGACTCACTTCATGAGAGCATCACTGCTTACTTTCATATCTGCTACTAAAAACTTTAAGGAATGCTCAGATGGGAGCACTGTGTCTGTTGCTGGCAGTGGACACTGCTCCTGTTCTCCCCTTTCTCATTAAAACATGTTTCTACTCTGGAAAAACAGGAGTCAGCAAGTGCCCCTTTCAGAACTGTTCCTGTGGGTACTGGAATCTGTGTGCTGAACTTGAGACAAGAAGAAATTGTTGTTTTACTTAGCTCTACAGGGCTAATGGGGGTATATGGGTCTCAGCAAGACCTAAATTTTACTGATCTTTGCATAACTGATACATAAAAAAAGAAAAAGAAAATTTGCTAGGTCCCCACTAGTTCCAATTCTGTAAGGTCCCAATTATTTTGGCCTTTAGGACCTTTGATTACCATAATAAGGGAAAAGAGATAATTCCTAGGTCGAGTCTTTCCCAGGGGAATGCTCAGTGCTGACAGTTAGGACCTGCTTTATTACTAGGCTGAGCCCATTTGACCTAGAATGGGAGACAATGATCAGGGAGCTGCGAAGGCCATTCTAAGTAGTTGTTTATCAGACAGAATTGCACTTTAAGTTCTTCTGTTACCACTAAATAGCTCTCATTGCCAAATAATTTTTCCCATCAGCTGCATGAGCTTCAGTTCTCTCGCCTCCAAGACTCTTACCCTTTAGGGAATGTCATCCTGCCCTTGCAGCCAAAACCCAGCAGCATTTGGAGCTGGGTCTTGCATGCTCCCAAGGACTATTGCCACCTCTTCATACTCTCTTGTCATCTGTTTGTTCAAAAAGAAAAAAGAGAAAATATTGCTTGACACTTTTCCAAAAGCAAAATTTATATTAACCCCTCAAATCATATGGTAAAATATTAAGCATTAAGCCAGATCCTTGGAAGCAGAACTTCCCGGTGAAGAATTTCTCACTGCAGACTTTGTAACCTCTTTTATCGCATGGGAAGAGGTCAAGTACATTCCCATCCATGGTGTAAAGAGAACAAAACATACACTGGGGTATGGTTCAGAGGTAGGGGGAGGGTACAACTCCCATGCAATATTTTTTTTCAGCTGATTAAAAAGGAGAATTATCCTACTTTGCTCGAACCTTGTTTATATGCTAACAGTCCTGCTACCCCTGAAAAACACCACAGTTGCCAATAGTTTGCCTGTACTTTTCACAGTAGAGGTAGCTTTGTAGATAGGGGAAGATTGCAGCTTTGACCTGGCTAGGTGGCTTGAGACTCTGTCCCTAACTGCACCATTGGGCTGACTGGTGTATATTCCTGTGGAAAATGAACTGGAGCTAAGGCTTGGATTTCCCTGTGTAATGTGGGACTCTTCCCTACTCCCAGAGGGATTTATTTTTTTTTAATTAGATTTTTATTTAATTATTTATTTGACTCCAGCCTTGGAAGCATTGATTTTGTTGGGCAGAGGCACTTTCGGATTGAGGTGTGGACTTGACTAGGAACTGAGACAGGAGTGCATATCATTGACATGGACGCTGCCCATCTAAGCCACTTCACGCAGGGACAACACCAGAGGGCTCAAGCATAAGCAGAAGAATCAAATCATGAGCAGAAACCATGTATAGGGGCAGGGGCATCAGGGCTGGGAGTGGGGACATGGGGAAGGAAGGCTCTGACCTGTAGGACAGCAGGGTTTCTTTGGGTTTTGGAATGGGTTGTTCTTTTTTTCTCCCAGTAGCTTATATGACCATGCACCAAAATCCTGAGGTGGGCCAGGGGTGAAGGGAAACATCTGCCCAGACCTGTTCTTAAGATTAAGTCAGCCTGTCAAAGTAACTGCTGTCCAAGTCACAGGTGTGGAAGGGAAGGGAAAAACACAGTCAGTCTTCTCAACAACTCATGGTGTTTGTGATCTCCACCTTGATCAATGTTCTCTGCAGCTTCTTAGGAGAGACCCTGCACACTCCAGCCTAACAACCATTCATCACTGCTCTCTGCTCCCTTCCTCAAATGATTATGGTGAAAAGGAACAATAAAGTGTCACACAGCCTCCTCTGCCAGAGAGGTGGGCAGAAATTCGTGTCTTTTTTCTAGAGACAGCCCCAGTGAGATGCTGCCTTGGGGATGCATCATGGTTCCCATTCCGGGGAAGAGAAGACCCTCGTTGCACTTATGATGTTAAGAATGTAGAAAGGCTACTGGAGGATGATCTCTTGAGCACTGATTTACTATGTAAAAAGCAAACCTCTCTCCTATCTGTCCTGAGCTAACGTCAGTGATTTCCGTGTGTTCCTGTGTAATGGTTTTAACGTTACTCACTGGAGACATTGGATTTTCTGGAGTTATTTAACCACTGTGTTCAATATTTTAGGGGTTGATGATAATTTAATATAAATTTAGCTTTTCTTAACCACTCTGCCTGGCTTCTGGTTGTGAATCATGCATGTTCTTTGGACTTTCCTTTGAATGAGGAACTCCCAAACCTGTCAGACAGGACCTCAACTTTGCTTTATTTGAGAGGAGCAAGAAGATAGGAAGAGATTTGGGTTCGTAGAAACCTGATTGTAGCACACACTGTACCCTTTTGATTTTGAATCAAGGGCCCAATATCTACAGCACTTCTGCAGATTCTTTCACACACACAATACCTCTCACTCTGCATCACCTTGCATTTTCACCCCCTCTTTAACATGGCAACAGCAGAAGGGGCTGTTCGTATTAGGACTGTAGAGTTCTCAAGCCTCTGCGAAGTGGAAAATAAAGTTCTGAAGAAGAGCTGATTTTTCTTTCTGCAGGCGGTTTTGTTTAAGCTTCTGTTGACTTTTTTTTATAACCAAGAGTTTCAATAGTGCCAAAGGCTGAGTAATGAATGAAACATGCATTAAAAACTGACACTACAGTACTGATAGTAGTCTTATAACACATCCTGTCCCTTTCTGATGAAAGAACTACCTAAAACATTTAAAACAACTGTATTTCTGCTCATTTCACAATTGAAGCACGGTGTAGAAGCCATTTCAATCAAGTCATGAAAAAATTGTCTCTCTTCCAAAAAACTGATGGTGCTGACATGGCACGGTGAGGAGAGGTCAGTGTAAGATTAATTGTAGTTGTGTGCATGGCATTCTGGCGTCCCTTGTCTTCGTTTCTGATTACCCATAAAAAAATTTCCTTCAATTTTTAAAGCTGAAGTGAAGGAACAAACGAGAGAAAACACACTGTGCTCCAAAACCAGTTCACAGAATGGGTCGGGGTGGAGAGGACACTGCGGGTCACCTGAGCCAACCTCCCTGATCAAGCCGGGTCACGCCAGAGCACATGGCACAGGACAATGTCCAGACAAATCCTGTGATATCTAGTGAGGGAGACTCCACAACTTCTCTGGGCCCTCTCCCAGTGCACGGTCACCCATACATTAAAGAAGTTCCTCCTATTCATGTGGAATTTCCTGTGCATCAGTTTGTGCCCGTTTCCTCGTCTTATTGCTGGGCACCACGGAGCAGAGCCTTCTGACACCTCTTCAGATACTGACAGACATTGGTGAGGTCCCCTCTCAGTCGTTTCTTGAGTTGCTGCTTTACAAACTCACTGATCGTAAAGCGAGGGCCCATTGCTCTGTAACAGGATCTTCTCCAGAGCCGAATCCATCAGCTCCGAGATGCTTTAGCCCTTTGCCGGCGGGTCCCGCGGTCTGACCCGGATGCCTTAGGACCTGCGCCTCTCGCCAGGCGCTGCTCCGGCCGTAGAGGGCCCGGCAGCCCCCTCCTGCATCCCCCATGGGGACACGGCGGCGGCCGAGAGGGCGAACGGGCGCGTCTCGGTAGCTGCCGAGCGAGGGGCGCGCGGTGCCGCTGGAGCCGCCCGCGGCGGTGCGCGCTCCCGATGGCCCTGCCGCTGGTTCGGGAGCGCGCGGAGAGCACGCGCTGCGGCTGCCGGATTCAAACGGGCCAATGAGAGGCGCGGGCGCGAGCGCGGGCGGGGCCGGCAGCGGCCAATGCGCGCGGCGGACACTGGGAGGTGCGGGCGGTGCTGGCGATTTCAAACCCCGCCGAGCAGCCGCCGGACCGTCACCGGCCCGACCCGCCGGGCCCAGGTGAGACCCGCCGGCCTTGTCCCTGCCCCGGTGAGCTCCGGCCCCTTCGCCGTCCGCTCTCCGCGCCCGTGGGAGGGTGGCTAGGCCTGCCTCCGCCGCCAGGCCCGAGCCTCCCCGTTTCTCCCGGGAACCGTGTGGAGGCGTAGTCCCAGCGGTGCGACATCTCCCCGCGGGGATGGCCCGGGCCCACGGGCTGCGGCGGCATCCGTTCGCAGAGCCCGGCGGCGTGACGATTGCGGCTGGTAGCGGAGAGAGGCCGCGGCCTGTACCGCGCCGCGCCGCGGAGGTGCAGCTCGCTCAGGCCGCCCGCCAGCCGGGGGGCGATGGGGCCGCTGCGAGCCCGCGGGCTCGGCGGCTCCGCCTCGGCCGCCTCCGTCCGTTGTGGGCCTGGGGCTGCTGCTGGGGGCCTTCCGTGGGAGGCGGCCGGGGTGGTGGGCCTGGGAGCCGCCGGGGGAACGGGGCACTTCTGTCCCCTGAGGCTGCGTGCAGGATCGGTTCCCCCTCTAGAATGTCCTAAGCAAAGCGTTCTCTGGGGTAATTGTAGTTCTAGAACCAAGGGCGTGAGCTCATCTCTTATTTCTGCAGCTCTGTTGTTGGGTGCGAGTGTTAAGATTGCCAGAGCCCCTCTCCAGGAGGTGCTTCCTGTTGAATCCTGTAGTATATGCGAAGAAGAGCTGGATAGAAGTGTGTCCCATGCTTCTGCAAGCACACTTTTCCTGCATTTCATTTGATTTTGTTTCTGAAACAGATAGTCTTGTGATTCTTCCAAAGACAGTACTTTTCAGGTTGGTGTGCAGAGGGTTTTCCTCCTGAATCTGGAAGTTTTGGGTTGGAAGACAGGCTGAGGAATGACACCTCTGTGTGCCTTAAGCAAACCAGAATTCTGTTCTAAGAATAAAAAAAAATTAAAAATCATAGGTGCTACAGTTTTCTAACTGATTTGTGTTTGCTGTGTGTGACCTATCTGGTTATTCTGCAGTTTTTACTTTTTGCTGTTTGATTTTCTGCTGAGCCTGCAGTGCAGTTCAAGTTGCCTTCTGCAGGTGAGAAGGGGATGAGTAGTTGTCGGGATGTTGAGCTACCAGCAATGGGAGCCCTTCCTAATGTATTACTCTTGTATCAACTAAAGTGTTGCTCTAGGCTTTCAGTGAATCTATTAGTTTGAAACTGTAAAGCTGCTCAGTTCAGAATCCATGGAGTCTTGAATATTGGCATATTCTAAAGGTGTACTCACACAAGTCTGTTATTAAAACTTTGAGAAAGGTTCACCTCAGAAGGTAGAATGATTGAGTGCAAATTGCCTGTATAATTTTGACTCTAATGTCTAACATGAGATCAGTTGATTGTACAAAATTTAGAATTTGGTTTGGTTTTCTTGCCTCAGGCTTGGCCTTTCTTTAAACTTTGCTGTTTTGGTAGCTTCCCCTCATATTGAACTTTCTGATTGTTTGGTTTTTTTCCTACTTCAAGAATTGTGATAGGGCTAAGCCTTATAAGCAACATTGGGAGAGTGATATATCAAAGCAGAATCGCTGACAAATGACCTTCAGGTACAACAGACTGTTTCTGAACAAATGGTTGCAGATGTATTGAAAGTAATTCTCAAAGACAAAGTTGGGTACATTAATTAGGCGACTTACTATAGGAGACATTATGTGACAACTTCACAAAAAGAAATTTGAATTTTAGAAGTAAGGGGGGTTATTCAGACTGCTTTAGATCTGTATTGATGGAAGGTTCCTCCCTTGGTGTTGTAATGTGAAAAAGGGAATGCATGGTGATGGAACATGATTGCTGGTTCTTGTACACATAGGACTTGTATTTTGTCAGACTTAACTTTTCATGCTGGCTCTTATCCTTCCCCTTGTATGGGTCAGTTATGTAAGCTGGGCCTCTGTCTCTGAAAACTTTGTTTGCCACGGTGGGTCTGTGCTCTCATACCAAAGTCTGCTAAAATGGGAAGATCTTGTTCCTATTTAATAGTCGATGCAGGAAACCTGAATTTCAGTGTAATGTTATAAATGGTTTCACTCCGTGTGTTTGGTGATAAATATACAGCAGAAAAGCACTTAGCATGTTGTATGCTCCTTCAGTCAATCGTTTTGGGAGTTTTTTTGCTACCCAGTTGTCATCTACAAATGCAGCACTTCTGTTTGCCTCTTCTTATGTTTGACTAAAGCACATCTTAAACAGTACATCCAATTAGAAACTGCTCTGAATATTTTGTGGAGTAGAGATAACTATCTTAATTATGTAATTTGGAGGATTTTGTTGTGAAGGATGCGTGACTGGAAGGACACTTGAAAGATGTAAGTGCTTGCAAACCTTTAATTAAGGTTTTCAAAGTCGCGGTCAGTGTTCATCTGGTTCCCTTTTTTCCCATTCCTACCCCTCCTCTGTTTCACACTACCAGCAGCTGTCCTTATATGGTTTATAAAAGAAATATATAAACTTGTATTGCTAATTTGTTTGTAAACTATTTAATGTAAATGGTTTGTCAAGTCTGCCGGAGTAGGATGGCATTAAAGCCATTTGCATCTGTAGCAGAATGGTTGGTTCAAGACAACATAGTCCAAGGCTAATATTGTGTAGCTTTGCTGGTGCTTTGTTGTGGACTGTTCCCAGTGGTTCATTTTATATGGGTGGAGTTCTGAAGTGACATTGAAAAGCCTTGTACCTTTTGTTTAAACTAACTATTGCCTTGCACCGGGCAGTGTTGCTCTGGCTTGTTTGAATAAAGAGTCTCTTGACCTGAGCACTTGTACATTGTCTGGAGTTGTCTCTGACAGCTCGGTTGCTGCCAATGTCAGATGTTGAAAAGCAGAAGCTGCTGTGCGTGTTTGTGCCGTTCTGCTGCAGGGGTAGAGTGAGGTGGTAGGAAAAGTTACTTGGGCAATGCAGTGGGAAGCATAGCTGGTGCTAGCGGTGCCTGGAAAAGGCATCTTTCTTCAGCTAGCTAAAAAGATGACTGGAGAAATACAGCCTTGCATCACATGGCTTGATGCTCTTCTGAGGAGGAAGCAAGTGACACCCAGTTCCCACCATACCAGCTTCTTCAGTTGCTATTGTCACTGTAGAAAAGGCATCTCAAAATGTCAGACGATGGGTTAGAGAGATTGCTGATGAATCAGCTCCACCAGAGCGCTGTCATTACACATCTTGCAGCAGCATGAAATGCGGGGATGGTGTGGTGCCAGGCTCTTCGTTCGTACCTCCTTTGAAGGCACGGTTTCTCCTTCCCCACGGCTGGCCTTGTTCCTGCTGTCGGGTTTCAGAACCGCTCCCTCCTTCAATTAGGGATTGCTGGATGATTGGGATAATGTCTGCTGCATGCTGGGCTATGACCGCAGCTCCCTCTGTTAGAGCAGTAATTGTTCTGACGGGCATGGGCGTTCGGGGTATGACTCATGAGGCCAGCAGGCCTGGCGGGCCAAGCTGCTCACTGGTCGCCGGCCCGGCGGCCCCTTCTTTGCCGAGAGGCGGCACCGCGGCCGCCGGCAGGGCCGAGCAGAGCCTGCTGCCTCTCGCCCGGCCCCGCGGGGGCGGCTCGGCGGCGGCGGGAAGGGAGCGCCATGTGCCCGGGGCTGCTGCGGGGTCAGCGCGGCGGGGCCGCCGCTACCCTGCCCTGCCCTGCCCGCCTTTGTCTGGCCCCGGCGCGGGCCGGCTCCCGCCCAGGTGCGGCCGCGGCGCCCCGAGCCCCGCCCGCGGCGGGGAGGGGCTCTTCCCGGCCCGCCCGCGGTTCCCGCCCGCTGCTGCCGGGAGCCGGCCCGGAGCTGTCAGGGTGAGTGTCCGGCCTGGCCCGGCCGAGCCGCGGGCGGTGCGCGGCGGCGCTGCCAGGGCCCGGCCCGGCCCGGCCGTGGGGCGGGGGCGGCGGGCACAGACAATGCCGGGCGGGCGGCCTGCTCGCCGTGCCCGGCCGCGGCCTGCGGCCACACGCCCGCGGAGTGGGAAACGCCGCCGGGCTGCGGGGACGCCTCGGGGGCTGCGGGCAGACGTGGAGGGGGTGTTCTTCTGGAAGGTGCTGGGGATGGCGGGGGCGCCGCTAAAAGAAGGAAGGAAGCCGTGCTGGAGGGAGCTTCCCTTGGAGAAGGAGGGAGCTAGTGATGTCTCCGCGGGAGCTTTCCTTCATCAGCAGTTCCGGCCGTCCTTTTAAAGAAAATCACATGAGCCTTTTCATGAGCTCCGTAAAACCTCTTGAGGGGTGGGGGCCTTTGCAGCTTACAAGCACAGTCCCACTGACATCTTTCACTCACAACTGTCCACCCTTAGAATTATGTCAGTACATGCCTGTGCACTTGCCCGTGTGTTGCCCTTTTCCCTTTTGCCCTTCTCTCCTCCCTAAGACTGGCTTCACTCCAGGTTTACCCATGCAGTTACAAATTGCTTTTGGTCTTAGCTGTAACAAACACAAGGTCGGTTTATTTTGCATTGTCTCTGTTTTATATGAATGGAAAAGAATGGCCCTGGTTACTTTCAGAGGCCATGTATTAAAATGTGTTTTTCCAGAAAAATTAAGTATTTGTATATCTTACCAGTAGCTTGTCATTTGTGCTATTAAAATTTCACTGGGGTGAGTTAGGGCATGCAGATTAAAGCAGACAAGAGAGAATTTAATGCTGTTTGCTCTTTAATGCAATTTAGCGTACATTTCTCCTTTTTCTTTTTGTTATTCTGAGGTCTTTCTAATTTCTCATTGAGAGTCTTTGTATCTTGCAACTTATAATTCATCTGTCCACTGAAAATGCCAGCCTTTAAAATTCTATTAAATTTTTATTGCTTACTGTATTATGATTTCTTGGGTCTTCACCATTTTTTCAGAGACACTTTATGTTGTGTCTAAGGGGAAGGTTTGACTGGCAAATAAAAAAAAAACCCATGTTGGACTAAACTTCTAAGAAAGTGAAACTTTGTCCTTTCAGAGCCAAAGAGCAAATGGATCCAAAACTGCCATTAAACAAAAAGACCAAGCAATTCCTTCTGCTGAGAAAACTGTGGCTGCACTACCAGAGATCTGTCTGCCAAGAAGTATAGTTTTATCTGAAATGTGGCATCCAATTATATGCACTCCAAATTTATGTCCTATTGTATAGGAACATTTCAAACAGATTTTTCCTTTAAAAATACCTGTCTTGATTTCTCTGAACTTACTCTTGAGTAATGCTTTTGAGAACCTCTCAAAATATGAAAATATTTGATGATGTTCTTGTGCAACTGTAATATTCAATATGTGAAAGTGAGTAGGGAGAGGTAGACAATCAGTATCAATAAACATCTGGTTTTGTTTAGCATAAAATGGCTTCCTAGTTTGCCATTATACATCTTGTGTAGAAAATGGGCTGGAAGCTGACACTTCACAATAAAATACAGTGATGGACGATGAATGTATGCTTCAAAAGAAATCACATGTTAGAATGTTAATGATGGAAAGACTTTTCCTTAGCTGTACCCCATACTATAAGCTATGATGTTAATGCGATTCAGCTCTGCAAATTGTAGCAGGAAGAGCATTTATTTAGAAGTTGAGTAAGAGCTGTTCAGAGTAGTTCATGGTGAATCCAAACTTTGGATGTTTTCATACTTTCTCACCATCTTTTAATGTGTTGATCCATTTGTTTTCCAAACGTATGTATATTTGTTTGGGAATGCTCACTTCTATTTTTCAAATTCTTGCATTTGTGCTGCCTTGTACATGCTTTCCACTCTTGCTGCATTTTGCATGGTCTCCCTTCAAAAGATCCTCTTCTTTCCTTGATGGTCTTCATTTTCTCGCTGTTCTGTAATGTAAAGCTGCCCTGCCAAGAACTGTCAGGAAAGATTTGTTATTCATCTCCACTCCTGATTTCTCGGGTGACTTGCTTTTGGAAATGTTGCATTGACCACTTTTATGACAAGTGTCTCTCACAAAACTTACTTTGGCAGTTCAGTTGCTTAAGAGGGTTTGTTTTCTGGATTTTACCAAAATGAATGTTGTTTCTGAAATACTTAATTCTGTTTGTTCTAAGTTGTGGCAGTAAAAAAAAAAAAAAAAAATCTATGTAGGTCAACCACTTCATTGCTGCAAATTCACTAGTAATAAGGGAATTTAGCTGTGTTATCCTATAATGAGGCCACTTGCTATTTGGTTGTTGAGAAGTAATGACTTGAGGTTTGCATGTCCTTGCAAAGAAGCTTTTAAGAAAAACCTTTTTGTCAAGTGCAGGATACTCTATGATCACACAGAACCCAGTGACTTAATTGAAAAGAGAAACAATAATCTTTTATTCTGTTACATGCAAGATGCAGACAGTACAAAATCTTGGCCTTGGGACAGACATGAGCAGTGATGAAGCTAGAAAGACTGGATGTTTAAGAAGGAGCTTTCCCTCTGTGACTGTGGAATACTTTCTGAGAAATTGTCTGTTCTAAAGGGATTTGTAAATTACTGGGGGAAGTATAATTTTATCGCTATTTTTGGATGGCCAATTCAGTGCAGAAAGTAACCCATTTTGTAATTGAAGTATCGATTGTAAAAATAGTGGGGGAACTCTGTTGACCAGACTGAAAAAAAAAATAGGTGAAACTGTTTCATGGTCATTCAACGCCCTTCCCTATGCCTCTTATAGTGTGTGATTGCCCCCAAGTTAAGTGCATTGTGGTGTGGGAAGGGGAATGCTAGATGCTGTAGTGTATCACTACTGTACAAGCAAGAGGTTGTATTTGTGGCAGTGAGCTGTTGTATGTGTGTGTTTTGGTTTAGAGCAAATCTGGGAGAGAACCCCTAAAGGGGCTCTTGTAGTCAAACAGATTCAATTGGCCCCTCCCCCGAACCGGTCCGGGAGAAACTGCTGCTTTGGAGAAAAGTGAAAAAAACCATTTATTAAACAATAAAACCTAAACAATACTAAACAATAAAACTCCTTGCTGCTCTAAAAGAGATGACAAACTGAGATCACTCTGTCCTTGGGTTGCAGCTGAGCTCACCCAGCCTCTGATCAGTCCCTCAGTGCTGGAAATGTCGCAGGCCTGGCCCAGCCCGGCCCGTGGGCCACAGGTGCAGCTGCTGGTGCTCCCCTGGGTGTTCAGTCCAGAGCAGGTTTCAAGAGGTCTAAAGAAAAAGGGAAAAAACCTACAGTCCAGGGAACTTCTTTGCTTCAGCTAGCTAAACTAACTAAAACCAAAAGGAAGCTCTGTTCTGCTGTCTGTCTATCTGCAGACAACACAGTCAGGAGCAGGAATGCGGAGGACTGAGTGCAGTGTTTGAAAACAAACTGTGTCCTTCTTCTCTCCCTCCCTTCACTCTCTGGAACATGTCTTAAAGGTGCAAAACTTATTATTCAGCTTAGAACGAGATGACTGGGGATAAAAGCATCATATAATCAACTCAGGACAATGGGTAAGGATAAAAATAATTGTAAATCAGTCTGGTAATGGACAAGCCTTTTTAATAGAGTTGGTATTGACTTTAGGGTTTGAACTGAATTGAGGTTCTGATTGAGGACTGCCCTACAGTTAGACGTCTTTCCTTGGCAGAACAGATCTCTGGAGAGAAATAATGTTTCTTTTTATTGTTGAGGTAGTAAGTTCATGCTTTTGTCAGTTTTCTAAAAAAACAGTGTAGATGTCTAGTACAGGTGCCAAAATTTTATCCTGGTGTTTCTGTTGCTGGCATGTTGTGTTCATGCTTTTTTTCCATTTTTCTTCAGAATAACTATTATCTTTGTATTGGTTCCTTATGTGTTCTTCAACAAAAAAGTATAAAGAGGCAATAGCTTAAATTAGTTCCAAGTTTCTGATTAAGAATCAGAGCTACCTAATTTTCTCTAAAGTTTGTTCTGCTTGTTGTTCACAAGGGTGTATGTGACTTTGGGAAGAGACCACTGCATCTATTTATGTTGTCTGCATCCACACTGAGGAAGCAGTCCATTATTTCTATATTGGTGCATTCAAATGAAGATACTCCTAATGCCAGCTCCGTTTATACTGGCAAAGCTGTCTTTGCTGATGGCACTTGGCTGCAGAGCTAACTTAAGGAATGGGGAATTTTACTGCTGGAAACTGTTTGCTCTAGGGCATGCCCGCATCCAGTGCTAGGTGGGCTGTTTGGAAAGCTTTTCATGTGAATTCAGTCTTGTTTCTTGCTTTTGGAGAGAAGTCGTTGCCTTTATAGAGTTAGATATGTTTTACCCTCCACTTCTCTGTTTGCCGTGAGCATCTTATTTTGGGTGTGGGGTGGTGCTTTTTGTGTTGTTTTGGTGTGCATAATTGATTTCTGGTTTTTGGTGGGTTTGGTGGGTTTTTTTGTTTGTTTTTTTAATAAGCAATATGCATTGAGTTTGAATCAGGAATTTGTTGATTTCTGTTTCATTTTGAACTCTCTCAGTAGGCTGAAGGAGGTATAAGAGAACATAAGCAGGAGTTTAAGCAGATGCATTGCAAAAGGCTGATGGGGTTTGGATGCAGTAACTCACTTGCACCTTTGACCTTGTGTGACTCTTTGGGATTGGTATGGCCTTTGAGTTCTATTCTCATTGTAAATTTTAATTAGGAGTACCTTTTTTTGTCAATTCCTGATATGGAGGAATGCTGTGACTGGAGTTTGTTTGTTTTGTTTTGTTTTTGAGTAAGTTGAGCATTAAAAAAGATAGTGGAAGAGAATTAACAGTTCAGTGGAATGAGTTTTAGGTAGGCTCACATCTGAGTACTTCACTTCTTACATAATAAGCAGATCTTTTCATTCTCAGTGGTTTACAGTTCTTTGGCCCTCCCCAAAAAAAGTGTGCTTCTTTAGAAGCACACTTGTTACCACTGTGCTGATGTCAAGAAAAAATATCCATATTGTTGTTTGTTTTGATGAGAAAGGGAATGAGAAGGAAACACCCTAATAACGCCTGGATGCACTTGTTTATGTATGTAGTCAGCTTGTGTTCTGACATTGACTCTTGTTTTACTGCCATTGGGCAAATTAATAGTTTATGCAATTACAGTGAGAACAGTATTAACATCCATAGGAACTTGTAAATATTTAAGGCAAGCTTAGTGTAATTTGCTGTGGGGCTGTGTGTATTGGTGACAGGTAGGGGTTTTGGAATTTTTTGTCTTTCTTATGGGTTTTGTTTTTTAATTATTGGGAGGTTGGATTGTTACTGAAGTATCTTCTAACTTATCCAGGAAGGAATAAAAAAGACTGTTTTTACTGTATGCTGTTGCTAGCCTAATTTTGCTGTCAGGTTAGCTGTATGTGTTAGTGTTATGTCGCTGACAGAAGGCTTTGAAGTACTTACTTATTTAATTTATATGACTGAAAATATGCCCCTAATTCAAGGGATTAATTTTCTACAGACAACCTCTGAGTGAATTAGGTGAAATATTTTGTAGGCCAAAGGCTGAATTTCTGTTAGAAGCATTCTGCTAGTGTTGTATACTTTATGCCTGTAGTGGTAAATTGTTGTGTATGGCGGGGTTATAGAGTTCTTGGCTTGGTCTGTGCATTCAGACTGGTGTGTTGAAATGTGTTACTCCCTCCCTGGTTTGATTTTGTGCTTATAAATAACACTGGGAGCCCTTTCTACTGCTGCTGCTATTTTCATTTTGCTGACCTCTCTGCATCAGACTGGTTGTCTCATTATTTTCTGAGCAGTCAGATTAGTTGTACAATAAGTCTGAGATGGGCATTGAGCCTAAGATCTCATCTGTCATACCCTAATAGTCAGGGTTCTTGTTTTAATCTAAAGGAAAGGAAGAAGGGGGAAACCACTACAACTTGAATGACTAAGGATTTAAACCCTCCACGTGGCAAGAAATTGATCTGTTGTTGACAGTTGCTGACGCTGCAACGTTAGAGCAAAAATGGGTTTTGTTCTTCTTGATAACTCTTCATTTCAGTTGTGCTGTTTACAAAGTTGTTAAAATGACTGTCCTTACACTTGCATGTGATTATTTTTTGACACTGATTCATGGCACCTGTTGCTAAAAGCACGTGTCAGTAAGAGCCAGTTTTTAGTGCTGATGGGAACTCATTTTGGTTTAGTGCCTTAGCTGTAGTGCATTCCTCCTCAAGCTTAGGTGAGGTTATATTCCACATGCCTTTTCAGCTTACTAAAAGTTTTACCTATTGAGACTTGTAGTGTGAGAAATACTACAAATTGCACTGCTTTCTAATCTTTAATGGCTTCTGGCAATTTTCTAGAGCTAAAAAAATAGTGGTCTGGTCTTCAAAGTGCGCATCTAAATATAATTACAATCTCGAATTGCGTATTAGCAATGAGATTTGCTACAGAACTGGGGAGTTGTATTGTTCTGGAATTTTTTTGTTGTTGTTTTGGAAATTTTTGTGTGTGTTGTGGTTTTGCTTTGGTATGGGGTGTTTTGGGGGGGGTTGGTTTTATTTTGTTTTTTGGTATTTTTTTGTTGGTTGGTTTGGTTTCGTGTTTTTGTATTTTTGGGTATAAGTATGTATTCACCCAGTATTTATTTTCTGTTTTCTGACTTGTCCTTATCTCCACAGAAATTATTGTAGTTGTAGAGAGAACCTGATTTACAATGGGGGACGACAGTGAGTGGATGAAATTGCCCATCGATCAGAAATGTGAACATAAGGTGGGTGATCATGGATTTGGCTTGCTGCATATCTCTGCTCATGATGATTTTGTTGTGTTTCTGTATCTAAATACTCTGTAATTGGGTAATCTTGACAGCTGCATGGTGTGAGTATTAACAGATCTGAAACTGCATCAGCTCTATCCAACCTAGAGGCTGAATAACCTCTATTAAGCAGATTTTAGTAGCGTTGTATGGCGTCAGCTTGTGTGCTGACAGACAAGTACGCTCATTCACGTGGAGAAATTACTCATCTGTAGCTGAAACTGTGGGCTCCCACCTCCTCACTGGTGTTTGCTAGAACTTATGAAGAGCAGGGGAGAAGACTGGCATCTCTCTATCCAGATCATTCTTGGCAGGAGAAAAAGAAATATTTTGTCCTGTTGCATGGCATTCATATAGACACTGAAGAGAAATCTGCAGGTGCCAGCTTGTGAGCATACTTTCAAATGTGATTGAAGAGCTTTGTGAGATTGGTGAGTTAAGGTTGTAATAGCACAACATTTAAATGTCCAATTTCTGGTTCCAGCTATGGAAAGCCAGATTAAACGGTTATGAAGAAGCCCTTAAGCTCTTCCAGAAGATAGATGATGAAAAGAGTCCTGAATGGTCCAAGTATCTTGGATTGATAAAGAAATTTGTGACCGACTCCAATGCAGTGGCTCAGCTGAAAGGACTGGAAGCGGCGCTTGCTTATGTTGAAAATGCTCATGTAGCTGGGAAGTAAGTAGCCTTTTCTTGCTGCTCTTAGGCTGTTAGGGCAGTTTAATGTGCCTCTCTGAGAAAGGCTGCAGCTGCATGTTAATTATGCAGTGACCACTATCAATTCTGATCTGTACTGTTAATAGCAGAACTTGCTTTCCAATCTAGAGAACTTGCTGCATGGCAGGCTTTCCTTGTGGATGGCCTCCATGTGCATATTAACTTATCACAACTTGCTTGCAGCATTCTAAAAACTATTGAAGCACTAGTAAAAATTTCTGAAATGGTGAAAAAAGTGAATCTCTAATGTGGTGGTGTAAGTGCTATGAACTGGAATCTCTGTTCTTGTTTGATTGAAACAGTCTTATCTATACAGGAGGGAGCCTTTTTTGTGTAATTCACACATGAAATAAAATATAGTTATGTTTATGTGACATTGCATCCAGCATAACCAATATGAATCTTCATACCTGCCAATTTCTTCACTGGATGTGTTTTAGTACTTGCATGTTGTGTAGCCCATGAAGTAGGCCGTACTCCTGAGGGTGAAATAAAAGCATGTAACAGGCCAGTTAGTCCACTTTGGTCCACTGACTTTGTGACCTGATAAAATGAATAAAGGTCTTACTTAAAAACAAATAAACACAAAGCTTTGTTTAAAAAAATCTAAAAACCTTGCACACTTCTTCATTTAAAAGTGGTGTCAGTGATTTAGTTTATGTGAAGCTTGGAAGTGTGTGTGAAATACTGCGCTGGGATTATGTACTGACACACTTAACATATTGCAACATATATAATTCCAGGACGTGGCATTTATTTGTGAACCTCAACTAGAGAGTGCTAATGCACTCTTGTGAATGTCTACTATTCACTGGTGTAGTCTGATATTAGAATCATATTAACTGTGATCTGTGTTCTTTTATAAAACTAGATGATGAATCCATCCCTTAAAAAAGGGTTATTTCCTTCAAGGTTATCTTAGGATGTAGTCCCTTTTATGTGAAGGCTTGTTGGGTCTTAATCTGGATTTGGTGCTGTGTGTGTTTTTCCTGTGGATAATGATGTAGAACACTTAATTCACATAAGTGTTCCAAAAGTAATACCTTCTCATCTTTCAGGACAACAGGAGAAGTAGCATCAGGAGTTGTAAATAAAGTGTTCAATCAGCCAAAGGCCAGAGCAAAAGAGCTGGGTGAAGATATATGTCTAATGTATATAGAAATTGAGAAAGGAGAGGCAGTACAAGAAGAATTATTAAAGGGTCTGGACAACAAAAACCCAAAAATCATAGTAGCATGTATAGAGACACTGAGGAAAGCACTAAGGTAAGCTTTTAGTTCATGGTGTTTTTTGTGGTTTTCTTCTTTTTCCTCACTCCAGCAATATGTGGAGTCTAATTTTATTGCTGACTTTAGCAGGCCCTTGTTCTTGTTGAGTGGAATGCATCTTTCCTGAATTGGTATTTTTTGACAGCAGCAGTTGACAACATCATGGGATTTGTTAGATGTGAGGGTTGTCTATGTTGTACTAGACCTATCTGGATCTCTTTCATTCTTGGTAACTGTTTACCAAAGTTCCATTTTCCCAGCCTCTGAGAGAAGGGCAAGATTCTTGTGTCTTGTACCAGACTGTGAAGCTTCACTTCTGAATATCTGTAATAAACTCACTGAAAATTAAAACATAGTTTAGGTTTTTTGTTTTAGTTTATTTTAAATCACTGTTTTCCTCACTTATGTGAGCATAATTGGGTACACAGTGTGTATTTTTAGAAGAAAGGAAAAAAAAAAATCAAGCTCATGGCACAGTAAGCTTCTATTGTCCATATAATAATTCCTTTATTGAAAAGGAGAGCTGCTAGTGCTTCCTAAAAATCAAATCCAATTTAAGATAATGTAGTAGGCTTCAGTATTAGATTATTTTTTGGTTCTACATGAAGTATGTTTGCTGCCCTTGAGTGAAAAATACTGGGTTTTTATGAAATTCTTGTACTTGGTGTATATATAATTTACTGACCATTAGGGTTTTTTTTAAAGAAAACAGAAAATTTTAAAATTAATGGACAGAACACTTCTTTCTGAGTAAAGTAGCTCATGTGCAAACTGTATGATGTATGTGGAGAGTGCCTTATGTTATATGTCTTTTAGAGAACTTACTGAGGCATACATAGAGATGATCCTTGTTAAATGATTTTTTCAGACCTCAGTAATATCAAAATAAAGCTTTGGGCTTAACACATTACCTATGCTTCTGCTAAGTGTAACTACTGTCCTATATTTAAGAATGTGTTTTAGGTATTTTAATTTGCTTATCTAGGTAAATGTCCTTTTAACAGTGCAGTGTAGTTAGAAACCTGCATAACCTTCCTCAGTATCTTTCAACTATTTCTGTAAAATGTGCCACATATGGCTTTTTTTCTTTCTTGCAGTATTTTATTATCTTTGTGATGTTAAGATCAAATACTCTTATGCAGCCCTGTAGGCTTAAACTTGATCTTCTGCTTCTGAGCTGTGTTACTACTTAAATTTTTCTTATCCTTTGGTAGACTTTCTGCATTGATAACAAAATTTTTCTGTGTTGTACCTAGGTGGGTAGCTGGAATGCATTACTAGTTTAATTTCTGGTGTTTTCTGTCTTGTGCTAAGGTTTCTATTCTTTCTTGTTGTATAAATTAGATTATATGAATTGGATACAAATAGGTTTGCATAGGCATTTCTCCAAATATGCCCTCTTTTTAAGTCATGATAGAAAAATTGAATTATTGGGCAACTCATTGGTTCATATATTTAAATTGTGTTACTCTCAAGACCTGTTTTGAAGGTTTTTACACTGAGTGTTTTTTTAAATTGATGTGGAAATAAAATGATGTGCACTAGAATTTCTAGAAAGTGAGACATGTAGATTTTAGTCCTTGAGCAGCCTATTTTTGCTAACTTTTTAATGTGGAACTTGAATTGGAGAGAACCATAAGAAAAAGTGTGATTGGTAGAAAGGTTAATTCAGAATTAAGAAGGAATCTTTCTGAATAAAAAAAAATATTGCTTTTGAGGTGATTTATATATGATGCCTTAGTAACTACAGCAGTTAACTTTGCTATGAGTTTGAAAAGTAAGTTCTTGTGTTCTTCTCATTCATCAGTGATTGAAATAGGAAGTTTTGTGTATTAAGTGCAGCAGCACATAGAATCTTCTGTCAAGGAAGGGTGGTTGGCTGAGGAAACTTGTTTTGTGTGTTCCTTCAGTGGCACATATTTCAGCACATGTGTTTTCTGTGAAGATGTCCCAAGCTCACTATAATTATCTGGTCCAACAAGTGGGAAAGTGACTAATGCTTTTACTGCAGCTTGTTTCCAAGGATAGACAAAGGAGATTCTATTCTGATTAAAAAAAAAAAAAAAAAGTAGGTCATACAAATTTTGGTCTAAGGACAGCCTCTTTCTTGCTTTCCTTTTGTCTTTTTTCTCCCCTTGGCAAGGGAGCTGATTTAAACACTGGATTGGATTAAGTACTTTGAAGTAATTTGAGAGGCCAGATTTTGTAATTCCAAGATGGGTGTGGAGGTTAATTTTGATAGGGCGTATATTCTTTAAATTTTATGGCAGCATCTCAAAATAACATCTAGCATAATGGTTTGAGTAAATGACAAAATCGCTAAACATGCACTGGAATACTTTCATGAACTGTTTTTTGAAAAATGAGGTATTTGTGAATTGCTCCCTGTTCACGGACACTGATGCTATTCTGTGTGTTTCACTGTCAGTGAATTTGGTTCAAAGATAATCTCACTGAAGCCAATCATCAAAGTATTGCCAAAGCTTTTTGAATCTCGGGAAAAGGCTGTTCGAGACGAAGCCAAGCTCCTTGCTGTGGAAATTTACCGTTGGATAAGGGATGCTCTGAGACCTCCATTGCAGAACATCAATTCTGTTCAGGTAGGCAGGAAGTATTTCTGTATCCAGACATTTGATGCTCATCTTCCCTGATTCTGTGATGTTGGGCGTTCTTAAAGCCAAAATTGGAATGTATTTTTTAGCTCCACTTAACTTTACCCAAAATATTGGTCACTCCTAGTCATTTGTAAGGAAATCATAACAGAGTTTGGTTGCTCTGAACATACATGAAGTTGTGGGGTGCAGCTTCATATTGGAAGTGAGGATAGCACTTGAGCAGTAGAATGTAGCAGAATGGTTGCCCTTATAAAAGACCCTTGCACTGAACATCTTCAAGTCAATAATTGTTATTCTCAGTTTTCTTTTTTCTGAAGTTTTTTCTTCTGTGCATCCTTTCATACTTATTCTGATGATGCTCAGGATGTGACTGTTTCCCTTCAGGAAGTGGCATTAAATTAGGATAGAATATTTCATCATTTTAAAACTTTACAAATTATGCGTCCTTTCTTCCTACCCACTTGAGTTAATTATGTTCAGGTGAAAAGGAGTAGCTTGCTTTAAAAGGGCATGGTTAAAAAAAACCAAACTGTTTCATCAAATGTAGCTCAGCAAGTTTGTTTCATCTTAGTTTTACTGTATAATAATAGCATGGCTGGAAAGGAAAGCTTCCTTAATGCTGAGCCCTTTTTATTTCAAAGTCTGCAGAGGGGCCACACCATTCTGACTGTTCTACTATTTGTTCTTATGTAAATGCTATGCAATAATGTTCTCTTCTTTGACTAAGTTTATCCACAGACTTCTGAACAGTGAATGTGAAGTCACTCCTTTAGTGGCAGAAAAAAGATAGTAGTGAAATGTAGTGCTGTCCTGGCTTTGAAATGGGAAAACTGTAATGGCTTGCTTGTCTTGGGGTATGTCCATAATGTCTCTGATACGATGATTCCTTTCCCTTTTGGTAGCTAAAAGAGCTGGAAGAGGAATGGATCAAAGTGTCATCAGCTGCTCCTAAGCAGACCAGGTTCCTGCGTTCCCAACAGGAGCTGAAAGCAAAATTTGAGCAACAGCAGGGACTTGGAGGAGATGCAGATGGAGGTAAACTATTTAAGCTATTGGCAAGTATGTAGTATATATTTGGTGAAGGAATGCATTAAATTGTAAAGAAGCTTTTACTCAAGCTGGTGCAAAATATGGAGTGCACTACATAAGAAGAAAATGTGTCTGAGGCAGAAACTTTATATGAAAGAGTATCTGTCTTTTGAAATACCAAATTCACCACTGCTGATAGCACTTTCTAAGCAATAAGCCTTAGATGGTGCTCTAAATATATAAATATTTTGTGTCACTCTGTTTATATATTTCTCTCTCCTGGTTGCAGGAGATGATGATGAGGAAGAGGCAGTACCACAAGTAGATGCATATGAGTTGCTTGAAGCTGTAGAAATTCTCTCCAAGCTTCCCAAAGACTTCTATGAGAAAATAGTAAGCATAAACTTAAATACTCCCTGTTAATTCTTTGTATAGCTGATGAGTCTTGACTTACAGGCAATTCTGCAATGTGTGCATTAGTGCCACGGGGATAATAACAAACTGGTGTTAATAACATGCGGGCTGTCATAAATAAGTTTCAAAGCTGGACTTAGCAACAAGAAAGCTGTAATTTTAAGGAGTTGAGGTATGTTCTGGGAAAGGACAGTATTTCATATTTCACTGCAGTTACTGATGCTGAACTGCAGGGAGACCTTGGTTTTCTCAGGATGGAATAAAGGTTTTTAATCTAAGGTTTTTAGTCTAACCTGTAGCAAGTATGCTTCTCTAGAGCTGTTTCTATTTATAGATTAATGTAAATTATTTGCTTTACAGGAAGCAAAAAAATGGCAAGAAAGGAAAGAGGCACTAGAGGCTGTGGAACTGCTAGTGAAAAATCCCAAGCTGGAATCAGGAGACTATGCAGACTTGGTGAAAGCTCTCAAAAAGGTAGCAAATAAAACTCAGAGTGCACATATAATTTAATTTTCTATAATTTATTTGTACGATAGTTTAAAAGTTACAGTCGATATAGTACTCACGAGTAAAACAGTTGTGGAAATAACCCGATCTGTGGCCCACTGATTATTGTAAGAAATTCTTCCATTTCTCTCAAACTGATTTTTCTCTTCAGGTTGTTGGAAAGGATACAAATGTTATGTTAGTTGCTTTGGCTGCCAAATGCCTTGCTGGACTAGCTACAGGCCTCAGGAAGAAATTTGGACAGTATGCAGGCCATGTAAGTAAGAGTATGTACTTTTTTCCTGATTTTATTCATGCTGGACACTCTTTTTTCCCTTTCCTTTTTCCCTGTCAAGCCTTGGTATTTGTCAAAGGTATTCTTTGTACAATTATGAATGCTTACCAACCCCTTAAAAGAGTAAGTATTGAAATACTTGCCTAGATCTTTGTATCTCAAGTTTGAAAGGACCTTTTTCATTCATATTCAGCAACATGAAACTTTCTGTTGCAATATAAATCTTCTGTACTAGGAAAATTGAATTGTTCTGCCATTAAATGAATGTTATTTACATTACCTTGTCCTAGAGATACCTCTACAGGAATGCATTTGTAGACCACAGTGGAAAAAACAGTTTCTAAATCGGAGTTCTTCTTAGCACCTCCATGTTGTATGCTTTATGTTGGTTAGGTTTTTGAATGTTGGGAGAAGGTAGGTGGTGGGTGTTCTGTTTCCTTGTTGCCTGGGTTTTGTGGGGGTTTTTGTCTGCCTTAAATAGCAAAAAATTCTGAGATCTTTGGTACCAAAATGTTCTGGTGCTCCAGTTAAGCGCTGTTTGTTCACTCCTATGGTGCTCTTCTCTTACCAGTAGCTAATATCAGGGAATACAGGGAAGCTTAACCAGTATGTGGGAGCAAAGAGAGCTTTTAATAAGTTGCCGTTCTCACTTGTTTCTCAAGCCTGCATCAGTGTGTTCTTTAAGCTGCTCAGTCAATTTTTTTGTGTGATATGCAAAAGTAACGCAGTTAGAGAACTGATGTGCCTGGCTGCTGGTAGTGTTTCTCTTAATTGGGAAGTTGCTGAATCTCAGTCCTCCAGAAACATTCAGGTCTCTTGAACTCTGAACAACAGTTTGGACAGTCACTTTCATTCTGAAAACTGTCTGTAGTTACAAAAATCATTCTGGCATCTGTTTTATAGTTGATTTCTAAAGGTTAACCCTTACAGCTACAGACTCAGTGTTGAAAAAGCCAAGCTTCTAAAGCAAGGGTGTAGCTCTGTAGTTGCCAAGGAAATGGCATTGAGAAGAAATTACTTTTTCAGTAGTGTAATGGCAGCTCTGAATTGCATAATCTCAGTACTCATTTTAGCAGTTCACTTGATTTGTTTGCTGGATTTATTTACTTCTGAGGAAGATATAGACTTCTCCTGAGAGTGGGCATTGAAGCGTTAAAAACCAGAATTGTTGCTAGAATTGTATGATTATAAACTCTGTTACTTAAATATAGGACTGCAATGCTAGTCTGCAGTCTGTGTTCCAACAGGAGGAGTGAAATCATGCATGCAATCTCCTCACTGTAATTGAATACATGTATGCCACCTTCAACTCTGACTGCATTTGTACCCCTTGACTAATTTTTCTTCTTTCCCTCTCACATGGGCTATGGTTTCTAACTTCCATGTTAAAAAATGCCCATTTTGCCTGTCAGTATTTTCTAAAACAGAGGCTTAATGATTTTAAATATCTCCTCCTTATGACTCTGTTCTCTGTGGAGGGCAGGGGTATCAAGCTTCTGCAGTAGCATGTATGATGGTCTTTGTGGTGCCATCTGTATTATCTGCAGGTTTTTGAGTGTTGAAGGCTGTGAACTGGGAATTTGGAGGTTGCAGCCCAAGATACCACCTGAGCCTAGGTCACAGTATGTCACAAGAGGTTGGGATCCCATAGTGAGCTTCAGAGTAGAAAGCAAATCTATTTTTTGTTATACAAGAGCATATAACTTTCTGTAAAGTATCTGACTGCTTCCAAAATATGAACTGTTATGTTTATGAAAGTCCTGAAAATAGCCTGCTTTCCACAGTTAAGATCAGCATGTTTCTGGCTCAGTGACAGGCATCCTTACTCTTACAGAGCCCCTATGGACCTGTTCATATTACTGGCACATCTGCAGTGTAGTTATTTTTACTTTTTTCCCCCCTTGAATATTTTATTTGTTTGGTTTTTTTAGCAGTGACTGTCTGAGCACCTAGACTAGGTAGGAATTGCTGTCAAATTTCAGTATGACATAGTTTACTGTCAGATGTGATTTTTCAAGGTGGTAGATCTGAAAAATATTGCTGCAGAGAGGATTCCAGTTGCTTTAGAATCTTGATCTTGTCAGCTGCAGATCAGGTGAGGACTTCCTTAATGAGCCATACTTAGTGCTGTCAGAAAGCTGGGAAAGAGGGGCCAGGTTAAATTCCTTCTTGGATTCTTAGAATGCAACAGCACAGCACCCTTTATGTTGTGAAATCGTTCATTTCCATTCTATTGCTCTGTATTCCAGGAGAATTCCATAATATGTAATTATGTGAACTTTGAACTTGTAGGTCTGCCTTTTGTTTTGAAATTGTTTAAAAATCTCTATTTGTTAATAGAGTGACTGGGATGAGTTTAATGTTGGAAAACAGCAAGAGTAAACTAGTTCGGACTACTGTTGTGTACTTCTGGAGGGGTACAGTGGAGAGGTTTGAATTACTGGCTTCTCTGCAAAGTAGCATGGGGTAGAGTATCAGGCTTTCCAGTTGTATTAGTGGAGAGGGATCTGACATTTTTGTTCCCTTTTTCATAGGTTGTTCCAACAATCCTGGAGAAATTCAAAGAGAAGAAGCCCCAGGTAGTGCAGGCGCTGCAGGAGGCCATTGATGCAATCTTTCTTACAGTAAGTAAGAGTGAAAATTTCCTCACTGTCTGAGAATTGGTCTTGAACTTTGATTTGCTTTTCTCTTTACTGAAATAATGACGTTTTTATTCAACACTGTAGACCACATTGCAGAACATAAGTGAAGATATTTTGGCAGTCATGGACAACAAAAACCCAACAATTAAGCAACAAACATCCCTTTTCATTGCAAGAAGCTTCCGACACTGCACACCTTCTACTCTGCCAAAAAGCCTGTTAAAACCTTTCTGTGCTGCACTTCTCAAGGTAAAGCAGAAGGAATTGATACTTCTCTGGCATTGACTTGAGCACTGTTGTTGTGAAGCCTTGGATTGTTTGGGGAGAAAGACCTGAAAGTAGCACAGACACCAAAGAGTTCTTGTGTGCTATGTAGCCCTCAGAGTCAGTTTTGGCTGGTGTCCAACTTGAAGGTGACTGGCATTCAGGGGGACAATTTGGTTTCCTTTATCTTTGCTTTTTTGAAGCTGTAGACTCACTATGTTTGTAGTAGATTTGGACAGTGATTTACAACTATTATCCCAGACACCGTCACTTGCATTTTGCACACATCTCTAAGTTTTTGTTGGAATGCTGTTGTTTCCTGTGAATAAAAGAACAGCCATCATTGAGTCATACACAGCAGTGGCACTAGAGCATTTATCAATGTAAATTATAATGATACATACTTTTTTCTTATTGCAAACAATCCTTTCCTTGGTATAGGCAATATCCCTGGCTTTAAAAATTGAGATTATGACAAGATTGCAGAACTTTAAGCTCTTTATGAACTTTCATGATGTTTAAAGCATGAATGTTCAACCTCTTCTTGTGGGGAAAACGGCAAAGATGAGAAAATGGCTGTATCTGAGAAAAAGTAAACTTGGTCAATACATAGGAAAACAGAAGTGTAAAACAACCTTTTTCTTTCTGCAGTGGAATGTCAAGGATTGCTCTGTAGTAGATTTAGATTCTAAATAGGGGGGGGGATTTGTATAGAATATGTTCAGACATGAGCCACAAGTCACATGACATAAATTGTCTTTCTCTATAGCATATCAATGATTCTGCACCTGAAGTAAGAGATGCTGGGTTTGAAGCATTAGGCACTGCCTTGAAAGTAGCTGGAGAGAAAGCTGTGAATCCATTTCTAGCAGATGTGGACAAACTAAAGCTGGATCGGGTGAGTATTGTTATAAATGTTGTAAAAAAGGCTCCATTTATGCATTTAAGATGCATCTTAGGCTAGAGAAGGTGAACAATGATGCTTTAGCCTAGTTAATTTCAGCACAGATTTTTGGATATGTATTTTTTACTTAAGTATTACTGATGTTGCAGGGAATCTGAAAATCTCTTGATTCTCACATAAACTATCTGGCTGTACTATCTGTGAAGTGGGTTGTGAGATTTAGTTGTGGTTTTGGTTGGTGGTAATATGGAGGGGTTTTTTTAACACTTCATTGTCTGAAACAAGCTTTTAGGTCACAACCATATGGTCTAATTTTGTATTAGTAGATAGGATTTGGTATTAAAGACTTATTCCCAACAACAAAGTTGTTATACTTTTGCATAAGCTGGCAGGTATGTTGACTGAATGAAGACTTTATAATTTGAGATGCTCAGGCTTAGTCTTCGAGCATCTGTGAGTATCCCTAGGATGTCAATGTTTTCTTAGTATATAAATGCACTTCATTTTGAACTAGGAGAATTATTTTGGCAATACAGTGATGGTTGATGCCACTGGCTGGTTAACCTTAATGTTAAAGGAACACCAGATAACAAAGTCTTGGAAAGCAAACAACCTAAACTCTTCACATTTTTTCCATGGTAGTCAAGTTTGAGCCACTGCTGGTAAAAGGACACTGTACATCCAATTGTGGTAGCTAAATAGCTTCTTTCTACCCCCACCTTTATTTTTTCCCCCCTCTGCTTGGCAGATTAAAGAGTGTGCTGAAAAGGTAGAATTGGTTTATGGGAAAAAAGCAGGAGGAGCAGCTGAGAAAAAAGAAGGCAAGCCTATTACTGGAAAGACCACTGCTCTTCCAGGACCTGCAGGAGATAAAGAAACAAAAGATACAGCAACCAAACCAGGACCACTGAAAAAAGCATCTGCAGCAAAGGTGAGAGGCTGTCTGACAATCAGCTGTCTGCAATTGCATCAAATAGTTACTTACTGCAGATCAGAGGTGGCCTGTTGAACATATGCCTCTTCTGAGCTATCACTGTCCTTTAACAGGAGTAGGTGAGCCTAACAGCAAAAGGAATCTGTGACTTTTGGAATGTAATCAAATCTGTTTTTAATGATACAAACTGTCTTGTCACTTATGTCTCAATACCAGATTTTGATTTTAAAATAGTGGTAAAAGACTGGAGACATGCAGAGAAGCCTCAGATGTTGTAACATTGATGTGCTCTGTGATATAATACTTGGCTGAAGTCAACATTTCTTGGAACTAGCAAGGTTACTAATTAAGTATTGGGTATTTTTTCAGCATAGTTTTTAGTTTGTTCCTTTGTATATTCTGAAGTAATTTGAACTATTAGCCTGTATTTCTTTAATATTATTATTTGGATTTTAAAAATTTATAGCAGTAGTGGTCTTTGTAACATGCTGCTTAGTTCTTCAGGTGGGATACCTGTAAGTGAATCAAAGAATAGATAAAATTTTGAAATCTATTGGTACTCAGATAACCTGAGAAAGAGACACCAGTCACAAGTTTAGTATCTAACCAGTATCCATAGGAAAACAGATTAAGTAATTATTTCCTGAACTTTCACAAATACATAATTCCTTCCTTTCTTATCTTCCATTGTCCTGTTATATTTTGTAAAACCTGTAGTCTAAAAGTAATACATAATTAAATAAGCTCTAATTTATCTCTGCCTGCAGTTCTTATGCTATCAGAAATACACATTTTTCTGACATCAGAATACAGAAATGTAGTATAGGAAAGACAGCAGTTCATTTGATATGTGAGCTAGAGAGCTATTTGATCTTGGCTAACTTGTCCATTTACTTCCTAGCCTGGGGGCCCACCGAAGAAAGGCAAACCAGCTACAGCTGCAGGTACAGGAGGTGCTGGGCCTAAAGGCAAGAAGGGTCCTGAGACCAAAGAAATCTTTGAGTCGGAGCTCTCTGTGAGTATTCTGCTATTGTCTAAAATACAAAGCCCTCTGTAACCAAAGATTGCAGCTTTGGTTAGTCAGTTTTTCAGGTACTACAGAGTTTTTCATGGAGGTTGTTTTTGTTAGGAGAAGGGAAAGCAGTAGGTATAAATTGGTAACTGGTGAAATGGGACTTTGGTAAATACACCTGTTCTTCAGGCTGTTGTTGGCACCAGGTCATTTAAGACAGTGAGCAATAAATCATGCTTATACCTTATAACAGGGTATGTTTTTGTCCCTGAAGTAGGAAGAAATTTAAAAAACAGTGATGCTTCATATGTAATTTAGGACACATGATTTGCTGAAGGAGTCTGGTATTAAAAGCCTGAGTTTGCATTATTCTGGAGTTTTCATTGAAATCTGAAGTGAAATAAAGTAATAATTAAATGAACTAATATGTTTATGCTGTTCATAGGAAGTTACATTTCAAAAAACTTACTGAATTCTGCATGTTAGCTGACCATCTTCTACCTACTTACCTGAGTTTACCTGGTTCCCAACCAAGAATCTGTGGCTCAAACAGTAAAAACAGCTATTAGAGCTTTGCTAGGTGTATCTGCAGGTTTTTTGGACTGTCAATCCAAACTATAGTTATATTTGGGGTGTTGCTTACAGTGAATAATTTCTATTGTGTATCCAGCTTATATTGTTAGTTATAGAGTAGAAAATGAGAATACAGTTCCTGAAGATGATGCAGACACCAGTGAAACAAGGGAAGTTTTTATCACTAAATAGCTTTTATTTTCTGTTTTGCTAAAATGGAGACAAGACCTGTCTGCCCTCATTAACTTCGGAATCGTTGTCGTCAGTGTTTATTCAGACTTGATCCAAAATTACCTTGCAAATTTTAGGTTACCTCTGCTTGATTCTTTAAGCAGATAGTTGGTATTCAAGATTATTTTTGACTGTCTGCACAGTTTCTCATACTTTCCAGAGATTGCTTTTCTGTTGCAGTGCAATTTTAGCAGCTTTCTAAACCCATAAGATCCCTAAACCACAATCCATACTAAAAATCTTTCAATCTACAACAGAACCCTTTTCCTGTTTTGTAAATGTACCACAGTACAAGGGTCAGTCCAGTATATTACCTGTCCTTAAGGTTGCTGCTCTCCTCTGAAGGGATCCAGTGGAGTGTTAACTTTGTTCTGATCTGGCTGCAGATGGAAGTATGTGAAGAGAAAGCTGCTGCTGTCCTTCCAGCTTCTTGTATCCAGCAGTTGGACAGTGGTAACTGGAAAGAGAGGCTTGCCTGCATGGAGGAGTTTCAGAAGGTATGTTTGGAACAGTTGATAAGACAGGCAGTAAGGAAAGAGAAAATAAGTAATAATTTCTTCAGCTCTCTAGGCCTGAGAAGTCTCCTGAAATACTTACTAGTAGTAGTTGTATGTCAGCACTTCAGATGGATCAAGTATTAAACAAAACTTGAAAAAGCCACAAATGGCTTATTTACTTTAAATTCCATGACAGTGGTGGAGTAAGTATTTTACCTTAATGTAGACAGTTATGCTTTTGTCAAAAATAGTTGTATTTTGATTGAGGATACTTAGAGGTATTTTTAAAACTCCAAGTAATTGTAAAGCTTGGTCTCAAAGGTAGCTAGATTTAAACAAAAGGTTTTGCAACAACTAAGCCAGATCTATTGCAAAGAAGTTCCTGCTGTGTGTGTTAGGCAGCAATTGATTATAATCAACTATTTGCCAGTTGAAATTTTTATGTTAAGAGGCTTATACAGTGCTAGCAGTCTTCACAGCTAGTGGAAAGTGCTTCATGTAGTCACTGATAAAAAAAGCTTCAACTGTAGATGTACAGGTAGTTCATACCATGACACCAGTACAGTAATGGCTGAGTTTTTAGTATTTAAATGGGAAAAGTGATGAACTTCATTTGGGAAATGGTGACTGGCTGCATTGAAATGCTGCTGCAGATGCCTGCTTTATTAAAATGTTGCCATTTCAATTGAATGATTAACAGCTAAACTCCAGTAATTTAGATCATATTCAGGATTAATCTCTGCTGTGTAGTCAACATTCCAACATGAAAGCTGCATAATATACTTCATCTTAATAACAAAAGCAGCTTTTTGAGGGGCAGGTAGGCTGTTCCTGGATTTTGTTTTTTTTTTAATTAAGTGTTAAATTCCTAGGGTTGGAATGGCCAATAGTGATTCTTAAGGATATTTGTTAAAAAGCATTAAAGGAGTATTGATGTGGGTATGTAGGTTAAATGTTGGTTCAGTACCTTAGACTCCTTGTAAAAATTGCTCTTCAGGTAAATTATTATGCTGAGATTTTCTCTAATTTAATTCAGTATTAAGAAAATACTTTGAGGACAGTTAAGAACTTCTGTTTGAGTTTTGTATAATTTGTGACCCACTGGCTAACTTAATGTTTATCTTTTAGGCTGTTGAGCTTATGGAAAGAAGTGAAATGCCTTGCCAAGCCCTAGTAAGAATGCTGGCCAAGAAGCCTGGTTGGAAGGAAACAAATTTTCAGGTAATGTATTATCCTTGGGTAACTAAATAGCCTGTTTTTGTTAATGTACAGCAGTTTCCAGCTAAAAGGCTGTAAGTGTATATGTCACTGTGGCCACACTGATTTACTCACTGTAATCAGTGAGTCAATAAACTCTCAAATTGGATTTTATTTCTGTTGAGAGTTGAGACTCTAGATGTCATCTAAGGTATCTAAAGGTTGTCTTTAGATGTATATGTATACATGTGCATTTATATAAGTTCTAAAAGTAGATAATGGCAGCCCACTATTAATGGTTGTGTATATATATATAATAGTTTGTGTTTGTGTGTGTACACGGTTTTTGTGTATAGTCACATAAAACACCTGTGTGTGTACAAAATATCTGTGTGCATAAATACTTCTAGATATTCAAATGTGTTTATATATATGCAAATACAAATTTTGTCCATATGTTAGTATTTACCCACCTATAATTCTTATATGTATCTGTAGATATATAGAATGAGAAAAATTAGTCTAAAATGCACAAACACATGAGTAACTTTTTCGCTGTTTTGGACATTGCAGGTGATGCAGATGAAACTGCATATAGTTGCATTAATTGCACAGAAAGGAAACTTCTCCAAAACTTCAGCACAGGTTGTGCTGGATGGTCTTGTAGACAAGGTTGGTGATGTGAAATGTGGAACTAATGCAAAAGAGGCCATGACAGCAATAGCAGAAGCGTGTCAGTTGCCATGGACTGCTGAGCAGGTGAGTGAGCAGCAAAGGTATTCTTTCAGTAAATAAAATCTGAAATAATATGTAGGGTGTCCTTTCAGTCTGAGGAGTAAATACCAAATCTTTGGTTTTTCTCTGTTGCATGAAAGTGATCTGTTTGCTTTCAAGGTGCTTCCTCAGGCAGAAGTTAAATCTTTATTTCTCTAAAGCTGAAAATGGAATCATAGGATGGTTTGAGTTGGAAGGGGCCTTAAAGACCATCTAGGTCCTCCCCCTACCCCCTAGGCAGCTGTACCTTCTGCTAGACCAAAGCCCCATCCAGCCTGGCCTTGAACATTTCCAGGGGTGGGACAGCCACAACTCCTCTTTCAGTTCAGAGCCTTTGCTCTTTGTCCAGCCGCTATATGAGCTTTTCAAAAGTTTTCTTGGAGGCCTCCTTCAAGTACTAAAGAGCCACATGAAGATCACCCTAAAGCCTTACCCAGGCTGAAAAATTCCAATTCTGTCAGCCTCCCCTCATAGGAGAGGTGCTCCATCCTTTAAATCATGGTGGCCCTTCTCTGTACTCATTCAGACAAATCCATGTCCTTCCTGTGCTGAATGTCCCAGAACTGGATGCAGCACTGCTGGTGGGGTCTCACAAGAGCAGAGGGAATGCTCTGAGGATCCCCTCCCTCCCCCTGCTGGCCAGAGTGCTTTTGGTGCAGCCCAGAACACAGGTGGCTTTCTGGGCTGTGAGTGCACATTGCTGCTCCAGCCTCCTTGGAGGGACTGGATGCTCTCTCTTGCACACACTCTCTCTCCACTCATCCCCCAGCCTGTGTTGATACCAGGAGTTGCCCTGACCCAGGTGCAACACCTTGGCTTGTTGAATCTCTTCAGGTTTCCATGGGCTCACTTCTCAAGCTTGTCCAGGTCTCTCTGGATGGCCTCCTGTCATTCAGGTGTGTTAACTCCACCACTCAGCTTGGCCATCACAAACTTGCCCTCAGGAAGCCCTCAATCCTTTTGTCTGTCATTTATGATGTTAAATGGCACTGGTCCTAGTATGGATCCCTGAGGGGTGCTGCCTGCCATTAATGTCCATCAGGACTCTGAGCCTTTAACCCACTACCCTCTGGATGTCATCATTCCACCAGTTCCTTACCCACAAATGTCCACCCATGGCTCTCCAACTTACAGAGAAGGATGATGTTGGAGACCTTGTCAGAGGCTTGACAGAAGTCCAGCTATATGGTATTTGTAACTGCACTGATGTAATTGCTCTGCCAAAAAAGGCCATGAGGTTGGTCAGGGAGGACTTGCCCTTGGCGAAGCCGTGCTGGCTGTCTCAATCATCTCCCTGTCCTCCATGTGATTCAGCACAGCTTCTAGAAGGATCTCTTCTATGATCTTCTGAGGCACAGTAATAATGAGTAATTATCTAATGCTTTTTTTAAAAAGCAGGTATGAATCTGTAATGAGGGTGTCTCTGGCTGCCTCTAAGTACTTCAGGAACTTCTGGTTCACTTCAGTGTCAGTTCTATCCTGCTATAGTGACACAGTTGCTTTTTCCTTTTCTGTTACCTCAGCTTTTTCTGTTCACTTGCCCTGTGTTTTTTGCAGGTGTCTTCACAGTTAAAGTTTACACTTAACTCTCTTCTATTCCAGGTTGTGGCTACGGCTTTCTCTCAGAAGAATCCTAAAAACCAGTCAGAAACTTTGAACTGGCTTTCGAATGCAATTAAAGAGTTTGGCTTTTCTGGGTAAGTCTTTTAAGTAAATTACTAAGAGAAACTTGAATGAAAATGTTTCTAATCTGGAACTAAGGTTCTGTTCATCTGAACTCTTGTTCCTTAAGCTCTGATGTTAGCCATGTTCTTGTAGCTTTTAAGTATATAACCAAGTATTGGCATTACTAGTTCGACAGGATGCGATTACACTACTAGCTACTTTACTCATTGCTTGATCTTCTCTGAAGAGCATTTGTCTTAAGGCACTTACAGGTGTGGGGTGGGCACAGAGCTGTGATATTGCATGCCTGTTACACTCCTGCTTGGATACACCTGCACCCAGGTGGACCACTATACATTTTATAGTGGAAAAGAAAAAAACCCAACAACTGAATCTGACAACTTCCAGAAGAGTACATAACCAGCATGCCTGTAAATCTCCTTGGGAGACATTTTGAGGTTGATTACAGTTGAATAAAGTTTTAGCCAACAAAATAGCTGTTATTATATCTGGCATTGTGAGTGTGAGAAATTATTTCTCCATCAGATCCAGGGATAGCATGCCTGAATTTTTAATCACTAGTCTTTTAACTGAATGTGGTCAATAGAGTTTAGTCCTGAAGAAAAAAAATCTCTAAGCAGGGAAAACTGCATATATAATTTTATTTGACTACTTGGGCAGTTACAATGCCTGTCTTGAGATATTTTGTGGCTTTTATTAAATAGATAGTGATGTTGATTAAGTCTGGGAAATGAACTCTTCTTTAGTAAATTCCACCAAAAAGATGTATTTGCAACATGGAATGTGTATAGATGTATTACTAGGACAGCAGTATTTGAGGCTGCAGAGATAATATAGAAGATTCAGGAATTTAAACCTTCCTTTATTTCTCTTGTAAATATCCTTTTGAAAAATGTGCCTTTTTCTGGAAGATTATGAGACTAACTAACAAAATAAAAAAAGATCCACCACAACAGTAATATACCCTCACCTTTATTGTATAGTCATGTTTCAGGTACTTAAAATGTTTCTTGATTCATTCCTCAATATTTCAGTCCTAGCAATCATGTGGATTATGTAGTTTAAGAAAGTTTCCAGCTGTGATAATAGTAGGCTTTTGTATAAATTGTTTACTGATTGATTTTCACAGTAGGCTATTCTCCAAACTGGTCTTTCAGTAGTTATTTAAGCAGCTACTATCTGCATTGGCTCTGTACCTGTGCTGCTGTTTTATGAGTGATCATGTCTTCTGCATCTAAGTTAGCTGTGTAAATCTGTCTAGGGGTATCTTTTTAATTAACATACTGTGATGATTTTGTTTGTTGGTGCTGTTTCCTGTGTTGTGTTTTATTTATGGGAGACATCTTCTTTCCACAGATTGAATGTCAAAGCTTTCATCAGTAATGTGAAGACAGCTCTTGCTGCAACCAACCCAGTGAGTAAATTTAGAATCTTAATCCTGAATTATTATCAGGCCTTAATTTGAAGACTGAGTGCCTTTTCCTCTTTCTGGCAGGCTGTGAGGACTTCTGCCATTACATTGCTGGGAGTAATGTATCTTTATGTAGGCCCTTCTCTGCGAATGTTTTTTGAAGATGAGAAGCCAGCCCTTCTCTCCCAGATAGATGCAGAATTTGAAAAGGTATGAAGTGGAGCTCTCTTGCTACCAAGTGTCATTAAAGCTACTTTGGAACTTCAGTAGCTGGAGTTTGTAGCAATTTTGTGGTCTAATCCATGGGCCTGTAGTTGAACCAGGTTTATATGACAGTGCACAAAGGCTGCAAATTCATTATGTGTAGCTATCTCAATAGCCATTTTTTTTCATTATGAACATTAAAAGTTCCTGGGTTTGTTTGAGTAGTATAATGGTTTAGAAGTCTGCTGTCCTGATCCAGTGCATTCATATCATACAAGTGGTTTTATTTTTAATGTCAAATGAAAAATTGTAAAACTGTTGTTTCTGATTTTGTGTTGCTTGCAGATGCAAGGACAGACAGCACCAGCTCCAACTCGTGGCATTTCCAGGCACAGTGTGGGAGGTGGGGATGATGGTGAAGAAGAAGAACAGGAGGAGGTTGGGAATGATGTTGTGGATCTCTTGCCAAGAACAGATATTGGGTAGGTTTGTATTCTAGCACCTGAAGATACATTGCCACTGCAATTCAAAGCTTTGCATTTATAACTCCTTTCTAAGCAGAAATCTATGATGTTAAAGCACTCAAATACTAATAGTGCTATCACTAAGTAAATGGGCACTTTCCCTGTTCTTCTCTTGCAGTGATAAGATCACAGCAGAACTAGTGTCTAAGATTGGGGATAAAAACTGGAAGATCAGAAAGGAAGGTCTAGATGAAGTGACAAGCATAATAAATGAAGCAAAGTTCATACAGCCAAACATAGGAGAACTTCCAGCTGCTCTGAAGGGTCGTCTCAATGACTCCAATAAAATCTTGGTATGTTTTTCAAAGTCCTGTTTCAGTTGTTTCCAGCTTAAATCTTAAGGTAGTCATGATTTCTGAACCTTGATTATTTCTATGTGGTCTCTTTCATTGTCATTAGATCAACAGTTGGAAAATAGTGAGCTGTGTGTTTCCAAATAATTTATTTCCCTATTTTAACAAATATTTGCCTTTTTCATTTAAAAATGCTTCAAAAGAAGGGAAAAGCTACCCTTACTCTGAATGTAATAAAAGGAAATCTTAAAATAATTTGACTCATTGCTTCATTTGTGAAGCAAAAGTGAATTGTCCCTTGTTTGAAAATATTTTTACTTGAAATTTAATTTGTTCAGAATGTGGGAGTATTTCTTGTTTTTTTGATGTGATGAATTTGAAGGCTGGTTTCATTGAGCAGGCATTCTAAAGTAAAAGCTTAATATATAGCAATATTTCTTTTCCATGTGTAACTGGGAATTTTTGCACAAATGCTTGTAATACTGTTTTATTTAAAACCTTTTTTTTCCTTATATGCAGGTGCAACAAACACTGAGCATTCTTCAGCAACTAGCAACAGCAATGGGCCCCAATATCAAACAGTATGTGAAAAATTTGGGGATTCCTGTCATTACAGTCCTAGGAGATAGTAAGGTAGGACAGATGTCAAGATCTCTTTGCTTTTTGTGTATCTAAGCTATGCCTGAAAGGTGGTTGGTAGTTAAAACTTCCTTGAAAGCTTACCAATTTTTTAAAAAAAGTTATTGCCTGAATGACAATTTAATATTCAAGTATAAATATGTGCCTGAATGAACATTCAGGTGTATTTCCTACTTGTAACTAAACCCAGTGAAACAATCTGACTTTTAATTTAATGTGGTAACTATATGCATATTTCTGCTGCTGAAAGTACAGTATTTTAGACACTGAACAAGATTTGCTTGGTGAAGTTTCTTGTAGAATTTTTAGTGTATCACTGGATTACACTATACATTGCTGTTGTCTTTGCCACTGTGTAGAGACCCTTGGAACTGTAGGTAGACGGAGGACATTCCCAGCTGACACCCAAGCTTGTGTAAATAACATCAGTGTTGAGTTTGACAGGATACTGTGTCAAGATAAAGCTTAGGATCATGGGAAAGTGCATTTTGAAGCAATGGGTAAAAAGGCTTGGGAAGGTGCCAATATCTTGTGCCAGAAGTCATGGGCAATTATCAAAGATGGCATACTTCAGCTGTCTCTGCTTGGAATATGAGTTGGAAAAAGAGCAGAAGCTGGATCTACCTGTCCCAAACAGAGGAAAGATTTGGACTGGTTCTAGGGCTAGATAAAAATCTCCTGGTTAAAATTGATATCTCTTTAAAAGTCTTCAAGATCTGAGATCTTATATGACTGTTAAATTCTTTAAACTCACCAATTATCCTGAGATAACAGCAAGCTCCTTTTGTAGAGTCACCAAACTTTTTAGGTTTGAAGGGAACCCTACAGACCATCTAGTTCCAACCTCACTGCCATAGGCAGGGACACTTTCCACTAGACTAGGTTCCTCAGAGCCCCAGACTGGAAGGAGACTTGCAAGTATGTCATTTAAGGGTAAGACCAATTGTGATTAACTGACACTGTTACTCAAATGCATAATACTGACATAACTTGTAAGCACTGTAATGCTGACAGAAAATTGTATGCTCCTTTGAACACTCTTACAGTGCTAATTTTTTTTAAGTACTTCAAGTGCAAGATTTAACTAGTTTATTAAATTTGTCAAGTTTTTGAAGATGAGGATGGTCCATTTTGGGTCCTACTTCAGTGTGTTTGTAGTGGACTCACTGAATAATTGAGGAAAGTAATCTGCTTGAAGCATGAGTGAAGACAAGTTAAATTTGGGTGATAGGACACAAGGCCTTGTCAGAGAGGCTGATGACCATATGTTTATCTGCAGCACATGATTTGTTTGTTTTCCTCAATGAGACAGAAGATGGGAGAAGTTGGTAAAGCAAGGATGCTGACTTCTTGTTTACATATATGCCTGGATGTTACTTCTGCATTTAATATGGTTGATACTTTACTAAAAGAGTCTACTACATTATTAGCTTTCCTCAGAAATTGAGCCTGCAGGAGAAGGTCATATGTATAAAGTCATGTCTAGACTAATAACATTTTAAAGAACCATGGTTGTTAAATATTCCATCTGGTTCTCATAACTTCATATAGCTGCTTCAAAAAAGGGTGCTGTTCTAAATTTTGCTTGGAAAAATCAAGATGGAAATTGGTAGGAATTAGAGGATTCCCTCATTCCTGATTTATGAGTGTGCAGCCTATTTAAGTGCTATATAAGTCACTAACACTATTTTTTAGCTTCTTTAAGAGTTGCTCTCAGAATTGTCATCAATGAATGGTAGCATGTAAAAGTAATTTTAGAGATTCTCTTTCACCCTCTTTATTAAACTTATTTTTTTAGGAGTTATGGTAGATGGGTATAATGTCTGATTTAGAGATTACTACAGCTGATAAAATCAATAAAATGAAATTCTTCTGAATCTTAGACGTCTTAAGCTGCAAATAAAAAAAGAGATTTCAAAGCCCACGGTGTGGAAGCTTTTTTACTTTCATGGGAAGGAAGACTATTGCTTCTTCTGTCCTAATCTTCTGACCCCTCTTTAGGTTGATTCTTTTTAAATCTTGTTCTTCCTACAGAATAACGTTCGTGCTGCAGCACTGGCAACTGTGAATGCCTGGGCCGAACAAACTGGTATGAAAGAGTGGTTGGAAGGGGAAGACCTGTCAGAAGAGCTTAAAAAAGAAAATCCTTTCCTAAGACAAGAGGTAGGCTTCTGTCAAGTAAACTTCTTAAGTGTGTCAAATCAAAATAACCTTATGTGCTATGGACTCTCTATCTATGCAGACTGAAATGACCCAATGCTACCGTTATATGGGAAAAGAAGTAGCTGTGTATTTGTTCTGACATAAAGTTGTTAAACCTTGAAAGGCTAATAACAAGCTTTCTTCCTGCATAATAGCTGTCATTTAGACTTCAATGCCTCTAAAATGAAACTTCTGTCATTTTTGATTAGAGTTTTAAGAGCTAGTTTGTGGTCCCTTAAATTCACCATGGAACAGAACTGGAGACATTAAAAAGAATGACTGAAATTCTATTCCTTTCAAAAGGAAGAAACAGCCTTTCAAAAAGACCAGGCTTCAAGTTTTAAGATAGTTGTGTTAACATTACATAACTGTACTTATCATAACTGTACTTAAATTAATTTTTGTATTTGCCGATATGAAAATTGATGTTGTTGAAGAGCATTTGCCTGAAAAATGTTTGGGTAGAATATAATGGTATGTGAGGGACTACTATTCAGACTCTTGTGCCTTGGCACAGCACTGTGAACACTTCTTTAAAAGCTTTTCTTTTAAAACTTTCTTTCAGCTTCTTGGTTGGTTGGCTGAGAAGTTGCCTGCCCTCCGTTCTGTTCCTTCTGACCTACTCTTGTGTGTGCCTCACCTGTACTCCTGCCTTGAAGATCGAAATGGGGATGTGCGCAAAAAGGCACAGGATGCCCTGCCCTTCTTCATGATGCATCTGGGCTTTGAGAAGATGGCAAAAGCCACTGGCAAGTTGAAGGTACTTCTGTTACAAAGATTAGATCATGTGATCTTGAATGAGTGACTATTAAGTCCTATTCACAGTCTCATGACATGCTGTCTTGAGTCATGTAAGCTTGTCTGCATTGACTATTTTCAGGGGAACTGAAAATAGTATCAGGAGCTGTGAGCTAGAGATTTCTCTGCTTCAGAAATGATTACTGAAGCAGAGAAATTACAAGCTTATTACTTCAAGAGCTTGATATTTCACTCTGCTTTTCTTCTGAAAAAAAATTACTTGCAGATAACTTCCATACCAGTTCCTGTCCCACTCCATGCCTTTCTACTCATACTTTAACATGTTGTCTAGCAGTTTGCTTTGGCTTATGGACCCCTGAGTGGTGAGAAGGCACTCCACTGAAATCCAAAGACCACTCACCTAGAGTGAGTTTACACGTTTCCCATAGGTCTTGCAGAAGAATCTTTAGGGAAAGATGTTTTAACTCAGAACAAAAGTATCTGAGAAGGATGATGTTTTAAGATGACCATCGTCCAAGATGCTTAACAGAGCATGGATTGTTTCAAACCAATTTTGGTGTTGTTGTCTGTAGCACGTATTGGAAAGATTAGTGATCGGCATTATTGAATTTATCACTTCTTTTTTGAACTTCTCATTCTCTAGCCAACTTCCAAAGACCAGGTACTGGCCATGCTGGAGAAAGCCAAAGCCAACATGCCAGCCAAACCAGCTCCTCCTGCTAAAGCATCTTCCAGAGGGGTAGGAGGAGCAGCTCCAGCCAAATTCCAACCTGCATCAGGTAACTTCTCTGACATTTTGGGAAATGACTGAGAAAATGGTGGATTTTGAAGCTTTTTGACATGCCAGAGGAATAAACATACTTAGCTGAAAAAGTATTCAGCCATAGTTAGGATTCTGGTCTTTCTTGCATTTGAATCAGCTTCCAATGTAGGAGGGTGTTTCCTTTCCACACAACCATCTGTCAGCTGCTATTTGAAAACTTGAAAATATCTACTTGGTATTGAAGCTAAAACCAAGCTGGGCTAAAGGGGGAGATTTTTTCTAATTCTAATCTGATTGTAATTATTTTTTTTTATGTTTTCCCATTATTTTTTCTCTGGACTATTTCCTCAGTGTAGTTCACTGTGGGACAGCCAGAATGCTTCTGTGATGGGATTAGGGGACAATTGATTTGAAGAATCAAACTGCTGGGGCTAGCTTACTCAAGCCAGGTTCAACTACAGCTCTAGACATTAGCCTGCACTGTATATATGTCTGCATTTTTTAATTGTTTTGAAAAATGACAAATTGGCCAAGTACCATAATCTTAATTAGGAAATTAGGAAAACTTTGTATGCTAACATGGAATTTAAGGGACTTCTTCAGTGAGTCTAAAAGCCTCAGACATATGTGTGTTAAACATACTATATCCACAAACAGTTTTTCTTATGTCCTGAGAAAACTGATAAGCTAAAATGGGCTTCTAGATAACTTTAAGTGGTCTACTGTTTCTCCAGCATTTGCTGATGATTTGGGATCTAATACCATGGAATCTAAGCCTGATCTCAAAAAAGCCAAAGCAGGAGGACTCTCCTCTAAAACTAAGGTATGTTGATTGCCTTTTGTGTAAAATCAGTTTTACAGTTAGTAGCTGTGGTTTGTTCATGTGTTATAGGTAGAAGAGTGTAGTTCTTGCTATGGACAACTTTTATTAAAAATCTTCATGTTTGTCTGAACTCTTAGATGACAGACATTCCCATATCACTTCCCTGATCACTGCTTTTGTCATTACCTATTTAATTCCTAAAGTCCATTTTGTCAAAAATCAGTCTTATGAGAAACTCATTCTGTTAGAAATTTTCCTGGCCTCTTTGATTTTGTGCTATTGTGAATTCATTCTTACTATTCCAGGGCCATGAATATTAATTTTGAACCTATGTATCAAAAGAAATTAACCTCTACCTTACAGTATGAAGGGCAAGAAGTTCTCAGTCAAAGCACAAAAAGGGAAGGAGTATGTTTAAAAATGTAATAATCTCAACTAATTACAGTCGATTTTTGGTTAGATTTTTCTGTTGTTTTGTATTACAGTAATTTTTTTTTTTTTTGCTGTTAATAATTAAGTTTGTCCTATGTATATAACTAAAAATAACCAGAAATATTCTACAGTCCCATTGTCTGAAGTAGTGCTGTAACAAGAACATTTGATATAGGTCCATATTCATGGTAAGAATGAGCAGAACAGTCCTTGAAGGATGTTGTAGGTCTGCTCAAGTCAGTGCAGTGTTCTGCCAGAACTCTGCTGGTAGAATTAGGACCTTTATTGTCAGACAGCTGTTTACTCTTAAATTTCCATTCCAAACCTTCTAACACATGCTAAGCAAAGACTTTTCTATGGCTTATTTCCAGCAGTCAGATGTTAATAGCAGTATGTCCAAGGGTAATGCCTGCCTGTCCAAAGCTAATGCAAGCCTCAGCAAGGGCAGTTCAAGTCTGACAAAGAGCCAGTCTGTCAAACAGGTACCACGTTGGGTTTTAGGGATGTGTGTGGGTGACTAGCACACTGGTTGAGAGTGATGTCTCATAATTCACAGGGTCCTGCTGTGCACACTGTCATGGGTATTGCTTCCACAGCAGCTGAGCACACACTTCTAAACTTCTAATCAACATTTTTCTTTCAGCTTCTCTCTGCCTCTTGTACACATAGGGTGAGGGTGGCAAGTATCTAACACCTGCAGTTGCTGGGACTGAGGCATGTGTATGGCTTGTGTTGCCTGCTAATACCTTGCTTCTTTCAGGTACAGGGAAAGAAGGTGCTAAGCAAGCCTAGTCTGAAGGAAGACGATGATAAATCAGGCCCCATTTTTATCATTGTCCCAAATGGGAAGGAACAGAGAATGAGAGAAGAGAAAGCTCTGAAGGTGAGAAAAAATCAGAATGTGTTCACAAGTTTTGAAGTGGAGGCTTTTAACGCTTTCTTTAGTTTTTAATTTAGAATTAAACATATTGTGACATGTGTTAGCCACTGTCCATCTCTTGGAGTCTGATTCTTGAGTTGAATTTCATACATCAGTAGTGGGCTTACTGTGGTATTTCTTTTCTGATTTTCAAATTTTGTGCATTTATACATTGTCATAAAAACCTAAGGACTTTTTACATTTTTCAAGTAGTGAAGTATCATTATGCTTAGTCAGTTGTTTTCAGGTAGAATGTCAGAGTTCTAGGATACGTTGCAAATGCTTTAATATACTTACTTTGAGCAGCCCCACTTAGCAATTTGTAGGGAAAATTCTATTAGTGCAAATATGTGTGTTATTTATAACTTGCTAATAAGTAGGCCTGTCTGGAGCTTAAAAACAATGAGTTAAAGTGATAATTAGTAAGATAATAGTGTAAGGATAATCAGTCCATATGAAGAAAACTTGTCACGTGAAAAAAAAATTGAGCAAACACCACTAGTTTTTCATTACTTATTGGTAATAAGAAGGCTTTGAAAACAGATTCTAAAGCAGAATTAAAAGATGTTCAATCAGCAGCATCTGTCAGGAAGAAAAGGTATTACTTGCTGTGAGTTCTAAATACTGCCTTTTACAGGTGTTAAAGTGGAATTTCACTACTCCCCGTGATGAATATATTGAGCAGCTGAAAACTCAGATGTCCACTTGTGTTGCCAAGTGGCTACAGGATGAGATGTTTCATGCTGACTTCCAGCACCACAACAAAGCACTGTCTGTTATGATTGAGGTGAGTTTGGATCTGTGGTAGAAGATGAGGCTGACAGAATTACTCTCTGCTATGAAAGATACTACTTGAATTAAAATAAAATGGAAATTCTTTGAGGAGCCAGGGATCATTGTTCTGTGTAGTTGAAACCTAAACATATATAGAAATAATTTTCAGAGGTATGATGAAGTTGGTATTAATACTGTTTCTCAGGAGAAGGGAAAATTTCCTCATCAGAGACTTCTCTTAGAATTTCAGAAAGGCATCTAAGTTAAAAGTGAGTATGTATTGTTCTGAGAATCTCCTAATAAATGTAGATTATCTTATCAGACATAGCTTAGCTTATTTTCTTATTGAACAGTGTATATATGTGTTTCATTTATGTAACTTCTTTTTTTAACTGCCTTCAAGCACTTGGAGAGTGAAAAAGATGGAGTCATCAGCTGCCTGGATTTGATCCTAAAATGGCTTACCCTGCGGTTCTTTGATACCAACACAAGTGTTTTGATGAAAGCACTTGAATACCTTAAATTGCTTTTCAATTTGCTGAGTCAAGAAGAGTATCACCTCACCGAAAATGAGGCATCCTCTTTCATCCCATATCTTATCCTAAAGGTACAATTTGTTTTACAGAAACTAATGTTATTTTTCATGAGGATTATGGCAGAATACCATCAAGCATTGCAATATGTTCATTTAAAATATATTGCGAATGGAGTGAAGTCCAGTTGGTGGCTTGTGTGAGATTCAGCAGGCTGTGTTTATTTAACCTGGAGAAAAGGAGGCTCAGGGGATATATTAGTACTCTTCATAACTACCTGAAAGGAGGCTGTAGCGAGGGGGATGTTGATGTTGTCTTGTCAAGTAATAAGTGAATATAATTAGAGCAAAAGGACCCAAATTGTTCTGGGGGAGGCTTACATTGGATATTTGGAAAAATTTTCTTTGTTGAATGGGTTGTCAATCACTTTAATGGGCTGTCTGGGGAAGAGGTTTAGTCTCCATCACTGGAAATATTTAGAAGACATGTAGATGTGCCACTTGGGGGCATGGTTTCGTGGTAGACTTGGCAGTGTTGGTTTAACAGTTTGACTCAATGGTGTTAAGGTTGTCTTTTGTCACCTTTATGATTCTATATGGCATATTTCCCTTAAAAGCCATTGACAAAAAAGGGATTTTTGCCTTGAGAATGACTCTGGCTTTCCTAAGACTATTTAGCATAGTCAAAAGTATCACAAAACTGTATAAAATATTTTGTATTTCTTCCCCTCTTTTTAATTTTTTTACGTTAATTTTCCTTTAGGTAGGAGAACCGAAAGATGTCATCCGTAAGGATGTACGTGCCATTCTGAACAGAATGTGTCTCATCTATCCAGCCAGCAAGATGTTCCCTTTTATCATGGAGGGGACAAAGTCCAAAAACTCCAAACAACGTGCAGGTAGGAAATGGCCTGTTGAACTGTACATGTGCAAAGTACTTGAAATTGCTTTGGTTTGCATCTTGAAAAACCCAGCATAAGAAAGTTGAGTGGGATGTGAGATTTGCATGCACATGGCATTTTATTCAGATGTTTGCAAGTGTTTAAAGGATGAGATTTTCAAGTAGTATCATATTGCTTTTTATATTTTGGTGTCTTTATACCTTTCAAAGACAAGGAATCTCTTAAGTTGCTATGAGTGTTATGAGTCCCTTGAGTAGGCTTGTTTTCTTAGTGAAACTGTGCTGGTGAGAACAGTGACAGTACTGTTTCCCTACTCACCAAGGGAATCAGTTCATCTGAGCAAGACGTGTCTCTACACTGTACTTGTGTTTCACCACAAATAATGTCTGTAATAAAATTGTGGCATTTGTAGTTCAAACAACTTCCTGATCACTTTGAGAGTATCTTATCCTGGTATAAGCAGAAAGTTAAATTCTCTACATAATATAGTATTGCAAGCTCACGACTGTTTACCTGAACGTGATATTAACTGTAGCATTGCTCCTACATGGTTATGGGAAATACTTGAAGTGTAGAAGGATGACTGACTGCTTTTATCTGTGAAGAAGTCTGCTGTAGCTTACTACTGATCTCATAAATCACCTGGATTATATCTGTCCTCAGCTTTGTGATTGGCAGTTCTCTACAGTGAATGTTCGTGCTGTACAACCAACACAGGAATTGGGAGCGCTCTCTCTTTACAGCAGCTTTTAAGTTGAATGTGCATATGTTATCATCTTCTTTTAGAATGCTTGGAAGAGCTTGGATGTCTGGTTGAATCGTATGGCATGAATGTGTGCCAGCCAACTCCAGGGAAAGCCTTAAAAGAAATGGCAACCCACATTGGTGACCGGGACAACGCCGTGCGCAACGCTGCGCTGAACACCATTGTGACTGTCTACAACGTCCATGGTGACCAAGTGTTCAAGCTGATTGGAAATGTCAGTGTAACTGCACATGAGTTCATGGTGGATTTGGGTTAGCATGCTGTGCTTGGTTTGGTTGGTGGGATTGTTTGTTTGGGCTTTGGTGGTTTGGTGTTTCTTCAAGTCCTTACGCTTTTGTAGGGGATTAGCACTCATTTGCTTGTGATTGATCATGGTACATCTTGCTGTTGGTGTCAAGAGCATTTTGTAGTTTTGAGAATAATTTACTACATCATAGATTCTCTGATGGCTATTTGGTTAATCCCAGATAGCAGAATATATGAAATCATAGAATGTTTTGGGAAGGGACCTTAAAAACCATATAGGTCCAAACCCCCTGCCATGGGCAGAGACACTTGGACACTTCCAGGGACTGGGTATCCTTTTTCATTGCTTCAGCCACTCTCTCAGTGAAGAGTTTCTAATCCAATCTAAATTTATCTTCTTTAATTTTAAAGTAATTATTTTTCTATCACTGTATGCTCTTGTTAGAAGTCCCTCTCCAGCTCCTTTGTAGGCCCCTTTTAGGTACTGGAAGACTGCAGTGAGGTTTCCTCAGAGCCTTCTCTTCAGTACGCTCCCAACCCCAACCCTCAGCCTGTTTCCAGTAAGAGAGCTGTATTTAACCTGGATGTGCATGAATGAAAAAAAAAAAGAGAAAGACTGACCTTCGTGGAAATTAAATTGTTTATAAAGAGTAACTTGCATTATAGTCAATTTTACAAGTGACACATCTGATTCAGAATATTTGGATAACTTATTTGGCCAAGAAAGGCTAGTTGTTGGGGCTCCAATGAGTTCTCAGCTATTTTTCTTTGTCCCAGACTTATCCAGTTGCTTTGCAGTTGAAGTCTGGTAAGTTTTGCTTACTTGCTTCATCTTACTGCATTTCATTTTTAAAGTGTCAGTACTATGCCGCTTTGTATTGCTGCTGTTTTGCTCTCTGAAAATTATACTTAATCATTATCATCTAAAATGCAGTAAAAGTTAAAGATGCTAAAACTCAGTTTCCAGTGTCCAGCAGTGGAAAGCTAGTTCACTGTGTTTATAATTACTGTGCATATCAGATTAAGTACACTGAATTCCAATCTGAATCAAGAGCAGTTAGATAATTTTTTTACAGTTCTGTTCTCTGGATTTGACCTTGGTAATGTTTCTAGCAGCATTAAAACTGATTGCAACATGATAGATATTTTAATGCTTTTTCAGCTTTGTTTTGTTGCATCATATGCCATAGGGCATACAAGCCATTGGATGGTATTTTATGGAATATGACAAGGCTGCCCTGCGCTTTTTTTTTTTTTAATTTTTTTTTTTATTTTTATTTCCAACTTGTTGAAAAGTTGAAATTTAATGTGACTCTTATTTTCTCTGGTAGCTGTTCCCATGAGAGTTAACATTACATTTTCATTAACATCTTATATTTCCATCCTATTTAACTATTATTCAGAGTGCAATCTGCTTCTGCATCAGTTTTACATAGTCCGTTTGCTTTTGATTTTCAAGGTAAAGGTAGCACCTGAACAATTCAGCTCTTTCTAACCATGACTTTCTCAGCTTCAGTATGGTCCATCTGTGGGTTCTCAGGAAGGTTTCTAAATCATAGGGATGCTGGAGAGTATTGCTCATGAAACTGTAATGCCTACTTTTGTTCAAATGGAGTTATTGATAGTCTTCAGTCTGGTAGATAAGCAGGTAAATATTAATCTTTACACTGCCTGAGTTGGAGTATTAAGTTGCCTGATCTGGTGTTCATATTGAATTATGAGTACATTGAACAGAACAACTATCAGAAGAACTCTGGCTTCTGTGGCAGGGTCCAGAGTGTTCAAGCACTTCTGGTAGGGAATGTAGAAAGGTGGGTGGGTTTGGGTTTTTTTTGGTTTTTTTTTTGGGGTTGTTTTTTTTTGGGGGGGGGGGGGTTGGGTTTTTGCAGCAACACAGGCAACAATTACAAACACTGGATAGTACCATAGTAATTAACTGTTTCTTGAAAGAAAAAACAGGGCTAGAAATAGGTGTATTCTGTATTACAGCTTGTGAGCATGGGTTAATTAGCTCTTGAAGTAGCATCTGACAGTCCAGAGTGTTCTGGTGAGTTTGCTGCTCAGAGGTAGCATTGACAGTTCCCACCTTCGTATTAGAGAATTTCAGTCTGCACTGATAAGTATGGTGTGAATCCTCTAGGTGACTGAGACTTCTAAAACCCATACAACTCAGGATGAGTGATAGCATCGTGTGTTACAGCTTTCAGAGAAAGACATGAGCATGCTGGAGGAAAGAATAAAGCGGTCAGCCAAGAGACCCTCTTCTGCTCCAGTGAGACAGGCAGAGGAGAAGCCTCAGCGTACTCAGAACATGAGTGCCAATGCCAGCATGATGCGCAAGGGACAAGCTGAGGACATGTCCTCCAAGCTCAAGTATGTGATGTTACATTATAGTCTCTACCTGCATAGTGTATGTGCTAATATGTCTGACAGTGTCACTTTAGTTCTTGTATCATCATCTTTGCATGTTGTGAAAAATGGCCAAATAATATAAATCTAAATGTCTGAAATTTTTTTGTCTTGTCTGTCTTGAAATCTTTCTAAATGGTCTTGTGCCTTTTTTCACTGCTTCTCCATGGACAGAATTATGTATCGCACTTATAGGATGTAAGTACTGCCCACTAACTCCTTGGTAGCAAGGCTCTTGTATCTTTCAATTTCTATCCTTGCCATCCCTTCCTGAGGGTGATGGGTTTGCCATGGCTAGTTCTAGATTATTTATAGATCTCTGAATAAAAGAGAAGAAAGAAAAGAGAAATACAGCTTTCTGTCAAGGTGACTGTAGGTCAGGCTGCAGACAGACATGGCACTTAAACATTAAGCAACTGTTAAAAATACTGGGAGAACTTTCAGTGTGTTGGACTAAACTTGATATTTGTTGGACCATGTTCTAGTTGTATTAGACGTTAAGCATAAAAATGGATAAGCATGTGTGAATTGTAGAGCCTGGGACAACAGTACCCAAAACAAAAAGCTCAGAAACTATTCCTTGCCACCTGCTCATCATTTTTGATTAAAAGTCTGGGCTGAGAACTAAATATTCAATTATTTCCTTGAGAAATCTGATATGCAGTATAGGTCATGTGGGAATGCTGTGAGTCTTGGACTCACAGGGGCTTGTGAAGTTGCTCTGTATGTGTGCATCCTATCCATTATTTTTAAAAAAGCCAAAAAAAGCCCTTCAAACTTTAAAGTTATATTATTTTAATAGTACTGTAAACTGTGCTAGTTATCCCAAACCATGCATACCTGGCACAGGTACAGGGTATCTTGTGGTTTGCAAGAGAAACTAGGCGGGCAAGTAAAGTAGCAGCTGCTCTTCTGGCTTACAGAAGTTTGTTTTACCAAGGACTAGGGGAAAAGCAGAGGGAGTTAAGGGGCTTGAATATAATCCAAACTGCAAAACCTGTGTTAGTATGAGAACTTTAAGGTTACCGGTGGATGCTAGTGCTAATAATTTTACCTCTTAAACTAAAACTCTCTCCTGGTTTCTGTAGCCAAAATCGCAACATGGGCGGTCACCCGGAGACAACACATACAGTTCCACGGGAATTTCAGCTGGATCTTGATGAAATTGAAAATGACAATGGAACCGTCGGATGTGAGATGCCAGCACTTGTACAACACAAACTAGATGACATCTTTGAGCCGGTCTTGATTCCTGAGCCCAAGTGAGTTTAGTTTTACCTCCTAAGTGAAATCAGCAGGGCTGCCTAAAAAAGTATTTTGAAAAGGTGAATTGATAGTGCTAGTTTCTACATTCAGACTTGTTTCCATAAGAGGGTAATGTCAGCTAACTTGAGGAGATGGCAAACAAAGGGTTGTTGTACTCTTCTGAAATCTAGAGAACAGTTATGTTTAATGAAAAATATTAGTTCTACTTAGGCATTTTCATAGATGGTATTGAATTTGTAAATGCATTAGCAGTGTCTTTACAAACAGTGCAATAGACATGGTAAAAAGAAATTATTCCTTCCTTGAGAATCCTTAGTGAAGAATGAAATCCTTTTTCCTCTAAATATTCATTGAAATACAGCAGTTAAGTGTACATAAGTATAGCTCTCCAAAAAGTAATGAATCCTGTTTCCAACCCTTTAGAATCCGTGCTGTGTCCCCACACTTTGATGACATGCACAGTAACACAGCTTCTACTATCAACTTTGTCATTTCCCAAGTGGCCAGTGGTGATATAAATACAAGCATCCAGGCTCTGACACAGGTAAGTGAATTCAGGTAGTAACTAATCGCACTGTACCAGACTTTGCCTGCGAGGGTGATGAGTTGCACTGTGGTGGAGCATCCATGTCAGGTGATGTGGGCTCTGCTCAGAATCTCCCTGATGACAAAACTAAGTGCACAGGGGCCATCTGACTCGCTTTAGCAATAGAAATTCCACTTGAAAGATGTAGAATAACCTTAATGCTTTTCTCATTAGTGCTTCTGTGTTATATTTTTGGTTTTGTCCAATTATTTTTGCTAAGAGTTTGTAAAAGCCAGTTAGTCAGTGAGTCTTAACTTTTAAATTTTAACAGTTTTAGAGATCCTTGGCAAAAGAATTGTCTTGCCCCATAGTTTTTGCATGGGTTTAAGGCGACTTTAACTAGTTAGACGATTTTTTGTCCAGAAGATTTCATAAAACTAAATTCCAGAATCCATAATGCAGCTGTTGCTGTTTTCATTTGTGTATGGGACAGAATTGCAGTTCTCTAAAATATCAGTAATTGATTGTGTTTGGATTAGCAATATAAATCTCTAGCTACTGATTTTAGGTGAAAGCTTAGAATACAACTGCCTTGGCAAATGGATTAGTCAGGGCAAAACCTTTCCTACAGAAAAGTATTTAAATCATTGTTATTCTGCGCTGTTTGCATTATGTTGACTTTACTCTCAAGTGTTTTGTTTTTAAATCTTAGATTGATGAGGTTCTCAAGCAGGAGGACAAAGCAGAAGCTATGTCTGGCCACATCGATCAATTCCTGATAGCCACATTTATGCAGCTCCGGTTGATCTACAATACACATATGGCAGATGAGAAGCTGGACAAAGATGAGATTGTCAGACTTTACAGCTGTATTATTGGGAGCATGATCACGGTAAGGCTTGTTGTAAGAGATAAGGTGAAGAACAAATAACTTCTGCACAGAAGTTGTGGGAGAATGGAGTGTCTGTTCTGTACCTAGGTTAGCTTCCTACTAAGTCTGTCTTAGGAGGGTTTGTTGCCAAATGCTTATCAATGCACCTTTTGAGAGTAAGTGGGGAATAAGAATTAGGGGAAGATAAGAAGGTCTCTGCTTCTGCAAAATACAGACTAAGACTTCTATTAAGCTCTGGTTTTAAAATTCTTTACCTTTTGATTGCTGAGTTGGTGGCCTGAATATTTTCAGAAGTCACTCAGTAGAAATAACTTTGTTCATAGTTTTGTTCTTACTTTTGTGGGAAACACGAAGATGTGGAGATGTCTTGGTTTGACAGTGTAGTCTAGAGAAGTCTAGAGAAGTCTAGGATTATGTGCAGGGAAAACTGACACTTTCTTCAATCTGTAGCTATTTCAGATAGAGAGTCTGGCTCGAGAGGCATCCACTGGTGTGCTTAAAGACCTAATGCATGGTCTTATTACATTAATGCTGGATTCTCGGGTTGAAGATCTTGAGGAGGGCGAGCAGGTCATCCGATCAGTCAACCTCTTGGTAGTTAAAGTTCTGGAGAAGTCTGACCAGACCAACATCTTGAGGTAAATAATGAAAAGTGCACAATTAACTGCTCTTCTTTACCTGTTCTCTTATGTTCCTTGAACGGCTGAGTTTTAGTCATTTTGTAAGCAAAGACCGCTGTCTGTAGAATCACTCAGCTAGCTAATAAAGAATTATCACTGATTGTGATCAGAATTTGACTGTACAGCTGGAGGCAGGCTAAACAAGCCAGCTTAGTATGGTTCTTTGTGCTTTTAAGTTCAGCAGGCTGTCTCTTAAATTCGTGTAACATACTAAAAAGAGAGAAGGTAAGAGCTGTTGCTCGTCTGCTGGACTAACCCCAGTCTCTGGTGTGGTATTCTGTGGTGAGTTGGTATTGGTTTTTTTCTTATGTGTAGCACTTTTTCTGTGTAATCTTTATAAATTTATTCCTTCTAGTGCTCTGCTTGTCCTGCTCCAAGACAGTCTTCTAGCAACAGCCAGCTCTCCTAAGTTTTCAGAACTTGTCATGAAGGTGAGCCTGTAGTGGGGATTTTGAACTTATATGGTTTCTCTGAATCATCTTACCTGAAAGAACAGATGGAGTTAAAAAAATTAGTGTCCATAACTTGAAATATTTCTTACAACTTCTATAATTCTGATCTTACTAGATGTCTGTACTGGTTTAGGGCAAATTTGTTAAAGAATCTGCAAAGGAGGGCCCCTCCAGAAAGCGAAACCCACACGGGCCCCCCCCCCCCCAGCCGGTTTGGGAAAAAATTCCTCGGAGAGAGGTGGAAAGAACCTGTTTATTTGACAGACACAGCACCCCCCAGCACACAAAATGAACAATACCCGATGACACCGCTCTGAGAAAGATGACAAAATCAGAAAGTCTCTTTCGGGGGTGGTTGCTCTGTTCTCAGTCCCTCCGGCGCTGGGGCAGCTGCTGCAGCCAAACCTTTGGTGTTCCCGGGTCCCGGTCCGGAGCAGGTTCGAGATGGTCACAGAAACAGGAGAGGAGAAACAGTCCAGGAAGCAATGTGGACTGTTTGGCTAAACTAACTAATAAGCAGAGGCGAAGGCCGAGCAGAAGCAGAAGCAAGAGCAGAAAAGCTAGCCAGCAAAGCAGCAAGCTAAGCAAGCAGAGAGAAAACAGCAAGCTAAGCAAGCAGAGAAAAAACAGCCCGATGTACGCCCTCTCTGTGTCCCTGATAAGAGAAACACAAACAAAACTTCCACTCTTCAGAGCCGGTCTTAAAGGCACAGAACAGATGAATGGGGATATACAAACATCATAATGTCACCCCAGGACAATGTCACATATAGGGACTTCAGGGAGGAGCTTAACACCTGTTAATAGTTTACAGAAGCTTGTGTACACTAATACAAACTCCACACAGAGGTGCAGTCCTCCATACAGTCACCTGCTGGGCTTATTAGCTTCAGGACCACACTGTAGTATGGATTCAGACAGTGCCAGGCTGGAGCTGACTTCTGTCCTGTCATCTGTGTTGACAGGCAGAGTGAACAGGCAAATGTCTGCATTTTAAGCATGAGCACGATCTTTTCTTACCATACAACGCCCTTTTGTAACTGGTTAAGATTTAAAGACAGCTCAGGCATTCTTAATGAGGTTAAACCTAAAGAACTTGTCTATGTGTAGGTATACATAGCATATATATATATATATGTATTATCTGCTGAAATGTCTTCACACAAAGCATTCAGTCTCCAGTTATAGGTAGAGAAATCAGTACCTTTCGTATGCATCAGCTCTAAAGAAAGATCTGGCTCCTGTACAGCCAGTTGCAAAGAGAAAGTATGCACCAGTGCAAACCTGCTTGAGCAGCAGACACAGTGCATGCCTGCATGATGTGCTAGCAGAGTGAAGTGGCTCAGTGATAGTGTTATGTAACTTCTTATATAATCAAGTGCTTCTTTCTTGAGTTGTCTTGCTTTAAGTCAGCCTCTCGTTCCAGTGTCTGTGGAGAATGGTGCGTCTTCTTCCGGAAACCATCAATAGCATCAATCTGGATCGGATTCTTCTGGATATCCACAATTTCATGAAGGTCTTTCCCAAAGAGAAGCTCAAGCAGTGTAAGAGTGAGTTCCCTATTAGGACATTGAAGACACTCCTTCACAGCCTGTGCAAGCTGAAAGGGCCCAAGGTCAGAGCAATCACTAGTCACATATTTTTAAATTGGATGTTCATGCAGTCTTTAGAGTATTTCCTCTTTTTTCCCCTTTTTTAATATTCCCCTTTTTTCTCATTTTAGATCTTAGATCATTTAACAATGATAGACAACAAAAATGAGTCTGAGCTAGAAGCTCACCTTTGTAGACTAATGAAACACGCTATGGAGCAGACTGGAAAAGCTGATAAGGATACAGAAAAAGGAGCTTCTCGCATAGTAAGTAACAATGTGTTGGCAGGGGAAGGGGGTGTAAAGCAATTAATTTAAGAAACAAACTAGATTTTGTGTAAGTAGTAATTCCCTTTTCAACATGCAACTAATGTTGGAAATACTCTTGTAAAGTGAAATTTTCATTTACGGCTGTTTTGGGAATTTGTTGTATGTGTTTACCTGAGTATACTGTGCATATCCTAGGATGAAGTACTCTGCAGGAAATTCAAATGTATAGCAAAAGTTTTATGCTGCATGGTACTGCATCTGATCTACTAAAAGTAAGCCATATCCAAAACAGGTTTTAAACACTTCTCAGAAGGAGTCTGACATCTTCATGATGTTCTTGCTCACATTCTGTGTATTAAGTGGCTATGTAGAACCCTGATCACTTCAAGGTTTTCTCCCTCTTGGAAGCTCTGTATCCAGCTAGCAGGTGTGAGGGTGTCATGGGTTTGTCTGATTTCTTTTTTATTTTATTCTTTGTTTTAAAAGTCTCCTTTTGTTTATTTATTTAGGAGGAAAAGGCTTCGAAAGCCAAAGTCAATGATATTTTGGCAGAAATATTCAAGAAGATTGGCTCAAAGGAGAACACCAAGGAGGTGAGTGCCCCCTTCCTGCAAGAAAGAGAGCATGATACACTAGAATAGTGTATGCAACAGTATATGCAATAGTGTATGCATATTGTAGTAATACATAGCAACTCTTCCTTCCCAGGGTCTGGCAGAACTGTATGAATACAAAAAGAAATATTCTGATGCAGACATTGAGCCCTTCCTGAAAAATTCCTCACAGTTCTTCCAAAGCTATGTGGAAAGAGGCCTCCGACTGATAGAAACAGAACGGGAAGGGAAAGGACGCATTGCTACTTCTACAGGTACGTTATAGCAAAACTGATTGGTTTGTGAGAAGCAGAGCTAGAACCGTTACAGGTCTCCTGGTAGAAATTAATATTTGCGTACATTTATGGATTTCTGAAGCAAGCCATTTTCTTGCTGCTTGAGTTGCTTCGTGAGGCAGCATTCTTTGTTTACAAAACCAGAAGTTAGAACCACACTAAATGGAGGAAACATCTGAAAGACTTGGCAAACACGTGGTTCTAATTGCTGTCCTGTAGTGTGGATTGAACATTCGCCTGTGTTTCATGTGTTTGGTATCAAGAATTGGTTTTGCAAGGTATAAAGGTGGTTTAAAACAGCAGTATCAGCTGTCAGATTCTCCTTTGACCTTTTTACTAAAAAACACATAGGATGCTTTTAATAGTATTTTTTTCTGTGGAATTGGAAAGCTTATTTTAAATAACATGAACTGTTTCTGCAGAATTTGTGATTAATTGGATGAATTACTGTAAAACTGTTTGTTGCTGAGTCTTTTCATTGCACATAAATACAAAGGAGTATTTAATGATATATTAGGGAAGGAATGTGACAAATTATTAGCTGACAGTAAAAGCTGATACACAGTCTAGCAGAACTACCTCTAACCTTAATTTCTTACTCATTTCATAGTGTCCTGTGAAACTTTAGCCTTTTTTCTACTACTGCTCCTTCTCCTATCCCTGTATTGTGGATCCTTGTATTGTGGATCCCTGTATAATCCATCATTCCCTTTAGGAAGATGGATTATATGAGGTTCTTTTAGAACTTCCTAAATGTGTCCACCTATGTAGGACAGAAAATTCTATTTTGCTTCGTAAGAGTCTGTACAACTGAGAAATACTAGTTCAGCAGTTTTCAAAACCTAATTTACTTGCCACAGTTGTCTTTTTTTTTTCTTCCCTAACTTTGTCTGATATAATAAAATATGCTGTTCCATACTGCAGCAGTGATAGATTGCATAGATAGATAGTGCATACCTTTAGATTAAGGTATAAATGCTTAACCTTTATTCTACTTTTATCTATTTTAAACATCCTTGTCATAAATTAGTGAGAACAAATCCTTGTCCATGATAAGTCATAAGAAAGAATTTGCAATTCTTTTAATAATGGAAATTTTTTTCATAATGTAAATTCCTTTTCTAGTCTCTTGGTAGGGAAGCTTTAAAAACCTTGTTATGTGCATTCCAGAAATCACTCTTTGAGACTGTGTTGGAACAAAAAGCTTCAAGTTGCACAAATGAGAGATAAAGAAGGGTTAGAATCAGTGGTAAGCCCAAGAGTGTGACTAAACTACAAAAAGACAGACAACTCCAAGTATTTCTCACCTTGCCAATTGCCCACTTCTCCCCTTGGACATGTTCACTGCTGATGCACAGCACCATCTTCCTCTCCCTGCACTGTTCTCGTCAGCTGTTGGTTTCAGCACTTCTAGAGCTGCTCTGCAGCCATTCCTTAAATTTCTCCATTTCTTTTCTTGGTTTTCAGTTGTCACTTTTGCAAGGAAATGAAAGGCCAGTTATATCTATACTAGCAAATGCAAATAACTAGCGAATAATAGGTTGGTTAATTCTTCATCCATTGGATCTTATCACAAGGAACTGACCAAGAAGTTTATGCTTTTCTGATGTTTTAAATCTTTTAACTCTCCTTCCCCTCATCTTCCAGGAATTTCTTCTCAGATGGAAGGAACATGTGTTCCTGCATCTACCCACACTGTATCTTCATCTATAGGAAACACAAATGGGGAGGAAGTGGGGCCTTCAGTTTACTTGGAAAGATTAAAAATCCTCAGGCAGCGTTGTGGCCTTGACAACACAAAGGTATTGTACTTGACAACACTTGTAAAATCCCCTGGAGAGGCACTTATTTTTTTTTTTTTTAATAAGAATTCAAATGCCAGAAGGCAGATTCCAATCAGAATTTATGATCTTTCATTTATAATGCATGTCCTAGCTACTCACTGCATGTCACTATGCCTAGTATAAATGCCTTTAATCTCATTACTTGGCCAAGTAGGCTTGCATTTCAGTCTGTTCTGTCTGCATTGCTGATGTTGTGTGCAGGTTGTTTCTACAGGCCTGTAGCTTATTCCTTGATGGGAAGTTGAGTCTCAGAAAGGTCCAAACAATAACTGTTCTCTAAAAGTTAACACCTCAGAGATTAAGGATGTGGAAATTCTAGACTTTCTGCTCTAAAACTACCATGAGAGCTGATTAAACTTTGAAGTTTTATATGTTTTGGGTGTATGGATACTGAGGTGCAGGAATGATAAATGAGCTTAGTGCTGGAAATCTGTGGACCAACATTTCTTACAGTTCAGTGATCTGTGTGTTAGGAATCTAGTGCCAATTCCTGAAATTTGAATTCGGCCATGTGAGAAGTGATGCTCGCTCTAGGAATAGTCATCCAGGTGCATCACTGTTTTAACCTTTGACACAAATTTGAGTATCAGCTTAGAGCTCTGAGGAGGGGAAATGTTTCCTAGATCATAGTAACAAGGTAAGTAACTCAGATGGAAATATTGGTAAAAGAACAGTGAATTGCCACTTTAAGTCTTTTACAGATTCAGTCTTGCCAGTTTCATCTTCTCATTCTTCCAGAAAATTCATTGTCTGCTGATGTTGCACATAGGCAGGGATTTTTCTCTTGTGTTAGAATTTAGGCTGTTCAAGACTCTGGCAGTCTATCTCAGTAAAACTCTAGTCTGCAGGGAATTTTTTGATCTTGAAAGACTAGCTTCTTTGTGTCCCTGTTGACATAAAATTAAACATTAACTACTCAGATGATTGAGCATAGTAATTAGCTTTGCATGGTTCTGACTTTGACAGCAGCTGACTTTATTACTCCAAATCCACTTGTGTTGTGGTGCTCTTTCCCTTTCCTCTGTTTTTATTGCTTGAAGAGATGAAAAGCCATTGATGATGATTTGTACATTTTATATGGCCTTTACCACTTTACATCTTAACACTTCCCTTTTCTCCCTCATAGCAGGAAGACAGACCGCCCCTGATGTCTCTGCTCTCTAAACCAACACTCCCTACAGTTGCATCCTCTACAGATATGCTTCACAGTAAGCTCTCCCAGCTGCGTGAGTCCCGGGAGCAGTACCAGCACCTGGACCTGGACTCCAATCAGACTCATTCCTCTGGCATTGGAACTACCCTGGCTTCACCCTCTTCTGCAGCGGCCAATATTGATGACTTGAAAAAAAGATTGGAGAGAATAAAAAGCAGTCGCAAATAGAGATGCAGAGAGACGGTATCGCTGTTGTTTGGGGCTGGCTTCAGCTTTAGTTTACTAAACTAGAAGTCTTCATAGTTAAATGGCCTCATTTAGGCCTAATGTATACAAACTGGTTTATGTATAATACAGTGGATTTTGGAGGGGTTGAGTCATCGTGGCACAAGTATTTGTACATAATTTGCTTCTCAATGAGCATCTCTTTGACAATAGAGGCTGTCTGTGTATTAGTTTTAGTGTACAGACCTGTAAACAACCATCCTCTTGCTCAGACTAGTTTCTCATGACTTGGGGTTTTTATTTGTAAAGTTGTCTTTAAAATCTCTTCCTAGTTCTTGACTCTTAGAAAACCTTTAGTGATTTCACTTTTAATTTTGTGAATTCTTCTCCATGTAATCCTTGAACTGTTGATTCTGTATGGACACATGGCATGAAGTAACTAATTTAAGTGTCTTTTGTAAATAAAGTTTGCATTAACTATACCAGCCTCTATAGGAACAGCAGCAGCTGCTGGTTAGAGGTCACTCTCTATTTCTGAATGTTAGTGACTGGGCATCTAGAAACTGAACTAAGCTGACATGAACCTTGGGGTTTGGATACACTGTAGGGAAGATGAGTGGAAATACACTGTCTGTGGGTGCAGTCCTGAGACTTTGCACTCTTCTATGAGCAGTAGTACATTTTTTATATAGTTGCTTTTTTTGTTTTGGAATGTTTCTGTAACTTGAAAATACTTAGTTTGAATTATCTAGTCCTTGTGATGCCTTTACTCAGATTGTGGTCCCAGCTGAGGGAGCTTTCTTTGAGGGAGCCTGCTGCTGATGATATGGAATAGAGTAGCAGTGGTGTATGGTCAGTGGACTCATTTATTCTGAACTCATCTGGTTAAGCAGTGTTCCTCATGCAGGTAAACCTCACTCACTACATTCTTTTTGCTCTTAAGCATCAGATGTTACCATTTTTTAACTAAGATACCTAATAGAACTAGTCTGCAAAAGTTGTAGCCACTTCTTTTTTTTTTTTTTATTAGTGAAGAGCCTTTTTCAGAAGCTCCAAATAATGAAGATTTAAGGCAGACACATTGCGTATCCTTTCTAGCCCTTTCATTTCTAGGGAGGTCATGTATTTTCACCTTACTGCTGCACTTCCATGTGAAAACTGGTTGTGTAGCATAAATTGCACATCTGTTCCATAGCTAGAACAGAGTTATTGAAGGGTTGGACAGGGAAGCTTAAAATAGCACACTTCTATGCTAGATTTTTAATCTCTTCCATGTAACTGCTGCTTTTGTTGTTTGCTATGTGGACCAGCAGTCTCTGCCTGAGAGCCATTGCTGAAACTGTCTTGCCTGATTACAGTAAAAACATGACTTTAAATTAGTACTTGTACTACGGATCTATGCCAGAGCTTCTGCAAATGTCTGAAATCTTCCTTTCATAGGACCCCTAGGCTGGGGTTGCAGTTGACATAATGCTGCTTGGTGCTTATGGTGAGTTTGCACACTGTGATAGCAGGTGATCACGAGCGTTCTCCATCCTGTGTTAACTGATGTGATGCCATTCATTGCTCCACTGCCTCCATTTAGTAGTCATAGTCTCCTCTCATAACCTGAAATGGGTGTGCACTTGTGGAACAGAGCTCTGTTACAAGTGGAGGTTTGGCCCTTATTGGTAAGTGCTGTGGTTTTGTGCACTTAAACCGGGGCAGTTTGTGAATAGTTTGTGTTGGCTAGAGTTACTGCCACTACCTCTCAATTACTAGCTGCTCTCTGAAGCTTAGTGACATTTTAATTAATCCATACGTTCCTTTACCATATTCAGCAGACATTCTGAAGAACTATTTGTTAATTAGCTCAGGATGTAAAACAGCAATGCCTGCAAACCTGCATAAACTATTTTAAATTTGAAGCTGACTCAGAAGTGAAATACAGGAATAATTGAGTAGCAGAAGATATAGCTGTTTTTATGAATGAGTTTTTACCCTGTGTCTTTGTAGTGTTTGGTTGGACTCAATATCCTGGGAGTTCTGAACTAAAACTTGTGCACATAAATTAATAAAGCCTAATCTTTAGCCCAGACAATATTTAAATAACATTAAACTGAATTTTAAAAATTATTCTTCTGTATTGTTTGTAACAAGTCAATATGAACAGTGACTTTCTCCAGAAACTGTATGGTCCTGGTTCCCCTCTTTTGTCACAGATTTGATAGTAGTGAAGGGGTGAGGCTTAAAATTTAAACATTAGAAGGGCTAAATATTTTCAGTGTTCAATATATGTGGTTATCAATGACTTTAAACAGTCGTGAAACCTGAGATGTTGAGGTTTTTTTCTTCAGATTTCATTGAGAGGTTGGTTTTTGTGCTTTATTTGGGAAAAAATGTCATTATTGTTTTAGTAGAAAATTGACCAGTCAAGAATTTGTGTTTACTCTGCTGTACTTCTGGGTCCTCAGTGGTCCACAAATTCCTACTAAAGAGGAGTTTATGAAAGACTGATGCTTGTTTTTGGCGAGATCCCTTTGTAACTTAAGCAAACACCTATAGTGCAGGATGTTTTCACTGCAGGTTTTGTCAATGACTATACGAATTACTTCCTTCAGAATTTTGCTGTGCAGGTGGAAAATACACAATGAGGACCTGGCACCACCTGCTGTGTAGGAACTTCCTGGAAGTGCTGCTTAATGTATTCAAGCCACTATTCCTTTGTAGGATGAATTGCACACAGTGGTGCTGGTATTTATTGCCAGCTGTTGTAGTGTGAACAATGTCTGTCTGATCAAAACAGCTTCTAATTGCTTTACTTTTGACATTGGTGTCTTGTGGAATGCTGCAGGTACTGTAGGGTGGTTATCTCTTGTACATACATGGATCAAAAACTAGAACAGAATATTAGTTGTCTTGAAGGGAGGAAGGGGATGGTGCATGAGGGCATAATCTCGCTTGCTGTGACTGACAAGGCCATTATGTGGGGTCCAAAACCTGTTGATTGTAGGTGATGGAAGGGGGCGGAATTTGAAGCACAACAGGTAATTAGCAGTATAGCTAGTGCTGTGGTACTCCTGGCTACTGTCATGGCTTAGATACAACCGCATCTAAACTCAGCATGAATAAAAGGAAGAAGATGGGTTTCAGAGCTTTTATTTTCAAGGGATAAGACCTTCCTTTTCTCAAGTTGTAAGGATATAACTTGTTTTACTTCAGGATCTTCTATGCTTATGTTTCAAAGTGGAGCATTGTAGCAAAACTGAGACCAGGCAAGGTAAATGCTTCATCTATCGCCCTTGATTTTCGATGACTTTTCGTATCCACTTTTTCAGGCGGAATACGTGGGTGTAAAATCCATATTTGCCATCTCGGTCACAGCCTTCTCCCCATGAAACTATTCCCACTTGATACCAACGGTTGTCATCTGGGTTCTAAAGTAAACAAAAAATTACATTGGCAAAGGAGCAAAAGACCTTGATGGAATCACAGAATCATTAAGGTTGGAAAAGACTTCCAAGATCAAGTCCAGCCTTTGACTAAACACCACCGTGTTAACTATACCACAGCACTAAATGCACTCTTTCATTGAAGAAATTCCTCCTGGTGTCCAACTTTAACCTTACTTGGCTCAGCTTGAGGCCATTTTCTCTTGTGCTTTGTTTGAAAGGAAGAAGAGGCCGAGTGCCACCTAGCTACAACCTCCTTTCAGGAGGTCTCCCCTGACCTTCCTTTTTTCCAGACTAAACAAGCCCAGCTCCCTCAGCCACACCTCATAAGACTTGTGCTCTGGATTGTTTAGCAGCTCAGTTCCCCTCTCAGATCTAAACCCTGGATGTTCCCCAGTCTGTTCAATGATGGGTGCTACTTTGGGATTCAGACTTGCACCTCCAATAGAGTTTGTTGGAGTAATTTTGTCTTTACTCTTAAATCTCTAATTAAGAATTGGCCATCACTCATGCATCCTGCAGGTGATCTCCCAGTATGCTGAGAGCTCAATGTAGAAATGGAGCTGGATGACTGCAGGATTGGTCTCCATTGCTCACCTTAGGCATGACTTAGGTTTGCTTCAACCGCTCAACAGTGGCTCAACTCTGCTGCTTTTTTTAGACTATGAATTTCAGCACAGAACAAACCTATCTTCATATGTCTTATAAGCTTGAACTTGTTGAACATACCTTCATTACAAAAGGTCCTCCACTGTCCCCTTCACAGGCATCTCCTCTCTTTGAGGCATCAGGACTGTAACCTACAGGCAAGAAAAATGGACATTTGACTGTAGGGCAAATGTTGCCCATGGTGTTGGCCATGTTTTCTTTAAGGTTTTGGGATAAATGGCATAAATATTTTGGGACCCATGAGAGTGCTGACGCTGTTAATTCGGACTTCTGTTTTTCATACATGTAAAAATTCTAACTTTGCATCTGTCTTTGCAGCAGTCTTGAATCCACCCTCTGCTCTCATTCTTGTTTTTTCATCTGAATTGGTGTTAGTGTCAGTTGCACTGACACTGTGCAACAGCTGTAGCTTAAGCTACTGTGCTTCGCTTGTCTTACAAACTTATTTGTAATAGTCTGTTTTCCTTCTTGTTTTATTTACTATAGAGATTCACTGTTATCCCTGCTTTTACTTTCCTGTCACTTAAGTTCTGCTTTTCCTCTCCCCAGCTGTCCTCCTAAAGTATCACTATGAAGAGGAAGAGGATTTCATTCATTCCTGATAAACTGGATAGTATCTCTGCACATTCCCATCACCCGTGTCTCCATTTTTTCTGTATGTCTGCATCTCAGCTGTTTCATGGAATGTTGTTTAGAAAGAGAATCCATAAGAACTCTATATTTTCTGCACACTTGTGTAATTGGCTTCCATCCTAACTAAAGCAGTCCCGTGCATTTAGATGCAAGCAGCACAAATTTAGTCAAAAATCTCAAGGCTTGCTTGTAGGAACTGATGAACTCTGCACAAATGAAGAATATATTAGAAACTATTAAACTGGTACATAAATCCATAGTAACTTGAATTCTGTGTGCATTTCCCTTCTCACTCAAAAAGGGTATGATGCTAGAAGAGATTTAGGAAGACAGGAGCCTTCAAAATATGTGGCCCTAAGTATGAATGGGTTCCAAAAGATTGAGACAAGCTAGTAGATAAAATAGTGGGTGTGCAGCCTTTAATTTAGGAAGTCACTGAACTGCTCTGTGCTAGTGAAAAGACAATTTTATTTGTGCTTATTTCTCCCACAGCTGCTGCTGCTGCTACATAGTACCATTAGACTAATGCCTGACACAGGTTGTTGTTGCAAACTTTTTCTTAGCTTTAAATTCTCCAGCTTTCACATTTTCTGAGAGCTGAGAAATTTGTTATCATGGGAAAGTTATTCTTTGTGGAGGGCATTTGCAACTTTATCAGAAAATAACCTAGCTGCATGAGTCACACCAGGAGCTCAGAGCCCTTGACTTCTGTGGCAAGCTGTGCCTGTGACTCCAGTGTTACTTACCTGCACAGAACATGTTGTCAGTGACTTTGACTCTGGTGGATGCCTTGCAGGTACTTTGATCTACAATGGGCACATTAACTTGTTGCAGAACTGTGGGCAAGTTGGAGGGGCTAGTGGCCCACGTTTCTTTCAAGTTTCCCCAGCCAGTTACCCTCCCTTTGTAACCTGCCAGCATCAGCCTGTGGAAGGAAGCACAAGTATAATTAAATGTATTGTAACAGCTTTCTTCTGCCTGGCACTCTTAGTTGCCAATAGCCTTGAGAAGTCATGTTTCTCTCTCTCTTCTCACCTCTGCACAACTTCTTTGGTAGGCAGGCAGACAGGATGGATGTAGTCACTGAAGCTGATGGGTCTCTTTAAGTGCATAAGTGCAATGTCTCGGTCCATGTTCTCTTTCCAGTTGTACTTGGGATGGATGATTATTTTATCCAGCAGAGCAATCTTCTCTTTATTCTTTTCATATCTGAAATAGTTATGAAGGAAAACTCACTATACAGTAGCAGCTGAGAGTCTTCTGGAGTTTATGATACTCTCAGTTTTGTACCCTCTGAGACAATGCTGTCTTTACATAGGAGCACCCTTTTAGATTTCCCAGGCTTCTGTGCTCCCTTTCACTTCATCCTTTAGGATCAGCAAGAGAAGCAAATGCCCCATTAGATCCTCTTATTGAGAGGCATGTGACATTAGTTACTTCAGTGGATACTGAATGACAGCCCAACTCCAAAGTATCTCTTTACTTCAAGAGGAAGTCTAGTTCCTTCCACTTCACTCAGACTCTTACTTTGCTCTTACGTGCTTGCCAATCCGCACCAATATGTCACTTGTACTTAAGTTCTTGTCCCACGGTGGATAAAAAAGGCAATGAGCAGCAGTCAGGATCCAGCTGTCACTGATGAGGCTGGCACCACACAGCAGCTCCTGAGGAGACTTTTTGTAGAGCATCACCTGCCTGAGAGATGAGGAGGAAGTCAGTCCTTAGCAGGACTAAATGGGTCCTAGTGTCTTGCAGAAAGTGCAGATTTGGCAGTGAGCAGGAAACAGCATCGCTCTATACTGACAAAATGGAGTGAGTAGCTCTGTGGCAAGTCTTCTGTGGGCATGTATATCCTCTGTAGTAGGCCATTTATTTACCCCATTTCTTTTACCTGATGAAGTTTCTCATCCTTTTCATTCCAGCAAAGCTGGAAAGAGAAAGACATGAAGATGAAACACACCAGCACACTTGCTTTCTCTAGCGGTTGCATACTTGATTCAAGAGGGGAGTTTCTTTCCAGCTATTTTAGTACTGCTCTGCCAGCCACTTGGAGGAGCTTTGATTAGAATCTATAAGTTATGCACGGTGCCTAAGATAGGAAAGCCCTTTTATTTCTACCTGCTGGAGCTGAAGAGAAGGAAAACACAATTCCCAAAGACTATGCGAAGACAATACTTGCCAGGGGGAGCTGCCAACTTCTGCATCATCCCCACTAACAATTCTTCCTGTGTAGGAATCCAACAGCTCCCTCTCACTTTGGTCTGTTATCTTTTTCTTCTCAAATAAAGGACGAGTGCCACAATCTGAAAAAACAAGCAGTCTTGGCTTTGTTACTCTACCTGAATCACAGTGGAGAACTGTTGTCTGCAGTCAGCATGCGAAGCTGGAAGATCCTAGAAAGGAAGTGCTTACTAGTTCCATGATTGGAACTGGATATTGACTTTAGAGAGTTCTTCAAGAAATTTAAGTATCTTCCCCTGCTTTTAACAGCTTTTGGCTAGCTGATGTTTCTGAGGAACAGTGAATAGGAAGAAGCTAAGATACAGCATGTTTGCAGAAGGGCTATCCCTTCTGCAGGCATGCTGTACCTAGAGTTTTTGCTCACCTGCTTCACCTGAACCAAAAGTTTTTTCATCAAAGAAGGGTTTGAACCCTTTAGGAAGAGTAGAACGTCCTGATAATCCCTCAGACTCTTGGTTCTCATCCTCTAGCGAGCTGTCTGAGAGATGTAAAGACAAAGCAAAAGGTTTAAATATAGTTGCCATAATTATCAGCAATGTAAATGTTCCTTTCCCCACACAGTAGGTCTCATGAAGGAATGATGTTTTAAAACAGTGCTCTTTTTAATGTGTTTTGTCCACCAGTGTGAGTTTTCAGGGAGAACACCTCAGAGAGGTAACAGTGCTATGCACCTAAGGCAGGTGATATGTGGACAAACAAGACTCCTGTGTGCATGAGCACGTACATCCTTGTCTATTCCTCCCAGGCCAAGCATTTCATTCTACTCCTGTTCTTTGCCACTGCCTCAAATATGGGCCTACCCAAACCTAAGCAGATTTCTCACCGCAGTAGTGCAGATCACAGTAGTCAAAGTAGGGTGATTCATTTGTGACACACCAGACACCCTCATCATCTCTGTCTGGATTCCGACAGTAATTCTCCTGCAGCTCCACTTCTGGGTCAACTTGTTTTCCATGGAGCACCTCTTTGGCTTTCTCAGAGTTCCATGGTAGACACTTAGCTCCAGACACAGTGACTGAGAGAGTCCCTGTGTAAAGCATGCCTTTCTCTGGTTCACAAGGTTCCGTTGGTGCAGGTTCTGCGGCCCGTGGAGTGAATGGAACTGTTGTTCTGTCTTCACCTGGAAAGACAGAGGGCTGTGATTTAAGCCACAGCTGTGCACTCAGAAGTGCTATTAGTAAATAGTACCAGAGCCCCTTAGTAAAGCCTAGAGTTCCATGGGGTCTTCCAATATGTTTAGGAACTCCCACTGTGTTTCTGTGCATGGGGTGGCCCTCTAAAATATTACAGTGTCAGAGATGGTTCAGCAGTATGTGAAGTGAGGCTGGCACTATTCTTGACATTTCTCTTTGTCACTAAGATATGAGGAACAATATTGTGTTCCCTTCTGGGGCGTCTTTGAGAACCAGCTCAAGGGATGGGTAGGTGTCTCAAGCATCATAATTCTGCTGTATTAGCTCCTTCAACACCTTATTCTAAAATGCATAACTAGGCCATATTTGGGGGAGCCTTTTACTGTGATATTCTACTAAAATAGCAAATTTAACTTTTGGCAATGTTTCTAAATCTAATGATAAGTGAAAAATTTTCCTGCAAGACTTCTCACACTTTTTCTTGCAAGTGTTGTAATGACTGCAAGTTTTAAGCAGCATTTCCTGAAGGAGTGGGTACTCTATAATCTCTTTTGGCTGGGCCTCAAGGTGCCTTCTCCATGTGCACAGGGGGAGTCCCCATGTGAAGAGATACCCCATTTGACTATTCACTCTGGTGGCACAACAGCCACTGGGCAAGTAGTATTCCCCTTTATTGGTAAGGCTGCTTCTCTTTTTTGACTCATGTCAACATGATTATAAAAGGTCTGTGCACAAAGGCTTTTCTAATCCTGCTACATCCATGCACACAGGATAACTGTAAGATACTGCAGGTCAGAAATTAACTGGTGAACAGAGGTAGCACAGATGCCTGATGGTCTCATGAGGCATCTGTGCCACCTCTGGCATCACTCCTGATGCCTGGCCTCAAAGCAGAGCAGTATTTCTTTTCAGTTTGTCAGATTCTGCAAACCAGAGCAGTGGTAATGGCTTTTGAAATTTCAAAATAACCCCATGTCAAAAAGGTTGCTGACCTCTAACTTTTTCTTATGAGTTGTTGCTTCTAGTGTCTGTTTATGAAAGAGAAACTTCCACTGTGTGAGAAGGTTCTCTCCTTTACCAGTTCTTCTGAGACAGAGGCCATGCCCCAGGGGAGATGTCTCTGTACTAGGGAGAAACAGGAATGTGTAAGTGTAGGGGGATGATCTTCCATGTTCAGTTCATTGATGAGAGAAAGGCATCTTCTCTTTACATGAGACTGTGAGTATTAAACTGCACACCTCTACAGGAGAGAATGGGAAGGCAGGCAGCCAAGCACAAACTGTAGTTATTTTGTCCTAAAGCTAGGCATTCAGACCAAAAAACATTATGACTCATGGCTGTCTCTAATTTGAGACAACTGGGCCAGGATTTCGGGGTGACTGACTAGAAAATACTGTAGTACATTCCAGGGTACTTCTGACACTGGTTTTAATTTAGATCTAGATTAGCATAATCTAGAGAAAACAGCTCATTGTGTATGGGCAACTCAGTGACTTTTCTTCCTCAGCTCCTTTACCCTTTAAGATGCAGCTTCTCTACTCCTGCTGACCTCTGTTCATGTAAGCATTCCCCCTCCTTAACCCTCTCCTTGACTGCCTTAGTATCAGTCTCAGTGCAGTTTTTTGCTGTGAGTGAAGGGCTGTCTGCAGTGCTGGGGCATACCACACACGGGGATGGGACACGCCTCCCGTTCTACCGTTGGGTCTCGGGTGTAGCACCATGGGCCTTCTGAGTTGTTGTCTGGGTTCCTGCAGTAGTTCTCAATGAGGCTGGGATAAATGGTGGCATTAAATCTATGAGAGACAAAGCTGGTTAGGCTAGGAAGGAAGGCCACCGCAGAAAACTCTTAAAGGGGTATGCAGGAGATGAACTTACTTAGGAATATGTGGATATTTGCTTGTCCACACTTGACATTCAATCCCAGACTTGGTTTGGCTAATTGTTCCCCGATAGTTCTGGCCCAGCCCAAGAGCGCAGTTGCCTGTCAAAATCCCAACACACAGTGTAAGCCAATCAGAGGAACTGGATGTTGCATTTTTCAAGGTCAGAAGTACCATCTCACATATCCCTTTAACTTTTGCTGGGTGCATGAGCCTCCAATAGCAGAGGCATCCTCTTCCTGTGAGAGGAGCACACGGCCTGAGCTTTCTGCGCTTCATCAGAGGGAGCTATCCCTGAGGGCTCTGTGCTCTGCTTTGGCTCAGAGAGGCTGCTCACACCTGACTGTGTCACACGGATAAGGATACTCGCTCCATACTATTTCAGTGCACAAACTAGATTGTTTGTTGAAATTATTACTGGGGAAATAAAGAGTAAGACATAATTTCAAATTCCTCCCCTAGTATTTTTCTTTAAAATTAGATGGCTTCTCCAACATCAGTTTAATTTTTTTTCTGTACAATCTCTGCAGGAAGCAAGTTCCTGGCACTCACTGTATCAAGGAGATTGAGGTCAGCATGAAGTTCATACCTTCTAGACAAGCATCCAGAACTCTCCTGGCCTTTCCCAGGCCCTGACATACTAGCAAAATAAGAAGAAAGAGACACATTATATGAAAGCAATCTCAATAAGCACCATCATTTGAACCAGTTTATCATCTAGGGACAAAACACAAGTGCTTAGCCCTGGAAAGTGAGCTCTTAAAAGAGGGAGCCATCTTTCCAGGATGGGACAGTGCATCCTAAGGAGTAACAGTACCTGCAAGAATCAAAACAACTTACCTTGGTATTTTGACCAAAATATATCCTGTAAAAAAGATTTTTAAAAAATTAGAGACACAGAACATCAAACCTTTCTTGGCTACTGCTATTCAAACCAGTAAGAGAACATCCCATCATAACAAAAGACAAGACTAACCTAGCTCTGTTTATACCATTTACTACAGAGTCAAAGCAAAAAATGCAATATAAAACCACATTCCCACACATCAGACTCAGGAATCAAGACAATACTGTTGTTTCTAAGGAGACCAAAGATGTTTACAAACTTCATCAACCTGCAGAGCAAGCAGTGCAAGTAGTGCAGTGGGCTACAGTGCAGAAGTCCAAGCAGCTGAACCTGGAATTTCTAAGGCCACAGATCACATGTAGGTATTGGCTCTCATCTCTGCCATGCAGCCTGAGGCTGATTGCTTTTGAAGTACTCCAAAGAGGTAGTGTCTTGCTGGCTTAGGCTCCTAACTGTTTATCTGTTGGTTTTTTGGGTGTGAAATTCAGCAAGACACCAGCCTTGGGGCTAGGAGCAAATCCCAAAAGGATGCAGCACAAATTTGGCAGAGTGAGTGAGTCTGGAAACCAGAAAAATGGGCAGGGTGTGCAGAAGCTCAAGGGAGTCTGAGGAACCTGCACTCAGTGTTTTGACTACTGTACCAGTGCTTCTGTGAGTGTCTGGGATAGCAGCTCATATGTGTGTGATACCATGCTGGGCTAGTGGAAGGTACTATTCAGGACTAATGGCACCTTGTCACTTTAGGCATAGAGAGGGAGAGAAAAGAGCCTGAGCTTTCAGGTGTAGTCTGCGCAGTGTCTCAAGGAGGGAAGCTCCCTAAGGAAGCCTGAGCTTGCCATGGGGTGTGCACTCATCAGCCTCATCTTTGGTTCACAGAATCGAGCATTACAACCCTGGCCCTGGCTGTGTGGGCAGCCTGCTGGTGTCTCCCTGCAGAGGGTGGCTGGGGGATGTTTCCTGGTACGTACCGTCTGATCGGTGGATTCAAGGGCTTCGAAAGCCTCCTCATAACTGCAAATCTCCTCCAAGCACTCTCGCTCCAAGTTTCCCTTAAGCATCTCTTCTAGAAATCCCTTGTTGGCACGTCGGTGGCGCTTGAGCAGTGACAACGCCTGCCCCTTTTCCAGGAAAACTATCAGGTCAGAACACTGCCAGTCAAAGGGCTGCGCACAGCCAGAGGGCACCTTTGTCTCCCATTGCAGTTTCCAAAAACCGCATGCAACTGGTGTGGTGATCCCACAGCCCAGCCTCCCCCAGCCCACCACACAGAGAGGAGAAGCCCTGTCAGGTCTACACTTGATGATCAGAGCCTCTCTGGAATTCATCCCGTCACAGCTGCCATCACTTACAAGGAACAGAAGTGACAGAACGCTTCTTCCTCAACAAAGCTGCTCTGCTCATTTGCAGTTAGATAGAGGCTTGTTTGCTTTGAGCCTGCTGGTGACCCTGTCCCCAGCCACTGTATTTCTGTCTTGCAAGCCTCAGACCACTGCGATAAGCACAGCTTGGTTTCATTTCATATTCAGAGCCCCTGATTTGAGACCTGGAGACAGCTATTCCCCTACACAATAGTGGGTCCAAGAGGACTTAACCTCATGTTAAGAAAAGACAGTTAGAAGCTCTAATAAAAGGAGCAGTGGGCAGGAAGGTGGCATGTTTTGTATGACCTAAAGTTTCAATAAGAGACAGCTGGGGAGGCAATGGAGAATTGAAGCCACCTAGGTCAGCTGAGAAATTATCCCCAAAAGCCCGATGGTTATGTTAGACTTGATCCTGGACTAAGCCACAATCCCCTCCTGCCATTTCCCAAGTGACTCATAAAATGCACTGAGTTGCTGTCACCAGCTGACAGATTCAGCTGTGTCCTCCCATGTTCACTCCGTTCTTAGCACCCTTTTGCTCCCAGCTTCAAGCTTTTAGCCTGTCCTCCTGACTTGAGGAAGAAAACTTGCCACCTGTGTTACCCCTGGAAAGAACTATTCGCGTCTTCCTCCTGTCATCTACTGGGACTTCTGCCCTTGAGTCTTACCTCCAGCATGGCTCAAGGTGAGGTGCAGAAGGCTGGAGAAGAGCAGGCCCCTCAGTATGCTGGTTTTGGTCTGCGCCATGCTGTACAGCCCTGGCTGCAGGGGAATTGCAAAGGAAGCAGAATAAGCAGAGTCACAGCCCTGCTGGGTTAATATTGAACCAGAATGAAGAAACAGGACTCCAGGTCGTGGTGTGTCAGGGACAGTGGGACTCTTATCCCTCCTCTCTTGGCATCTGTCCCTCCTGTCAGAGCATCTTTGTTTCCTTACTTAACTTCCTATTTCATATCTAGGAAGATGGCACGAGTAGTAAGAGAACAAGTTTGTCCCAGGGCACAGGGAGAACTGGGGCCAGAGAGAGGTACCTCTGCCAGCTCACAGCCATTCCAGCCAGAGAGCTTGCTCCTCTTCCCTGGCTTTGCTCCCGTGCAGCCCATGGCACCATCACTGCCTCCCCACCATGCTGCTTCAGGTCCCTGCCTGACTCTTCTCAAAGGCTGTACTCAAACGCAGGAAGACTTTGAGACCTCCTTAGCCATTCCCAGTCCTTCTCTTTTTATCTGCAAGCCCCCCTGATTCTCCCTAGTGCTCAGTTGTCTTTCCTTCCCACAGTTATCAGCAAGCTCAGCCTCAGCTATTTTGGCACCACAACACACAGTTTCAGTGTTCCTCCTTCTCCCTTGCCCATGGCAATGAGCAGAAAGGATGCCTTTGACAGCCCAATTGGAATTTAAATTTTCCTTCCAGTTAGGTTAGTTAGCAGTGCCATTGGCAGTGCATTCTTCCCAATACCTTATAATTCCCAGCTGAGTGGAGGAGGATGAAGCAGCATGAAGGCTGGGTTTCTCCCTTTTCTTCCCCCCATAGTGGAACGTGCTAAAGTCCATCCAAAAGGAAACAGAAACTCTGACAAGCAGGGAGCTAGCACACCCAAAACCAGCCAGGAAAACAAGAGCTTCCAGGAACAGGGAGAGAGGAATGGTCTGGATGTCATGACATCAGCTATTAAGTCAAGAAGTGGTCTGCCAGAGCTGAGAAGGCTCTAATGGTTGCTACAGCAAGCTGACTATTGGCAAGAGTGGAAAAACAGGGCAGCATGGGGGTAGTCTCAGGAAATGCCACATGGAACAAAAGTGCCTCCTGCCAGCAGGGAGCATATTTTGCGCTGTGCCTCTGTGCAACTGATACATCTGTAATGTTTATCTCCATAGAAGAGTGCAAATATTAGCATTAGGGTGGCTGAGGAATGACTCTGGACACTGGTACAAAGAGCAGTTGCAGAGGCTTCCTTCCTCACATAATAAGAGTATCTCCTGTTCTCATCCACACACATCTCTACTCCTCACTACGGATTTTGGAGAGACACCTTTAGGAATGGCTGGCATTCCCTGGGTGGAAATGACCTGGGTGGAGACTGTGTGAATGGGATTAGACACAACCCTAGAAATATCCATGTTACTTAGCAGGGGAAGCAGCATTTAGGCAGAGAGCAGAGGCAGGGACAGGGAAAAGCACAAACCAGAGTGGTGAGGTCAGAGCAGCTGCTGTGTCCCACACAGCCACCTCCACTCCTAACTGGAGGAGGAGCAGCTTTCAATTTCCTCAATCACTTTCATTTCTGCATCTCTGTCTCTTCTTAATAATAACCAGGCAGCATTTACACTGCAGCTTAAGTCAAGGTTGTTATACTTATGCATAGATTTTTACCCTCTCCCTGTCTTTCCTTTAAAGGAAAAGTCTTACCACCTTCCATGGGATCATGCAGAATATAAGGCTAACTTTAAGCAACACTACAATTCAGCAGTTAAGGCAGTTAAGCTTGGTTATCAGACAGGTATGAATATCTTCTAATACCTACCTATGCCATCTTCCTTAAATGTTACTTCTGCTCTGGTTCCTACATTTATTTTGTTGCTTTGTAATTGGAGATTTTCACTACATCCTGCAACACTTTCAAGCCCTTTCTTGTGTCTCACAACAATGTTTGTAATTAAAGATGCTGACTCCTCACATTGTGGCCTTTTTCATTCCTTAATGTGCTTCTAGGGCCCTTCTCTGTTTCTCCCATTCCTGTGGTTAGCCTCTGCAGCAGCACAGCATGCATCAGCTATCACCTCTCCAGGGGTGTGACTTCTACCCCTCCAACATTTAACTCTTCCATTCCTGCAAGCAAAGTTTTATAATTTCATTTTCTCTCTGCCTTCACTCACCCATGGATGATGGATGCTATTTTCTTTCTTAGGACAAGAGAGCTAAGATACCTTTATCATCCAGAGTGACGGTTTGTAACACAGTTAGGAGTTTCGATCTCTTTCCTTCTATGTGTTGATTCATCTTTTTAAGTAAAGAAAGCCTTTGGCAATTTTTTTTTCCTGTGTAACACTTTTTCAACTTTCAGGGAGCTGAATATAGGGGGTTTGGCCTTGGCCCATTTTTTTTGACCTTGGCCTGTGATGGATAGTTTGCTCATTCAATAGTTGAGGCATTTATCCATCTCTTCCTAAAGGCAGTTATACAGTTTAATCAATGCAACACCTTAGATACAATCATAAAGATGAAACCCTTATCCCTTCACACAGGGGTTCCCCTGTCCCTGAGGGCCAGGGGGCTGCCAGATGGGGTCTCCTTCCCTTGTAGCCTGTTCCTTTTCATTCAAACATCTTGGTCAGGTTTAAGCCAGTTTACAAGTTGGCCAGGGATTGAGCCCTGACTGTAGTGTGAGGTTTAAATGCAACACTTGTGTGCATGCCTGACACCTGGTGTCACCCTGCCAGCAGGAGGGACCCCAATCATCCAAAAGATCTTGGCACTTGTCACCCAGGAGTGTTGCAGCAGCACCCCAAAGCTTTGGTGAAGCCCTGCCAGCATGGTGGACTTCATTACCCAGCAGAGCTGTGTGCTTGCTGCTTGAGCCTGTACTGGTAATGGGTGCACAGATCTCCAGCCAGCTGGGTAATCCATGTGTCTGCTGTCCCAAAACTTAACCCTCACTGGCACTGAAAGGCAGCATGCTGTGTAACTGCTCCCCATGCCAGCATATGGCACCAGGCAGGCACACATCCTTTTCCTTGCTATCCTTCTTCCCTTCTCACCAGCATCCTGACAACTGCACCAAATGTAGTGCACTGGCATGAGGGCTTGTTATGGATTCCAATAAAAAAGGCACTCAGAGCCTACAATGTAGCCATTAAAATACCATTTACTGGACATAATACAAGAAAGGGAATGGCATTAGATAATCCCACACTCCTTCAGATGCTGCAAAAACCAAGCTAAACAGCACTGCACAGCTATCCAGTCAGGCCACAACACCCTGTACAGATCCTATTCATGTTGAGGTTCACCAGTACCATGGTCTTCAGGGCTTTTATAGGAATTTCCTAGGAGTAAACAACTTTATACATCATTTTGCTGTCAAGAAAAAGGTTGTTCACATGACAACATGTTGTTTCTAAGATGAAGACATGGTGGTGGCATCACCACCAGGGGCCCATGGGAATCACCTCCAGCTGAAACGCCTCCTCTCCTCAGAATTAGCCAGCTAAGTTTATCTTGCAGCCAAGAGATACGTGCAGCACGGCACAGACATGCTCCCCCGCTCAGATCAACAGTCAGGTGACCAATGTTTCTGTGAAGACCTCCTAATTCATAATTGTTCCTTTCGCTTCTCTCCTGTTACCTCGGAATAAAGAAGCAGGCCAGCTATTTAGGCAGTAGGGGTCTGGGTTCTCCCTGCCCCTTCCCCCCACTGCTCCCCCTTCTCTCCCAGTTCTGCTGTGACAGAGGGCACACGCTTCAAACACAGCCCATGAGCCCAGCTCCAGTGAGAACATTCCGCAGCTGTGTCAATATTTGAGTTTGGATAGGCACCAAAGAGAGAACAGTAGGAAGCACTGCACCTTCAAACACAAGCCCACTCACATGCATGTGCTCCAAGCAACTCAGGGAATACTTAGCTCACATGCCCCTATAGAGAAAATAATTAAAAATTAGGACACCCAAAGGTTTATCAACTGAATTCATCCTCCATCTTAACATCCCATCAAAGTGTCATGGATCTCACTCCAGCACCTTGTCTGCAAACATGTCATAAAAGTTAACGAAAAAAATTTAAACCACAAAGAGCGGCTTTTAGGAGTGTCCCATAACTGCATTCATAGCACCCCAAAAGGGAATTATGCTACTTATGATTCCCTGGTGCCTTGTGCAGTGGGTATAAGAAACTCAGAGAATTTAAAGCCACTAAGCAAGACTAAATAAAAAAAAATAGAGAAATTGCAGATGTTTGAGAGGCATAAAACAGAGCAAGAATAGCTAAAACTGAGGATTCAGCAAATCAAAGTTGTGTTCCTATAACGTGGAAAGAGAGTGCAGAGTTGGCAAGTCTGAAAGAACCTGCTAGGTCTGGTATTGTCAACTCTTCCTAGGAGCTCAAGTTCACATAGCTGTGCACTTCATTCCTGCAACAGGACTAATTTACATCAGCATGCCTCAGTTGGCAAACAGGGACTGAAGAAGATGGAGCAGAGGGGATATTTGGATGTAGTTGTGGCAGTGCTGTCTTTTAATGTTTTGGTGCAGGGCTAGGAGAGAAGGAGAAGAGAAGAAGCAAGAATGTGTGAAGAGAAACAAGAGAAAAAATTATTGAATGCAGTATGAACGTGGAGAGGAAATGGACAATCTTCTGAGCAGGGATGAACTAGTCAACTTTTATGTGGAGAGATGAGGAGCCTTTCAGCTAGGGACACTGAAAATTGCACAGTGAGACACAAAACTGTCCTTTTCATGAACTCAGATAGATTGTCTAGTCACCATAAGCAAAAGAAACTGACAGCAAGCAAACCAGGTGACAGTGGAGAAGGAACATCCAGCCCTAGCTCCAAGGCAGGACTTTGCTTCTGCTAATTGTGTAAAATGCTCTTCATATTACAAGCTACATTGTAAACACTTGGAAAGCTGCTTACCAGTAATGTCTGGCACCAGCATGAGCTTCAAATGATCAGAAGTGTTGCTTAGCTCCAAGAGTAAAAGCCCAGGAAAGTGCTTGAATAGCAGCAAGTAATTAAAAAACTTGAAAGGAAGGCACTGTTCAAAGTCACTGCTTTGAGACTTTTCCTGCCTTCCCCACCGTGCACTGTCACTGACTGACAATGTAGCACAGGCAGAACAGAAGCACTGCTCATTAACGCTGTGTCTTCTTCAGGAAGTTTTCCCCATCAACAGCCAATGCCTTCCCTGTGCCAGGCCCAGCATGTGGCATGTGTAGGCTCATACCTTCAATGAGCAGCTACTGCAAAGACTCAAGTTTATACAGGCAGTTAACCCCAAGACTGCTAATTCTGCCTGGTGCTGAACCATAGGGCCTTGTTGCTAGCAGAAAGATGAGAGAGCTAGGTTTTATTTTGGTTTTTTACCTTGTTTTTTTAAGTACAGAAGACCAGCCAGGACATGTTGGGACAGCCAGATATCAGTCTTGACCTCTACCACTTCTGCCATGTCTCCTGAAGCTCATCCCCTCCTGGATGATGGCCACATCACTCAGTGAGGCCTCATCCTGCACCATAATGCTTTTGTCCTCAAGCTCGGAGAGGATGATTTTGATTATATCATTTGCTGGTGGACACATAGCTTTTGTCCCATGTGCCCCAGGATCTGGGATCTGCCTTTAGACTGGTAAGTAGCAATGCAATGACTGCTGGCTGTGATCAGCACTTCAGCCTCACTCCCTGGCCTCAGCACCTCCACCATGAGCAGGGTGAGCCCTGCTACAAGCCCCCCCTGCTGGCCCTTTCTCTGTGGCTTCTTTTTTGCTGCCTGAGGTAGGCCCACAGCAAGTGAGGCCACTATAGTGGCAAGTTCCTCAAAGTCCTTTTACCACCTTGTGGGTGAGCACATGGTGCACAACGCTCTGGGGAAGGGCGTAGCCCATGCCACAGAGCTTGCACTTGCAGGGCTTGCCAGCCAGGTGGGATTTCTGATGGCACCACAGCTTAGTGGCGAGGGTGTAGGACTTGCTGCACTGCCTGCAGGTGCAAGTGCACTACCCCACATGCAAGCACATGTGGGTACACAAAGAGCTGGAGTTGGCCAGGTGACACCCACATATGGCACACTGGCACCCCTTGGGACCGGCTGGACCAGTCCCAACAGCCAAATGGATCTCCCTGTGCATGCAGAGAGAGAGCCAGCATGCAAAGGCCTTGCCACACTGCTGGCAGGACAAGGGGTGCTGGCCAGCGTGCAGGGCCTGGTGCTCATGCATCTCTCCTCTGGGGCAGCAAACCTTGTTACACTGGGAATGGCCACACAGCCCTGTGGGCCAACCCGTGGGTCTTGAAGCTCCCTTCTGAACTATAGCTCTTGCCACACTCTGTGCACAGGAGGGGCTTTGTGGTCAAGGTGGACAAAGTGGTGCTTCTTGGGGTGGCAGAGCCACAGGATGGCTTTATCATACTCCCTGAAGCACCACCTGTGCTCCTTTTGGGACAGAAATTTTAGGGGGTGCTTGGGCTACCAGAGTAATCCTCCACCAGCTGTATATACTCCTCCTGCCACTCGGGGCCCTTCAGTAAGCCCTTCCCCCATGCTGTGGGAAAGCCAGTTTGAAGGTTTTGGAAGCTTTGCTCTCCTTCTCACAAAGCTCTGCAGTCTCTCCTTCTGTAGGACTGGCCTTCTGAGGTTCCTGCCCAAGTGTCCCGCCAGCAGAATCCTCGAGGGAGACAACAGATCCAGGTCTCCAGGACTTGCTGCCTGCTGTCCCGTTTCCACTTTTCTCTGCTGCAGATCTGGGATCTACAACCTTATCCAACTCTTTTTTGCACCTGCCACTGGTCTTAATGGTTGAGATGGGCTCGACATGCTGATTCTCAGTCCCCAGCATGCTGGCTTGTCATGGCTCATGTTTGGAAGCTTCTTGCAGCCTGTGAAAATATTTGGTGGACAGCCTGCTAACACAGGGTCATTGAGGACTGTGGTTTTATCAGCTACCCCCTTGGAGACCTCGGGATCCCCTGCACAAACACAAAGGCATGATGGGTGAATTATGGCTGGCTGTTATGTTGACATGATTGCTGCTGGATAAGAGAAAGATGAACGCTGGAAATGGATACTCTGCTATGCAGTAATCCTGGGGCTCTGCCATGAGAACCATTACTTTTATGATCTTTTTCCTTTTTAAACAGGGTAAGAGGGACGAATCTCTGATTTCTCACTACAAGACAGTACCTGTGCAGCATTCCTATTGTTTCACGACAAGTATTTCTACGACGTATCGTCATGACTGGCATAAAACAGGGCGACACGCTCTTTTTTGGACTGGCACTCCTAAGAGCGATGCACGGTCCGGACGGCCGGCCCGCAGGGGCTGCAGGGCGCACACATTGCGGGGCGCACCCCCAACGCTCGGGAAGGTCGGGCCGCTCATCCCGCCCACTCTGGGCCTCGGCACGCACCTACGAGGGGCTCTGCCTGCGGGGGTGGCCCGGGCCCCCCGCGCCTCCGCAGCCGCCCCCTCGGCCTCGGGCGCTCCGTGCCAGCGGAACGCTGCGAGGGAGCGGCGGACGCGCCCGGACGGCGGCCGGCAGCGGGCGGGGCGGGGCGGGATCCCCCGGCGGCGAGGCCGCGCTTCCGGCGGGCGGCGGTGACGGGCGGGCGGTGGCGGCGGCAGGTACCGGCACCGGCGGGGCGGCGTGGGGTGCCCGGGGAGCGCGGCTGGAACCCGCCTGCAGCAGCGGGGTGCGGCGGCCTGTCCTGGTGCTGCTGGGGCGGGGGAGCGACCCGGCGGCTGGGGCTGAGGCTGAGGCTGGGGCTGAACGGGCCGGGGCTGGGCCCGGAGCCCCGAGCGCTCCGCCCGGGTGTTGCCGGGCTCGCCCTGTGTGAGGGAGCGGCTCGGTTCGGCCGCGGTGCGCGCCTGGCGGGAAGAGCGCGGCTGGTGAAGCGCCGCGGGCACCTGGGCGGGGAGAGCCGGGCCGGCAGCCCGCGGTTCCTCGTCACCGCTGACCGGGGCAGGCGGTGCAGGTACCGCCGGAGCGGCGCCACCGGGGCTGCTGCTGGCTGCTCCCGACCTCGGCGGCTGCGGCGGGGCTGGCGCTGGGGCTGGCTGCCATTAATCCCGGTGCCCAGCAGCAGGGGCTGGTACTTGTCCTGCCTTCAGGCAATTGCCGTGTACTTGGGGATCTTTGTTTTAACAGTGTAAATAGTAAGTCCGTGAGTCTCGTGAGCAACCTTGAGGTTCCCTCAGGGGTCTCTCAGGAGATGAGTCGAAGGGAACGGGAGAGTATGTATAGTGTATAGATGTATAGTGGAGGAGGTGATGATGAGGAGGGGGAGGGCTCAGCCCGCGCAGGGCTGTGTGTGCCTCGCTGCCTCTCTCACACGAGTCCGGGGTGGGTCCTGCACGGCACTGAGAGCAGCTTCTGTACTTTGTGCAGCAGCTCCGGAGAGGACACTTGGGGAGTTCAGCACTTTTGCCCTCAGACCCTGCAGAGAACAAAGGGGAAGTTGACTCCTCGCTAGAGTGGATTTCCAGCGGGCACGGAGGTGGCCTTCAATAACCGGATTGAGGTGACTGGGGAAGGAATGCTGCTCAATTAAAAAGTTGTTGGAATAATGAAGGACCAAAGGCTTCCCTGAGCAATAGTGTGTCTGTCCTGAGTTTACTGGTCACGGTGAGCCAGGACAAGGTCTGGCTCTCGGCCTCTACATTCTTTCAGGGTAGTGCCAGGGTAGTGATGCTCTCGGTGGTATCATCAGTCTTGATATGAGGGAAGACAAGGGGTGGGCTCTGTGGGTGAGTCTCGGTTCGGGACCTCATTCATGCACGTGAGTACCCTGAAGGTCTGCTGCTGAGTAACTGCTCCCTTTTCTTTGGACGTGCTTGTTTTTAACACTGTAGCAAAGTGCAGGGCCTTGATTGATGTGTATAGAAACAGAGACATCTGTGCAAATAGGCTGAAACTGGGAGGTGTGGATGGCAACAGAGTCATAAAAATAATCCTGGAACCAGGACTGTGTTGCATCTGACCATTGCTTGTTCATCTTGCATGGAAGAAGAGGTCACTTGGCTTCTGTAATTCTTTATTGTATGTAGAGCTCCAGGGTGTGGTAATATATGCATGGACATATTTTGAAGTGTAATTCACTTCTGAACTAATAGTACATCTCAAAGAAAAACAGGAAAAGGAAACTACCAAGCAGGTGTAGCTTAGAAATAAGTGATAGAAAAATAGTGAAATGAAATTGCAGAAAAAAATAGTTTTCATGAACAGCAACCACCACGATTTCCTGGGTATAATGTGAATGGTCTTCCTTGGGTAAATTCTGGATGTTATATAAGGAATTTTCAGTTCAGAATTTCTGTGAATATTGTATGGTTTGAGTTCTCTCCTTTAGTGGAGTGTGCTGTTCTCCATCACATGTCTCTCTTATCTAGGAAAGTTAACTTTTATTACACAGCAAGTGTTCAGGTGTAGTGCAGTTGCAGAAAACATACTTAAATACTTGGAAAAAAAGGTAACAGTTGGGTCCTTAAAGCTTGGCAGTAAGTAAATGCTTCTGCTGCCATGTGTGATTCTTAAGGTTTTAAATCTTTGGCTACAACTTTTGCTTTTCAAAATCTAGGTATGTAATTTTTCTTATCTTATTATTTGCTATATGGAGTGTACCACTTACATCTTGTCATGACATTTATGTAAAACAGATGCAGTTTTTAAACGGAGTTAAATCTGTTGAAATGCTCTTTTATTGTTAAAAAACATGAAATGATTTAACAAACACTTTACTAATTTTAACAGCTATATCACCATGATACATATGGACTTTCTGTTTAAAGACAGATCCTTAGGGATCATTTTTGAGTACACAGGGAAGCATCTCATGCAGCTTCACTATTGGAAAGTGAAATGTATATCCTTGTATGAAGATCCTCAGTTTGTGTTTTACATGATAACTCCAGTTCTCTCCTTCTCAGAGCCTAGTTCCCAAGCATTTAGAAGATTTCATGTCTTAAACTGCTGTATGGTTATCTGATGTGAGATCCTGTGCTTTTGCCTTTTGCATGTTGGGAAAGGGCTGGAGAAAAATCTGCAAAATCTCCTGGGGCTCTCTGGGTACTACAGTATGGTTCACAAGAAGGACCTGAAATCTAAGAGGTCTTCTGCTCTGGATCCTGCTTCCATTAACACCATGGAGCAGTAACCTACGGCCAAGGAATGGAGCTGGCTGTGAAAACTTCATGAAGGTATCTGGAGAGCCTTGTCTGTTTTTCCAAGGGGTGAGGCCAGAGCACTATGCACTGGGCTCTTCTTGTGGTGTGGATCCTACTAACAAACAACTTCCTTCTTCCACATGGTGCCACACTAAGATAAATTTTATGCCTCAGGGGAAATCCCCCAGTGCTGTCTAATAACCTGCTCTTCTGTCTCTGGACAAGTGCTGCAAGTTGACTGTGATGCTGAGTGGTGAGTGTAGGGACAAGTGTAGGGACACTTGGTGACTTGCTGGCCCTATGGCAGTACCATCACTGCTCTCTGGGAGGATTTGGATTTGGTCTCCAGGTGTTTCAGGACTCATCTTTGGGGAAGTGGTTGCTCCTGGGCATCCCCAAGAATCTCCCATGAAAGGCATCTCAGTGGATGGTGGCAGTGAAATGTGGCTCCTCTGTCCCGACTGGGGCTGGGAAGTCCCTGAGAGCTGTGAATGCTGAGAGGCTGTCCTGGCAACCCATGAGCTTCCTCAGCATGGAGCACTGGCTTTTGGGGCTGCTGAGCTCCTGTGGGAAATGCTTTAAGCTCGCTGAGTCATAGGAGTCAGTGCCTGCTGTTACCATAGAAATCGGATCAGCTGCGAGGGGTGGGGAGTCCTGGTCCCTGGCTCCACTGCTGCGTGCTTCCAGCATGAGCTCAAAGAGCTGGGGAACCTGAGTTTTTGCTCCTTGTCCTGTTGATATCAGAGGAGGTCAGGCAGCTCTGGCAGCCCTGAGCAGAGGGCAGGGAAAATAATTTTGCTTGGATCTTTGCATGGCTGCAGTGGTGGGACCCTGTGTGTCTGATGTGTTGTTTTGAAGACCTGCTGTCTGTATATGTCATGTCTTTTGTATTTCGGGAAGCATTGCATTTGATTAGCAAAAGCTTTCAGTCCTTTGGGAGCCCTGGAGAGGTGAAAACTGATTGTAAACTGGTGAGTAGCAGATAAGGGAGGATAGGAAGTAAATAATAAGCTTGGAATGGTCCAAAGGGAGAAGAAAACCACTGGATATCCAATTTCCTGTGCTCTCAAAATGCATTCTCAAGCTTGGTGGCAAGTATAGACCTGAGCATGGATGTGACACCTTCCAGAGCTCAGTCTCTCACAGGTTTTGTCGTCTGTGCTCAGTCTGAGTAACTGTTTCATTGTTTCCTCTGCATAAATATACACATTCAAGCTCCAGGGATGGAAGATGCAAAACATCGTCCCCCTCTCCATTCTGCTAAAGGAAATAGCTTTACTGTGAATATACTTTTCACACTAAGGTGTTGTGCCTCCTCAGATCATCTTTGAACCCTTTGCTCTCCTTATAAAGCAAAATAAGCACAAGCATTGCTGTGAAACAGTGCTGCAGAGACTCTTGCTGATGCAAGGTGTCACTTGATTTTTTTACACTTCCTCTTGGCTTGCTGCCTGCTGACCACTGAATTACTGTCCACGTGGTCAGTGTAAGCAGTCCAGATCTACATAGTTGTCCTTTTTAATGTTTCCTTGCTTACTTCCAGGAGACTGAATTCAGAGGATAACAGCAGCTTCCCAAGGATTGTCCTTAAGAGTTGGTACTCTTAGGAGGTCCTGTATGCTGTGCTAGCTCAGTCCCAGCTTTAATGCATCTTCTGCTTCAGATGAGAGTGAGAAATATTTGCAAACAACAGCAAACGCACTGAGCTGTCTGTTTCTCGGACCCTCTTAATTCTTTGGTCTGCTTATTGCATGCTTGGTGAAAAATACTCATTCAGGCAGTACGGCTTTAAATGAAAGAATTCATTCCTTGCTTCTAGCTATTATGTAGGAGAGAGGATTTACTGGGTGATGCTGAAAGGAGATGAGGATTCTATGTGTATTGTTCTCCCTGTTTTACTAGCTCCGCCTAAAAAATTCCTGTTTTAAGGAGCTGTTCACTTCTCTGTTCAGATCGCAGCACACTGAAGCACGCACTTCAGTGTTGTTGAGAGCTCTGGTTCTCCATTATGGGGAGAAGGAGGGGGGTGATTCTTGGGAAAGCTTCCAGTACTGGGCCAAGTGTGGAAACAGCTGGGCTTTGTGCCAGCGCTTCGGAGGGAGGGGGAGCTCAGAGCCATACAGGGAGTGTATCAGGCAGGGGCTGGTGCAGCCTGTCGCCTTCTGCAGAGTCCTGGTGCTGCTTCTGTTTCAAGAGAGAAAAACTGTTCTGCCCAGAGCTGTGGGCAAGCAGAGATTCCTTGAGAGGGTTGGTACAGCTCTTGATGGCTTTTGATAGCAATTGGCATGAAAGAATCTGATACGTTGTGCCTCTGGCGAGGAGGAGGAGTTCCTGCTTGTATTAAGGGGGAGGGGACACAATCTCTGGATAAGCAAGGATGAGGGAGTATTGGGGGGAAATGGGTGAGAAGAGGAAGTGTCTCTGTGGGGAGGTAGATTTGTGATCTCTGTGTCTCACCTAACAGTCTCTGCAGTCCGTGTTTAGACACAGCGAAATAAACTGCGGTGTTTGGGGACCATGGCTGCAGACCCGCTCACGGATCTTCAGGATGACCTGAGCTTGGATGATGCCAACCAGTCCCTCAGCCAGCTCAAACTGGCCCCCTCCATAGATGATAAGAACTGGCCATCAGATGAAGTCCCTGCTTTTCCCAAATCAGGTAAGTTTCCTGCTTGTTTGGGATCTGGGTTTTGGCCAAAAAGCAGTTGTTTGTCTTGCAGCATTGTGGTCTTATCTATATAAACAGAGAGCCCCAGCTCCATTTAAAAGCTTTATAGATGCATTAAACTTGCACCACACCCAAGTGAATCAGCCTCAGTATTGAACAGCACTAAAAAGTGCAGAGCCAGCTGCTGTAAATATGCTCTTCTCAGTCCTGTGCCTGGCTGCATTTTGGTGCTGACAGAATAGATGTGCTGTAAATCTTTGAGTATGCTCCATTATGGTCTCTTGCAGGAAAGTTTGGCCTTCTGGACTGGAATGGTCTCAAACTTCCATCTGGGAGGTGGGGCTGGAGATCTGAGTTGTTGCTCTGAAATCCTGTGCTGTGAACTATGAACAGAGAGGTCAGGAAAATTAGCTCAAGGATATATAGTATGACCATCCATCAAGGGACTATGTTAAGATCCTCCTTTCCCTAAAAAGCCATGACTGTGTCCTTGGGTTTTGTCTTTGTGAATATTTGTGACATATTTGAACATTTGTTCAAGGGAGTGTGCATTCTGAGGGACACATATTGATCTCATAGGACTGAGAGGACTCTTCTGAAGTCATTGCTCAGAATTCCATGTCCACCAGAATTTCAAAAGTGGGTTTTCAAGGTGTATAGTTGCATACATTAGTCCCATGTAGAAGTGCCATTTTTTCTTATGCTTCTATCTTTCTGTATTCTCCAATGTGCTCCAGATCCCTTTTTCTGATTGCTTGTTTCTTGTACTTTGTTCAGACGACTCCAAAAGCTCCCCTGAGCCTGTCACTCACCTGCAGTGGGATCATCCCTACTATGATATTGCCAGGCACCACATTGTGGAAGTAGCAGGTAGGAACCTTCCTGTTTTCTCCTTTGATGTCTTTGCAGCTGGGCTGAGGAAGGACTTTTCTAATAGGGCTTTGGGGACATCTGTTGTTTGCCAAGACCAAGTGGCAATGACAGGTGGCACAGAAAAAACGCCAAACTTCTTGAATGTTTGTGATATGTGTAATTTTCCATTGACTTCAGCTAAACTTGGGTTACTTCTTGGCTCTTGCTGACTTGATTATATTATTGTCAGGACTCAGTTGCTTTTGCTGAATTGTTTTAGATATGGCTCTTTACTACATCCTGAACACAAAAGTGGTTTTTGCTTGATAATGCCACAGAAGTTATGTAGTTAAGCAATACAGCTATAAGGTCCTCAGCTGACTGAGTAATCCACAGTGGGTGGAATCACTTGTATCTGAACAGCCAGAGCTTGCCATCCTGTTCAGAAATAACATCTACAGAAATCTGAAGTAGGGGGAATAGGCCTGTGTTCCACTGCAAGGAAAGACCTGTTCATTCAGGGTCACAAGCATTTGGATTTTCCTTGTGTTTTCTTGTCCATATTATTTTATTTATGCTAACCCTTGGTGATATACTGCTGGGGACCTCTATGAAACAGAGTTCTGGAGGATTCTTTAGGTTGCTGTGGTGAGCCTGAGTGAAGGGTAAGGCCAGTTTGTCTTGTATTCCTTGTTTTTTTTTTTAAAGAAGCACTTCTACAACTTGTTGTGACTTGATTCATACTTCCTGCTTGACTATAACCACCTCCTACCCTTCCTGCTGCCACCTCCTTCCCCTCCTACTGCCATCTCTCTGTAACTTGGTCCCTGCCCCACATGTGAATTGTCAAGGAAGCAGAGGCACAAGCTGGAGTCCTCCTGATTCAGGGTTGTTCTGCAGCAGAGTTTGACCACAACGAAAAGAGTCTCTGGCACTTACTTTGGTAAGAGTTGTCTTGATATCATTCTTTTCTAGGCAGTTTTCTCAAATGAGCTTTCTTTTTCCTGATCTCTCATGTTCCATCTTTTGTGGAACAAAATTATAATGGCAGACTCAAAACCTTGTTGTTTTTTGTTTTCCTGCTCACTTTGACAAGCCAGGTGTTTGACATTTGGGCTGTTATGCCTTATAGGTTTGCCAGAAGTGTTTTCATTTGCAAATGTTTTGCAAAGCTTCTTTTCCATGGGGCTGGAGTTTCAGGACTGCCGGTTATAGAGGTCTGCACCCTGGTCTCTGCTGCTGGAACTGGAAAGGGACAGATGTGTGGGCTCCACCATTTCAGTAGTAATAGCCAGAATATTTGGAATGTGAATGGCACAGGTATTTGAGGACTGTGGGAAAGGGTGAGTTAAACGATAACAGTTGTTGCTTTAGGCTAAGTTTCAGACAAAGTGCTTAGCAGAGTTTAGATCAGAGACATTGATATGACTGGAATGTCAGCCCAAACCAAGGATATACTTTGTCTGCTGCCTCCTGGGATAAACACCACTCTTTCTGAGGTATTTCTGTTCCAAGGTAACGTGACTTTTTCTTTGACAAGCTCTCTGAATGGAGTATTGCTCCAGTGGAGGTGTGTGTCAGTGGCTGTTGGAACAGAGCCATTTGGCCATTTGACACAGTCTAGGGTAGCAAATGAAGAATTAGCCAACTTCCTGAAAAGATTCCGGGGTGGGATGATGGCTGACTGGGAGCTGTGCCTGCATTCTGAACTCTTCCCCGCTGTGGTTGAAATTTGTATTCCTGGTGAGCGCTGTGTCCCTGCAGTGTCTCTGTGTAGTGCAGAAACAGCTCAGAGAAGCTTCTGTTCTTGTCTCTTGCCGGCCAGTGTTCACTGGGAGCTGATGTGTCTGGAAGCATGTGATGGTCCCACACATGGCATGTGCTGTGATGCCTTCCTTGGCACTGGGAGAGCTTGGAGCACAGCTCCACATAGAGGATTTGCTGCCATGTACGTTTGAGACTTGCTGGTTTCTCATCTCCTGAAAGGAGAATTTAGGAAGTGGATCAAACATATCTGACTTGTAATCTTGGTTCTGGGGAAGCTGATAATTTTTTTTTTTGGTCAGTAATTGAGAATTTTAACTGTTCAGAGTATCGGACAGGGTAGTCTTTTCTGTTGTTGGAGGCAATCAATCTGGGACAGTCTGGAAAAATCCCATTAGAGGTAGCCTGGAGAATAAAAATCTCACTGGAGGATTAATATGAAACTGTTCAGATGTGGCTCTGCTGACAAATTGTGTTTGTCAGCAGCTCCAGGTGCAATGAACACTGGCTATGCTGAGCCTGAACCAAAATTACCCTACATCTCTTGTAAATATTAGCAAATGGCAGCAGATCAAGGATAGTTTTGTCCACTCTGTTGATTCATTAGCTTTCTGTCCCATGTCCTTCCCTGTTCTGCAGTTCAGAGCAGAAAGTTTGTGGCTAACTCTGTTCCTGCCTGCCCTGAAATATGTTCTGTGATGATGGTGCTATTTTGAGACAAAAGCAGAAGGCTGGTTCCCATCCTCAGGCTGAACTTCATGATCCCAGTGTTATCCTGTGTGGTCAGAAAGTAATTGCTTCTTGCTGGATATGTGCATTGAGTTAATAACTTAATAAAAGCCCAATTTTGATGTTAAAAAGTTAGCACGCTCATTTTCTAGCTGGCCTTAATTCAGTCCACGGCGTGCTTCATTTGAAATGTCTGGCTATCTGACCTAAGGGGGAAAGTACTGAAATACTTTTTGCAGAATTTGTTCGGAAAATAAGTTTTTGGGGTTTGTTTCTCACTTAAAAATAGTGCAGTGGTTTCATGGAGACTCTCCTTTGTGCCCTATTGCTCCTGTCTCTTCTGGGGACTAGGATCCTGTGGGAAGAGGCTGTCCATGGAAAAGGAGCAGGCATGTCACTGCTGTCCCGTGTGGTGCTGTGTTGCACAAAGATGACAGCAAAAGGCATCCGGGCCACAGTCCTGAGGGAGTTCTCAGAACTGGAGTATTGTTAGGAATCACAATATTTTGGTTTAAGGAAACATTCTTTTGGTTCTGGGACTCGATGCTTTTCTGAAGGAAGATGTTGGTGTTGTGCTGTTCCTTTCAGATCTGCCTTAAAGTGTGTGTTTATGGAGTGTTTTACACAGGCCCTGGAGAGGTCTCTGTGTGGTTTTGTTCTTCTTGACTCTGAGTGCCTCTTTTTGTGAGTGCTGTAGCAGTGAAATTCCTCTTTACGCGTGGCCTGAAGCTGAAAGAGAGGAGGCTTGATTTCATTGCACAGTCCACTTCTGCAAAGTTTGTTTTTTTCCCTTGCTCATGTCACATAGAATTTGGAGGAAACACAAGCTCCTGGTTGAGAGCTGTTAAGGAACTCTCCCAAGTTTCTGTTATGTTGAGAGTTTTTGTGTTCTCCTGCCAGTTCTTACATGGCAAAGGCGCTGCTTCCATCTTCTTGGGGGTTGAGGCAGATGTGACAGTCTTGGCCTTGAATTTTAGCAGAAGCTGAATTGCAAAACTGAGGCAGGTAGTTGATAATAGTCTAAAGCAGGTTTCTGGAAATGGCAGTTCATACTGGAAACCTGTGGCTGTGTGGGAAGAGCAGAGCTCTTGTCAGCTCTGGCAAGGTGCTCCATCCTCATTCTGCTGCCCAGTCTGAAATACTGGTCTTTTCTTTGTGCTCAATATGCAAAACTATGGCTATGAGGTTCACCAGCATTCCCGTTTTACACAATAATTGCCTTGCTTTCTTTTGGGATAAGAAAACAGAGGCCTAACATATATTGACATATGAATTCCTCACTGCCATGGAGGGTAGAAGATAGTGTATCATTGGTCAGGAAAGTGGCTGTCACTATATACTCCAGCTATGTAATCCCTGCCCAGTGATTTCAAAACTTTGTTGGAGCTCAGAGCATGTTTCTGCTAGTTTGTGTGGGAAATCTGCTGCCTCACCCCATGAATTGTCAGTCTGTGGGGCTGCCTTCACAGAAAAACTGTGATGCCAATACGTGTGAGACCTGTAACTGAAGTGGGAAAACAAGGTGGAGAGCTATGAGTGTACCTTCTTTTGTGTTACTGGATTGAAGCTGCAATTCCAGCAGTAAATCTATTTTCATTGGTGAATTTGATTCCAAACCTACCCAACAAACATGACTGCAGGTGCCAAAGCTGTAGCTGGTGCTGATGATTTGCTATAGGTGTTGGTGATTGACATGGGGAGGTAACATCAATCTTGGAGCACCAGTAGCTGTTGTTTCTCTGAGCAGGCAAAGGCAGAAGTGGCAGACAAAAGTTGTGTTGAAGATGTTTTGCAGGGTGTCTTTGGTGGCTAATGGACTCAGCAAAGGGTAACAAGGGCACTTTTCAGGCATGGTACGTTGTTACTGGCTCCATCAGTACAGACTGCCTGCATTTCTGCTGCTTTTGGATGTAGTTTCCAGCTTTTAACTGTTTTGTTTGTTCATTTCTTTAAGAATATTTTGTATGATAAAAAATATGAATTGCCTCTATAGAATTGAGTCTATCCAAAGCAAGCCCAGCTTGTGCACCATATTTTGATATGCAAGGTCAAGGGAAGGAAGGGTATCTAAGGAATTTTAAGTTTATAAGGGAATGGAGAATTTCTTCCTAGAGCTCTGCTCTGCAAAGGCTCCTGTCTGCCCATGTGAGTCTGCTGAGTATATAGGTGTGAGAGTGATGGAAAGGGGCTAGGTGTGATAATAAATGCCTTCATAAACTATAGGAACCTTTTTAAAATTCTAATTGGCAGTTCAGTTTTTTTACTCAGAATCTACTAATCATGAAAAAAAGTTATGGATGTGGGATGTGTTATTCATATGGTATGATGCCATTCTCTGTGCACTTCTGAAGTTGTTCAGAGGACTTCAGAATTAATTGCAATTAACCCTTTTAAAAGTGGGTTACAGCAGTTACCATTTTGGTGGCAGAAGAAATCTAACAGTAAGGGCAAGAGATTTGATTATACAGAGTTAGTTGCAAATTCAAAAAGGAGATTTGGGAATCAAGGCTTGCTGTTATTGCCTCTGATTGTTAGATAAGGCTGCTTTTTGCAGAGGAGCATGGGGGGAAGATGAAATGGATGGAGGTTGGATCCTGCAAGACAGCAGCTGAATGCGTCCCGGTGGCAATCTGGCTAGGCTCTCAGACTTTAACCTCATGATTACTTCCTGGGAAAGGATGCAAAGCTTGGCTTGCTATAACTTTTTTTCTGTTCCTCCAGACCAGGGTGCACTTGATGGGGCCCAACCAGGTAGGTAGATTTTTTGTGGCGCTAACATTTGGTTCTGTAGATCATGGTATTCCTTTAGCATGACCATGGCCTGTAGCTGGACTGTCTCAGGGGAGCCCAAACTTTGCTCAGCCTTAGGCTGCACTGGCAATTTTTCAGGAATCCAAAGACTGCACAAAATTGTTGTCTGAGGGCTGTGCCTCTGCCTCAGACACAGCAGAATCATCTGAGCCAAATTTGGTGTGTGGGCTTTACTTTGGGCACTTCGGCGCTCATGGCTCTCAATGTAAATCCTGTTCCTGTCCTGTCATGGTGGTGGCCTGCTTGGACCAGTTCAGTTTGAACTCCAGTTCATCCTGTTATCCTATGTGGTTTGGAAGTTCATTCTAGGATTGCTTCCTATTCTTTCACATGATCTGCTGCTGCACTCACGTGCTAAGCAGCTGGCACTTAAACTGGATTCTCCATCTGAAAGCAACTGTTATCTGTTTCTTCTCCATTTGGCTGCAGAGATGTTGTGTTCTGGTAACCTGTTTGCCCAAAGCTGTGCTTGAGTTCCCTGGGCTTGCTGAGCATTTGTTAATACTCTCCGGACTTCAGTCCTAAGTCTCAGTAATTTGGCTGCTGGGGCTTTCATGCTTCTCAATGTACATGAAAACTTCTATTGGTGTGAAATTCTTACTGCTAAGACCTTCACACAATTCATGGAAATGCTGATTCTCATTTCCTCGTTATGTGGAGTCTTCTTCCCCTTTTTCTGTGCTCTCAGCCATCCTCCCAAACTGCATTCTTTAATATGACCCTCTAGTATATTTTTGTATCAGTTAAAGCTAAATTCACTTCATAAGGCTTTCTGATTCTGGCAGCGTTTGGATATTGGGAATATCAAGGTGGATGAAATAATGTATTAAAATGCTTCTGCTTTGAACTCCCTACCTTCTTTTCCTTCAGGGCTAAATCCACTTGGGAATTCAATAGGCAACTAAAATCTACTATGCTTAAACCTTTCCCAGCTGTGCCACAAGCTTAGTGCAGCTAATTGAAATGAAATTACATTTGACAGGTTTTTTACTCACAGTGGCTCTGATTAAACATGCTAAGCTTTGTGAAGCTTGTGTAGTAATATTCCAGTGTTCTGTAGTGGTGCTCTTTCCTTGGCCCTCAAGTCTGTTAACTTTACTGTTTTAGCAGTAGCACTAGCTTTTGGTGGCAAGTTTTATCCATCTGCATTGTCCAAGTATCAAAGTATTAAGATATTCCCATATGAATCTTTCAACAAGATAGGCACCTAACTGAGGCGACCTGGTGAAGGTAGGAATGAGCAGTCTCTAGACTGCAGCTAGGCTGCCTCAAATCATGACATAAATGCTGCAGGATGTATTTCAGGATATGAAATGGATGTATTTCTATTTACCTAGAAATAGTAAATAACAGGATTTGCATGCCAAGGATGTATTTTCCACGTGCAGATTTGTGTATTTTTTGGCTGTGCAGATTCATTAAATGCCCTATCTTGGGACATGATTGCCCTCTCGATGTGAATTTCTGCTGTGATACATTTGTATTGCTGCAGGTTTTAATCTGAAACATTTGTCTCAGTATTTTAATTTCAGCCCTTTTAGAAGTTTGGCCTTGCACTCATGGCTTGGACACACAGCAGTGATTTTCCTTGCCCCTGTCTTAGAAGTGCCCTGGAAATGCTGCTTTTTGAGCAAGAAGAAAAATGCAGTTCAGGCCTTAAAAGTGCCATAAAAATATTCAGGAGCTTATGTCAATCAGCGCTACAACGGCGTATCTCTTTAGATGAGCAGCTGTCTTGTCTGGCTTTAGATATTGGCTACTGTCTTGCTCTTTGTTGTTAAAAGCAAAATAATCTGAATCACATCCTTCAGGGAGGTAGTTTAATTCCAGTGTACTTGAAAATATTTTTTAAGTTGGGGTGTTCTTTGAGTACTGATGGTATATAATTTGTTATTCGTTTGTTGTTTGCTATTGAGCATTCCTCATCTGGGAGAGATAGGAGGCAGCCTGAGAAGGCAAGTGTTTGCTTCGTGATCTGTAGTTGTGTTCAGTGGAAACTTCAGCTATTTGCAATTGCAAACAAGGGGTGAAGACCTAGATACATAAGATTAATGCTGCCAACAGGAAAGCAAATAGTACAAGGGATGGAGCATCTGGGAAAGATCAAACCTGATAAGAATCTGTTCTGTAGGAGGCAGAGGGGCCACCTGAAGGTAGTTTCCTCCAACAAGAATGCATGGAATGGGCATTAGGTTCTTGTTTATAAATTGGAGCAACTGATTGTTCAGCTTTGATGCTGAATTTTTGTTTTTGTCATGTCTGGTGCAAGGAGACTGATCAGATATATGTCAGGTGGAAACAAGATTGGCAGTTGATCATTTTGAAAATCTCTGTGTTGACAGGCTGAGTTCAATGTGATGAAACTGGAGCAAAACCCAGAACTCAGAAAAGGGCATGCTGGTTCCTTTCTAGGTCTCATGCATAAATTCATTCTGATTTGGAAGGCAAAACAGGCCACTCCTTTTTCAGTCATCCAGGGCACTGTAGATTATCTTTTGATGTACTTGGCCCTGGAAATTGTCCAGGAGAAACATGCCATCTCCCCTTTGGAAGAGTCATGGATTGTCTGTTTATTCTTTACCAGCAATCCCAGACTATGTAAGGAACAAGACTGTAGACTTTGCATAGGCCTTGCTGTAGGCTTTTATATAATTTCAGAGAAAGCTATTTAAGGTATGTCATTCTGGAATTGTGGCTTGTCAGGTCTGATAATCAGTGCCCAGAAGCCTGAGCTGAGCGTATGGGCACCCACAGCAAGGCACAAACATGGTACTGCACTGCACACCACAGAGGTTTGTGTGTGTGATTAAACTTGAAGTCTGCATCTGGCCCTCAGACCATCCACTCTGGTGTGAAATGCAGCCTCAGTTAACTGAAGATATCATCTGTTCTGAATTTAGCATGCAGCTACATATGATCTGCAAAGATCTGTTGTCTTTCTGACCATTCTCTTTCATGAGTATAAAACTCAACCGATTCTCAAGTGCTGCATCCTCTTGGTGCTTTATACAGGCCTTTGTCCTTCAGATAGAGACATATGAGTTGCTCAAGACCAATGGGAAGGATCACAATATGCCATGTTTCTTGCCCAGGACTTTGTAACCTGCACTTAGTCTTTTAGACAACTCATTTACATTAGACTTGTCCCTAAAGCTCACAGTGAGCTGCCAAGAAACTCTGGGGTAGGCACAGAGTGGGCTGCCATGGGATATGCAGTGTAATGTTGGTCTTGTGGCCTGGCTGTGGCTGTAGCTGGTTGTTCCAGACGAGCCTTGCATCACTCTCCTGGTCCTGCACTCCGGGCCGTGCGCCCTCCCCCTGCCCGTATCTCCGCATGTGTGTGTCAGTGTGATGGCCCGCTCCTAGTGCTGCCGCAGTGTCCTTAGCTTGGGTACAACTTCTGCCTTGTGTGCATCACTAAGTTCTGTGTTGTCTGGTGACTTGAAAATGGGACTTGCAAGGTGAAAATAAAAATGAACAAAGAAGCAAGAGAATCTGTTCTGGCAAGATGGGGGCAAAAAGGGACCAGGGGCATCTTAATGTCATTGCTGGTGTGTATGAATTCTCTGGCTGCCTTTTGCAGCACCAAGTGGTCCTCTGGTACTAACAGGCAGCATTCCCAGAAATATCAGGTTTGCTGTTCCGGGACCCCAGCTGCTGCATGGCAAGTGTAGCCAAGTGATAGTTGAGTGCCAGAGCCTGTGCAAAGCTGAGAAAATGGCTGCATGAATATTGTAAATCCATGCTGGGAAAAGGATATATTTCAAGAGGAATGATGTATTGCAGGTCAGTCCTGCATAAGTAGCGATCCTTGCTGCTTTTCTGTGCTGTGGTCTGTGTGAGATGCTTTACCATATGGGAGTAAGGAGGGTATTGTTGAGTATAGCCTCAACAGCCCCATTCACTGTTGCACTCTCTGCTTGACAAGAAAACACAGGTTTCAGAGCAGGGTGAGTAGCTAAAAAGGTGGGAAGACTTTTACCCTTAACAGTAAAGGAACCATTTCATCTCCAGTGCTGCTAAAAAGAAGTCATCTTTGTGGAAATGGATTGGGTGTTGTGTCTGGGAGAGAATCAGACTTTTCCTCAAACTCTGTATGTCTGCAGGATTTGTGACCTGGTTCTCACTTGTGCAAATCTCTCTATTCCCCAGCATGTCTGCTAAGCTTGGCCATGCGTGTCTGCTTGGGCTTTGTTCATGGGGCTGAGATCTCTGCTGGCAGAAGTCCACTGATGGTTGAAGACTTGCTTTGGGGAAAACTTGGCTTGTTGTCTCTGAAGCCTCAAGTGGTGCCTGGGAGTGTCCTCCATGACATGACGGTGCTTTATGGGTTATTTGGCTCCAGTGTGATGGGGACTGTTTTCTGCATGGCTTTTACAAAGAATGCTTTGTCGTGCTGCACTTTGCAGCTCCTTCTGTCTCAGGCTGGAAAAATCTCTCTGTGGATGGAAAATCTAGGAAGCGGTGAAGAGCTTATTCTACAATCCTTCTGGAGAATCCAGCAGCCCTACTTGGCCCATCTGTAGAAGAGACTTTCCTTTGGAAAGATGAGAAACTATCTGGAACTCATCCAGAAGAGTTCTTATCTGGAGCTGCTCTTTTTCTAGGAATTTCTTGGTTTCCAGGGTATGAAATGGCCTGTGTTCTGTGTACAGAACTAAACTCCAGGTGAAGCAAAAAACAGGTGCACCAGGCTATTAGAAGTTAGTCTGGGAGTGTGTGCAGGATGGAAAGAGTTATTGTGCCAGTGAAGGGCAGTTTTCCCTGTGCCTCCTGGACATGTGTGTATCAGGAGCAATGCCCAGGCACAGCTTTGCAGGATTAATCCTCTGAGCACTCTGCTCTGTACTTGCCTCCATCCCTATGTGCCCGGAGGCATTCTGGTTTCCAGTCCTTCATCTCCTTTCAGGGCTGGAGCAGGGAATCTGTTCTTGATTCTCATTGGCAGGCCCTTGGCATTCAGGTTTCTGCTTCCACACTAGGCCCATGATAACTGCTGAAAATCAGATTTAGCTTTGCTGGCAGCTGGGCCTTGTTATGGTGGTTTCTCATTCTTTCTTTACCCCTTGCTGCCAATACCACAATGAAGTCCTTACCTCCCTGTAATCTCTTGCATTTTATCTGCAGGTGATGACAAATATGGAAGAAAAGTCATTTTGTTCAGTGCTTGCCGGATGCCCCCAAGTCATCAACTAGATCACGTGAAACTGCTGGGGTAAGTAGAATCTTAGTAGGCTGATGTTAATTTCTTAAATCTGACCTAATTCTCAACTACTGGATTCCTGGGGACAGATCCATCTACAGTAGCTTGTTTAGCTGGACATGTCATCCCAAGTGCTTACCTCCGTTGCTGGAGTTGCAAATCCTTTGTTATGGTGCACAGAAAGAGTCCCAAAGGGAGGAATAGGCTTTCTGTAGCAGAGCACAAATTGAGTTCATCAGTTCTTTCTTCTCAGGTACCTGAAATTCACACTGGACCAGTATGTGGAGAGTGACTACACTCTGGTGTACCTGCACCATGGCCTGACCAGTGAGAACAAGCCATCCCTGAGCTGGTTGCGAGATGCCTACAGGGAATTTGATCGCAAGTGAGTAAAGCTGCAGCAAGCAAGGAAGTCCTGTGCTGTTCTCTAGCCTAACATAGAGGATCTTCCCCAGCCCTCCCGTGCAGCTTGGTGATCATAATTTACTGTCACTTATTCCTCTGCTTGAGGAGGTGGATTGTTGTTTAATACAGATTGAAACATAGGTTAAACAGCTCCTTCTGTAGTTACATGCTTTAGGCCAACAGGCAACCAGCAAACCCAGGACCTGGTGTAAGTAAGTGTGTCAGCCCCACAGTATAATTGTAGGTTCCTGAGGAGGCCACTCACTGATTTTAGATGAAAATTGGAATACAGGGTAGCATGCCCTTAGGCTGCTGAGTGGCCTGACACAGCTACAGAGCATGGGAGAGCAGAGGCTATGGGTGCTGGGGTGTAGTGAGGCTCAGTGCAAAAGGCATGAAGCAACCAGGGCACCCTAATCTTGTGGAAAGGTTGGTTCCTTTGCTTAAAGTGCAGCTTGTCATTACTGGGCTTCTCTTGACAGATACAAGAAGAACATCAAAGCCTTGTATATCGTGCACCCAACCATGTTCATCAAGACCCTGCTGATACTCTTCAAGCCTCTGATCAGGTACGATCACTGTTGGAGGCTCACCTGCATGTTCACATTGCAGGGGAACAATGGGGCCTTCTCAGAGGGGCACAAGCTGAGCCCAGGCTGCCATGCCTATCCTGGAGTCTCTCACCTTTTTCTGTCTCCTCCCACTTCTGAACTCAGAAATACTCACACACTAGAAATACCTCTTCAGGAACTTACAGAATTTGCAGCTCTGTGCTACTCCTTTTCTCTCCAGCCAGGTAGAAGTAAAAAGTTGCAGGCTCTGTAACTCAAATATTTAATTTATTGTGATACTGAAATAATAACTCCATGAAATAATTGGGAGTAAAATCTTCTCAAGCCTACTGCTGAACAAAGGAAGGAGAAATCCACCATTTGAGGGAGCCTGCTAGGGCTTCTAATATATCTTGGAAAGTCTTTGCATCTCCTGGTAAAATAGATGGAGTGGCAGAGTGATGTGGGTGACATCTCTGCTGCTCAGCCATACCTGCCCTTTGCCCCACTGATGTTTCTTACAGCCCTCTGCACTCCTTTTCTGTAAGAAGTCAGTTCTGTTACTGGATTTCCCAATTCCTCACATATCTACCTTTCTCTTGTTTTTCAGCTTTAAATTTGGACGAAAGATTTTTTATGTGAATTACCTTAGTGAGCTGGAGGAGTATGTGAAGCTGGAACAGCTGGGGATCCCAAGCCAAGTGCTAAAGTGAGAATACTGTCTGTCTCCCCCCGCTTAGGGTTCTGTGAGAGGGGACCTTTTGGGCAAGGGAAGGAAGAGATCGTTCCACTCAGGTTTTGCAGGGTGTGCTGACAAGTTGCCTTCAAGACTGGTTTCTCTCTGTAGTCCTTCCTGTGTGTCCTTGGCCCCAGTCCCCAGTTCTGTCTTTGAGTTAAAAATCCTCCTGCAATGAGGCACCAATCCTGCATCTCCCACTCACCCTCTGGGGACTTCCTGCAAGATGCTGACCTTGACACTGACCTGGAGCTCGTGGTGTGCATCTGCTGTCGTCTGGTCACCTCCTTAGCTCATTCTGCACTGCTCAGCTTGTCTTTGGGGCTTCCCAAAGTTCCCATAATCTCAGCCCTACCAGATTGCTTCCCTGTCCCACACCCACAAATGCATCTGTCTCATCACAATGCTGTCCTGGCCTCCTGCCCATGCTGTTACTCAGCTACTCCACCTCTTGATTACAGATAGATACTCCTTTTCTCCCTGCTTTTTTTTTTTTTTTTTGGCAACAAGATGTTTGTTCTTGTGCTCCAAAGCTGGCCTCTGGTGGTTTGCATAGGTGTAATTGACCGTACCAGCCTGGTGTTGCTACCAGTGGGTGTGCAGTGCTGGGTTCATGCACTTTCTGGGAGGTGGAGTGCCTTTTTACTATCTGTGTTTTGCTGCAGGTATGATGAATACCTGAGATCCCTGCAGAAACCTTTGCAAGTGCCCCAGAAGCCAACACCCCCACGCCCACCGCTGCCAAACCAGCAGTTTGGAGTCTCCCTACAGCAGTGAGTATTTCTGGACTGTGTTGCTTTTGCCCTGACTTGCTTGGTGTGAGGTCACTGTGTTTATTACTGAGCAACAGCAGAAAATGGCTGCGAAATTTCTTGCAGTTCAGACTTCCTACAAAACTTCAATCATTTTCCTGAGGAACTCTGTGCTCATGTCCAGCTCCTGACTAAGTAATTTCAGTTCCATCCTCTTGATCCCTGGGTTAGATTATTTTTGCAACTTAGGGTCACTAAGGGAGGAGCAAAATAAGAGCCATGGGGATGGCTTTACGGCACTGGAAACTTTCTCTTGAGCAAAAGATGTCTGTAGGAGGCTGACAGGGTTCTGTTTTGGACTATGCTGCTTTGAGCAGCACTGCAGATTTGTTTCCTAGTTGTTTTTGAAATCATAAACTCTATTTTAAAAGCACCTCTATTCAGCCTTGTAGTGAAGCCCACTCCCCATTCCTGCACAGTGACAAAGGCAAACAGACACTGGCAAGGGCTGGTGATACTGAGTAATTGTTGAAGGTATTTTTAACTGAGTGTGGTTTTGCCTCCCTGGGGAATGAGGAGGAGCCAGTACTGTGTAGCTAGACACATCCTCTGAGGCAGTCTGGGAACACATTCCCCAGCTTCAGTGCAACATTTCCAGATGGTGTTTGCTGTGGTGCCGTGCTGCCTGAGCTTGTTAGCAGCCTGGGAGGGGTCAACAGCTCCCAGCTATCGAGTGGTCTGGACAATCAAATGTGAGGGTGGCAGGGAGCACCTTGGTGCCATGAGGTTTTGCCTGAGGGCCATTTTGTTGATAAATCTTCTGTCACAGGAATGTGGTGGCCAAATTTATTTTTTCTTGTGTGTCAGCTTATTTCTGCCCTTGCTCCTATGGGGAAGGAAAAAAGAAGTGTAACCCTTTTCACCTGATTCATAACTAGCATCCTTGCCTTCTGGGAAACCCTTTGCCCTGGCATATACTAGTTGAGATTTTTACAGAGGATGGAAAAACGTTCCTGTGGTCTGGTAATGAGCTCATAGTTGCTCCAGTGAATGATGTGATATGATGGGTGAAGAGGATAGAAGTTTGGAATAATGGCTGAACCAGGGATGGGGATAGCAAGATCATATGTAGTACAGCTTGTGTGGCTAAATTCAAGAGTTGGAGGCTGCATGTAAGGCAGGACCAGTCCTGTGTACCAGTTGTGTGTAACCTGTTGTTTCTTGGTGCAGCCTCAGGGAGAAGAGCCCTGATCAGTCTCCTGTTCCTCTGGTGGTCAGAGACACCATTGCTCACTTGCGGGAGCATGGTAAGTGTTTGGGGAAGCTGCAGTCCCAGATCAGTGACCTCTGTTCTGTCCAAGCTCGCATCAAGACTGTGTTAAGATAAAGAAGAACAGCAGTCTAGAGTAGGGTGTAAAGCCTGAACTAGGTGAGTTAGCCTTCAAGTGAGATTGTGGAGGGTTTAGGAGACCTCCTTCTTTCAGGAGTCCACGTTTCTACTTGTGTAAAAGTATCCAAATGCCGCTTGTATCCTTTGTCAGATAGTGGAAGCAGAAAAAATTGTTGCACTCTAAAAAAGGGACTTGTTGATATCTGTCTGAATGCCCCACAGCATGGATTTATAATTGCAAAGGCCAGCATTTTTAGAGACTCTCACATGGCTGATTGTTTTCTTCTCCATCTGCTGTCACTTCACAGCTCTTAATACAGAGGGGATTTTCCGGAGATCAGCAAATACACAGGTTGTCAGAGAGGTCCAGCAAAAATACAATATGGGTAAGTGCCCAAACACATCAGAGCCCCTCTCATTCCCTAATTACTGCTGTGCAACTGCAACTGTGCAGGAACTAGTCCATCATAGATCCTCTCCTCCTTTAATAGGTCTGCAGGTGAGGCCTCATCTTGGGGTATGACCTGAATTGCAAGGGAGAAGTGTTTGGTACTTCTGCTGTGTGTTAAGCATATCCCTTCCCACTCGTATTCCCTTAACTATTCTTTTTTTTTCCTGAAAGTTTTCCTTTTTCTTGGGGTGAGATACACCATCTTATTCTGGTTATACTGAAGGGACTTAAGATGACCAGGATGGAACTTAGTCATGTTTGATTTGATGACTTCTAAAGATGTAATGCTGGATTCAGCACTGGTTTGTATATGGTTTTGGGACATATTTTTCCACTTTGCTAGAAGATGTGGTACTTTGGGATTCTGTGTTTTTTAAAATACCTCTTCCTTAGTTTTGGGCTCTGACCATCATGTCTTGTCCTTTGTCTGGAGGAGGTGCTGCTTTGCCCAGTTAGCACTGAGTCTCTGCTCTACTTTCTCAGGTGTGCCTGTAGATTTCCAGGAGTATGAAGATGTCCACCTCCCTGCTGTGATTCTCAAGACCTTCTTGAGGGAGCTACCTGAGCCCCTCCTTACTTTTGGCCTCTACAGCCATGTTGTCAGCTTCCAGAGTGAGTTGTAACAAGTGCTACTCCCTGAATGTTACACTGGCTAAGGGCAAAGATGTCTTTGTGGAGACATGCATGGGATAACTTGTGACTGCCAGCAGGGCCTTCGTCAGGACGGGTGCTGAGGATTGTCCTGTCTCTCTTGATTTTTAGGTGTGGAGGAGATGAAACGTGTGGATGTTGTTCGCAAAACGCTCCAGGATTTGCCAGAAGAAAACTACCAAGTGCTCCGTTTGCTGACAGCCTTTCTGGTGCAGGTGGGCACTAGCCTAAGCATTTACTTGTCATAATGCTGAGAGGCACAGGCAGCCTAAAGGTGCAGGCACACAGCCTGTGTGGTCTGTACCAGGGAGGCTGGGAGCTCCCCAGGCTGGAGGTAGAACTACAAAGTGGCTGAGTAGAAGAGGGGTCTCAGATTTGCTTTGCAGTACTTCCTGCTGCCAAGAAAGCCACTGCAAGGCCATTCAAGCAAGAGGGAAGATCCTGAGTGGTGATTTGGACTTGTAGAGATATTATCTGCCATTGCTCTTGATCCTGTTGTTATGACATAGCCTGGTCAGCTTTTCTCCCCTTATTTTCTCTGTCTCTGGCTTTGGGGAGGGTAGGCAGCTGCTGTTCTATTCTGTAGGATTCACAGTCATCTCTTTCCTTCCCACATAGGTCTCTGCTCACAGCGACAGAAACAAGATGACAAACACCAACCTGGCAGTTGTGTTTGGCCCAAATCTGCTCTGGGCCAAAGATGTGGCCATCACTCTAAAAGCCATCAATCCCATCAATACCTTTACCAAATTCCTGTTGGACCACCAGAAGGAGCTGTTTGAGGCTGCAGAGGCCTGAACCCAGGCCAGCCCATACCTGCACACTGTGCCCACCTTCCCCTTCTTTGTCTTGGAGCTGTGACCAAGCTGTCTCCAGTACAAAGGGACCATTGATCTTCTGGGTGATGAGCAGAGTGAGGGCTGTGGAGATGATGGTGAAAGTGTGCAAGTAAGTGAGCAGGAGACCTGCAGCTCTGGATGGGCAGGGGAGCTGGTCTCCCAGCTGCTGAGACTGGAGTCCTAACCCACCTGCGCAGCTTCTCCGGGTCTCATCACCAGTCTTCTGCCCTATCAGATGACCTGCCTTCCTTTCCTCCTTCCCTTATGTGCAGTTTTTCTGCCCTCCTGGTCCCTTCCTCAGCACAGATCTTTTTGTTCAAGCTCCCAATAGCCCCAGCTCACCCCTCCTTGCCTCAGCTGGGCTGTTTGGGCTAGGGCAGGGTTGCTGGGTTTTGTGATGGAGACATTCTTACTGTGAGTGCCATTTCTCAGAACTGAGCATGCATTCTGCCTTTCCCCAGGGGCACCTAAAGCAGGGAAGGGAGCAGCAGCCCTTGTGCTTCAGGTAGCAGCGTGTCCTGCACTTGCAACCACCACTCTGGACCCCCTGCTTTTGGCAGGCAGGTGAAGGACAGGCTCATGGCAATGTGCTGTTGTTACCTGTCAGACTCCAAAACAATGAAGCTGAGTTTAGCCCAAGCCCAGTCCCTCTGGTGTCACCCACTCCAGGTGCTATTCAGTGTTTGCTGGACTGTAGTGGGTGACTTGCTTCCTGTAGTTATCCAGCTCAGGTGTGTTTGTCCTTCCAGCAGCACTTCTAGCCTGGCTGGGAAGGGTCATGACAAGCTTGGCTGTGCATGCAGGCCAGCTGTGACCCTTTGACCACTGGTGAGTCTGAATGGCAGGAGCAAGTGCCCTGGTGGCACTGGGCTGCTGAGCACCATGAAGGTCCCCATCTGTCCTGGCAGCAGTAGGCCTCTTCTGGCACATGTATCTGTGCTGACTGGCACAGACCGCCTTGACTAGTTTTTACTTTTTGAGCTTAACTTTCCCCAGCACAGTGTAACAGAGAGCATGGCCTTGAGGGAAGGTCTGGGGACTGGGGCTGTCCTTCCCCATGGAGTGCAGCAGGCCTGGATTACATATTTCTGACCAGGTGCTGAGCACTCATGCCAAAGCTGTGAGGGAGCAGCTATTCCATGCCAAGGGCTTTTGCTGTGTCTCCTCCTGGGTTCATACCTTCCACCCTGCCATCTGGTCAGGTGCATGCTGTATGCCCTGGGCACAGCTGGAGAGGTCATGTTCTCTGCAAGGCAGGCTCAGAGTGGGGTGGTCCTGGCACCTCCCTGGAGCAGCTGCGATACTGTCACAGCATCTCTGTTGGATTTGGGTTGCCTCATTCCCATCACCTGAGCTAAAAGAGATCCTTCTCTTCAGCCTGGACCTGTCAGAGTTAAAGGAGGGAGCTTCTAGCCTTACTTCACTGGTGTGATTTATCTTTGTATCCTGTGCCTGGGCCAGACTTCCTTGCTGCATCTGGCCTCAGGGACAAATCTTTTGGACCAAGCAGAACTGTTTTTTTTTAAGCTACTGGATGCTAAAGAGAATTTGTTTTTTCATAATATTTTAGCCTGCCTTTAAACACTGACCAGGGGTCAGTGCCCCTGGTGTAGTCAAAGTAAATGGCATCTGCTGCAGGAATTAAGGAGATTGCTCTTTTTGCTAAACTCTGGAATGGGGATGGGTGCAAACATAGGCAGCTCTCCAAGGCAGCGCAGGTCCAGCCAGCTGCCTTGGAGGAGGCACACCAACATGTGGGTGGGAGCAGTGAACAAATAAGTAAACATTACTAAGGCTGGAGCAAGAGAGGTTCAAAGACAGGACTGGATCTGATCCTTTCTAGATACCGGGAGACTTTGCCCTGTGGAGGTTACCAGGCTGCTGACTTCTTCAAGTCTCCCTCTTCCAAGAGTAGGAGCATTCCCTGTTTGGCCAGGATAGGAATTGCTTCATCCTGAACAATTCACAGCAGTAACTAAGTAAATGTTTTGGAGAGAGAGCTAATCTGCTCCTAATTCATTTGTGATCTCTTCTAGAGTGAGTTAGCAGGGCGGATGTGCTGTTGGAGGAGTAATCTGGAGTGGACTAGTGTGGAGAGAGGTGTACTTCCCCCAGTGTTTAAGGGGCAAGGCCGTGGAGGCTGAGGGAGCCTAGTGCAGCTCCTTTTTCCCTGCAGGCATCCTGTCCTGTGCAGCCTTTGGTAGGGGGAGAAGGGGACTTGGTGCTCTCACTGTATCTGCAGCTGACACTGGCTTCACCTTCATCTCTGGGAAGGAGGAAAGGCAAGCCCACTGAACTTCTGGGACAAACGCCCAAGCTTGGCAGCCTGGAATGCAAGTGCCTGTGTGCATGAGGCCTGGCCCTCTGCACTCTCTAGGGAAGTGGCATGTTCTGGCCTTGCACAGCAGCAGGGACTGTTCCCTGCCCAGTAGCCAGAGGAGCAGTGCTGGAGTAGCTCCTGTCCAGGGGGAAAGTGGGGAATAATGCAAGTGTCTGAGTTATGACTGGACTTTGGCGGTTTATTTTAGGGTGTTTTTTGGGATTTGGATTGGTTTTTTTTTTTAGTGAATTCTTGAAATGACGTTTCCTTTTTTAGCAAAATAGAGGCTAGTTCATCCCCTGCTGGCAGGGATAAAAGCCTGTTCCAGTTCAGTGCTTGCAGAGAGTGTTCAGGGAACCACTACTGCTTATGGTAGGAAAGTGCTTGCAAATCCTGGAAGGGACCCACTGTAAATATCCCTTTTCCTCTACTGCTCCTTGTGCTGGAGCTGCTGAGAGCCCTGGAGCAGGCATAGTAACCAGGGTTGCTTTTGCAGTCTTTTCTCCTGAATGCCTTGTATTGAAATATTCCTGCATTGATCTGAGCGAAGAACTGGCCCGGGCCTGCCTGCAGCCTGTGTCAGGTGGGTGGTGACCAGAGCCTGCTCCTGCCAAGGCCATGCAGTGAAATTCCCTCCTCACGTGGCCAGGGTGCTGGCTAGGCAGGGCTTCTCTGCCTTGTATAGGTCAGGGTGGTATACAATTAAGGTGCTGGTCTGTCGGTTTTCTCCTGCTATAGAGCTGCCCAAGGGTCTCTTTCCTGGCTTACCTTTCAGGTTAGCTATTAGCCATTTCTTCCTGTGGGGGTACTTGTTCTGCATCAACCTCCTGCTTTTTAGCATCTAGAACATTCCCCTCTGCTAAACCTCCTGCTGTCTTAATGGCCTCTGATCACTCCCTGGCCCAAGCTGTGAACTGACACCAGAGCTTCTGGGCAGTGCAGGGGGTCTGGGGCCATCCAGATGCCTTGTGTGCTAACATGAGAGAGCTGAAGGCCAGTTTGGTCCCAGTTTCCTTTTTTATGCACAGGGGCTCCTGTGCAAAAACTTCTGCTTTGCTTTTGTTGCTGGTGTTCCCTGCCTTCTTTGTTAATGTTCATCAGGTGCACGCCTGGATTTTCACAGTTCACACTGTTTATTTTCTTTTAATCTGCACCAATCTTGTATTTCACAGTTTGCACTTTTTGTATTTCAATAAAAATCAAAATGTAATCTCAGATCCAGACATGTTCGTCAAGTGGCAGCAGCAGTGACACATCTACAAGAAACAAGTAAGGCTGTCTATGCTGCCAACCACAATCATGCTGCAAGGAAGAAAAGAAACTATGAAATGCCCCCTGTGTGAGTAACTGAAGAAATATTAGGCTGCAGGAGCCTTGGGCTGGAAACAGATTTAAAACAAAAACGAAGTAGTGTAGATTTGGTTTTTCTGAAGAGGGATGTTCTTCCACATTACCATCTTCCTGTCATGATGAGCAGTCTGCCTAGGATTTCCAAGGGTGCCAAGCAGGAGCCACTTTAGGAATTGCTGGCTAAGTTTATCCTGGGGCAAGTGATACACTCAGCAGAAGCCTGCACCTTCTCATTTCGATGGATGTGGATTGCTAACTTGATGAGCAATAGTCTGGTTGGACCACTGCACTCCTCTTGTTCCATATTCAGTTCACCACTTTTTCCTAAGGACTGCAATTTGCCTGTTAGTAAGCTTTTGGCTAGGATGCAAGAATTGGGAGTAGAACGGAGAGGGCTGGGGCTAAAGCCATCAGCATCAGGCAGGAGCCTGACTGCTGGGATGCCAGCGATGGTGTGTCAGGGTGACGTGTTGTGCTGATGTCAACACTTGCATGTCTAAAATGTGTGCTGCTTGCCTGTTTTTACTGTACCAGTTAAGGCTTCCCAGTGTTGCCAGCTCCCCTTCTGTATGTTGACATGGCCCCTGTAATGGGGTCAGTGTGGTTAACATGCCAACTATACAGAGAGATCTCAGACCTCCCCAGTGTAGCAGGTGGTCCTGGCTCTGGGCTTTGTCACAGTGACCTGCCTGGAATTGTGCTGTAGCAACATGAGCTCAGAGGAGCTGGAGAGCAGGTGCATCTGTCCCTGACAGGGAGCTGGCACTGGCAGGACTGCGTTATGTGCAGCCATGGGCAGTACTGAACAGTGTGAGCACCACTGCAACTGGACACTTTCTCATGAGTAGCTGCCCCCTGACTTGATGGACACTGTTCTGAGAACATTTTTTTTATAAATACATAAAGTAGGCTCACAAAGTGATGGTATTTAATTGTTCATGACCTTGGTGGTTAATCATACTTATGTGATTGTTTTCTTTGTCACTTATTTCCTGATGGTTTTTCCAATCCCTTGTCTTTCTGGTGACATGGTGTAAATAGTGGAAACTGAAAGCCCTGTAGTAGGCCCCAGATCCTACAGGATGGTTTCTGTGAGTTTTCACACTGCACTGTGTCTTTTTAAGTTCATTGAATGACACTCATAAATACACATACATAAATGCATATAATGTAGACTGTGAGATCCCAGTGGTATGCTCAGTTTACTGTCTTACCTTCCGAAGATGTGATTAAGAAAAGATTGCTTTTATTAGTTACCCTTATATCCCAAGCTGGAATATTCCCTTGATAGACCTTCTAATACACAGTCATTATTCTTTTTTTTTCCCCCATTCATGTCATTTTATCCACTGTGTCTTTTTTTATAATAACCAGACACCCTTTACACTGACGCTTAAATCAGCAGTTGTTATTAGTACATGGATTTTTATAATCTTTTCTTTCCTTTAAAGGGAAGGTGTTGGCACCATACCTGGCACTGTCTGTTATACAGGGTTAACTTTTACCAATACTAGAATGCAGCTGTTAAGTTTGGTTATTCTTTCTGTATTTTTTTAGTCTCTGCTATCTCTCCTGTCAACTCAAAACACTCCTATGCTTCTTAAAGTATGTAGCAACCATGTACAATGCATATTTTCTGGGTAAATTTTTCTGCCTTTTCCCACCCCTTTCCTCTGGAGATAAGTTAATATTTGTTTCCCAATTCATGGTGAGGTCAGCAGGGTCAAACACCCTATGACTGTTCCTCCCACCTCCAGGCACCTGTTCTGTCTGTCCCTCACTGTCCTTCCAGTAGGTTGATCTCGGCAAGATCCCAATGACCTCTCCAAGTATAATGCACCAGTCCATTCTGCCCTCTGACAGAGGCAGCAACTTGCTCTGTCCTGCATTCACTGAGAGGCCCCTGACCCTCCTTTTTCCTGGAGGAAAACAAGTATGAGCATGGGACTGTCCCAGACCTGTTGGTACACAGAAAAATGGAGAGTGCTGCTTACACAAAAGTTTTATTGGAAATTCTTTGAATACTTGAAATACACCAGAGACTTTCCAAAATAATACACTTGAGGAACCTTCCCCTCCACCCAAAGTATCTGTAAATCAGCAGCTACATAGATACTGTCCTTAATGTTCAGCAGAGCAGAGAGCTGCTAAAATAAACAGCCTTCAATAATACAATCTGTGGCAGGCCACAGCAGCAGAGCATTTGTGCAGTGGTCAGGGAACTCAGGGCCTAGACGTAGCAACCATGTGTTAAAACTGAAGACTGTCCAGAGAAGAGGCAGGCACCTCAGCCCTGGAGGCTCTCTTATTGCTATGGCCATCCAGCTCAACACTAGCAGCTTATATAGGCAATTTTCCAGCCTCTTGAAGAGGAGGAAACGTGCCACAGTGCCATTTTGCCTTATGAGATGTGAGAGCTGTAGCCATGTTAGGAACTCCCACAATAAAGGAGCACAAGTACAAGCCCTGACCTGCTGGGTGGGGTTAACAAGAATGGCAGTGCTCCCTGCCAGCTCCACAGCTTGTGAGCAGAAGAGCACAGCAGGAGTGCTGGCTAGATGAACTTTAGCCTCAACTATTCATATGGTGTGAACCGGCCCTTTGCCTCCTGTCTGCTGCTCTGCAGCCCAGATTGTATCACTTCAGAGACTAAAGTTCACAACCACCTGTCTACAAACTACTCCCTACAAAGTGGCAGACCAACTTCCTGGACACAGGTGAGAGGCAGTTGATACATTATTTCCTTGTTCTGCACCCTTCTGTGACCCTTCCCACTTGTGAAACAAGGTGGCTTTTGGATGGGTAACAAATATTTGTTACAGCCTGTGTAACTGAAGTCCTGTTACAAACTGTTTCATCTTGGAACCTTTCTTAAATGTTTCTGCATCTTTGCATGGACAAAGCAATTTCCATGTGAGGTTGCTAAGAAGTTGAATCAGTTGAGTAAAATAAAAAGGTTCTGGTGGGTAATTTTCCTTCAATGAAGCTCTTACCTGGAGTTTTAGAACTTACAAGGCCTCCCACCAAACACATCTCTCAACAAAAATTCTCATCAACTTCAAAGCATTGCTTTGCTCTGGCCTTAAAGTAAGCTGCTGTGAATTTGGCTCCTTGCTCCAGCAGTGACACAGAAATAGAGTCCCAGAGTGGAGCTGGGGTTCCCACATCAGCTGCAGGCAATCTCTTCCAATGAAGAATGCAGCTAAGCTGAAGCTGCCACATTGCACCAACTGGAAGGCTGGTTACTCAGCCACTCGGAGGAAATGAAGATGGTTTCTCAGTCCTCAAGCAAAACAACTCCACTTAAAAGAAACTAGGGGGAAAAGAAGTGGTTTTGGACAGTAAGGGGTCTTGCAGTTGCACACTCTAGTTACACGGAGCAGGAATGGAGAGAACCACAAGAAACCCCACCTTATCCAAGTTTCTGTTTAGTGTCACTGTTTCTCCTCCCATCCTTACATGAGGCAGAAGACATGCAACAGCCAAATCACCCATAGAGCAATTCCAGCCAGTCACACTGTCAGTGGCTGGATTATTACAAAAATAAAATTTCAGCTACTCAAAAGCCAGCTGATTAAAAAGTACCATAAGCTTCCCAAAAAAGTGTGCTTCTTTAAAGAAGCTGCCTTCTGAATGGCCAAAGAACACTACAAATTCATCCATGCCTATCAGAAAACAGCTTTTTACCAAGTCCCTGCCACTCCATTCCACTGACGTGTGCATTTCATTTTATCAGTGAGCCCTGGCTGGATGTAATGGACACACAGTCCCCCAAACAGAGTATAGTATTAATTAAGTCTGTCTTAGAAAATAAATATCTTCGATATTTTCTTGCAAAGAGAGACTAGCCTCACTGGCTAGGGTTCCATGGCACACTTGCTCTCTGCAGTGATCAGGACAGAATGACCCGCACTATAACATGAAAACAGAACATCTTTTAAATATAGGTTTCTTTAAAAGCAATAAATATTTTTTAATTCTTAAGATCATCTATTAACCATAAAGCAGGAAGGTTTGCAAGGATTAGAGGAAAAAATCTTGGACGAAGACTCCTAGTTACATAACCCTAAAGAAATAGGATTCCTAGTATTTACAGTTATGTTTCAAAAGCAGAGACTATGAATTCAGCATCATCTCAGCTGCTACGTGCAGGCTTGCCAACAGTCAACACTGTTAAACTCAGCATGGCCGAGTGTCAGTGCACTCGGAAGGAAATGTGGAAAGCATTCCTGCAGTTTCACTCCTGCCTATCAGCCACCTAACAGAGGGCCTTGCACAGTGTAGAGACCCAATTCCTTAGAAGCAGGAAAACAAAGGTAACTTGGATTATGCAGGTCCCAAAGCTGACGTCTCTCCCTGTGCTCCAAGCACACACTCTGAAGTCAGGAGGAAATGCCCAGTTCTGTGGAATGGACTTCAAACAGTTCAATTTGCTGAACTCACAGACCCTGGAAATAAGCCAAAGCTTTCTATGCTCTAACAGGATCAGAGACTGCAGGAAAAAGTCTGTTAGCAAGAAGCTCTACCTAGGAAACTTACACCATAGGACCCTTGGAGGAAGCATATGGCAGCTTTCCACAACGCCCCTCCATACAGAACACAGACTGAAGAGAAAGTAAGTTTCCATACACTGAGGTTTGACTTCCTGTGTCCCTACTGAAGTCTTAAAACTGACTGTGAGCAGGAAAAGCAGTCCAGAACTATGTGGTGGAAAATTGAAGAGAATCAGCAGATGAGCTGTATCTGTCATTGAAGAGAGAAAAGAAAGCTCACTTGATGGAGGGAACTAGTCAATGTGAACAAAAGGCAGAGCAGGGGCAATAGAGATATCTGTTGATGTCATCTCCAGGATGCCTTGGGGAGGAAGAATTGCTGCAGCAGAACTGGGAAACAGCTTCACTGCAAGGTTTCCACAAAAGCATCAAATTCTTTGACATTTTTCTCATGGACTGCCAGCTTCTCTGGTAACGAGTCCTGGAAGGTAAGGAAAAATGCAGATCAGGGTTCATTCACAGCAGACAGAAGGAAATTTTAAACACACTAGGAAAAAAATCTGTTTCTCAGTCATGCAATCCCTCACCAATGCTCTGGGCTCACCTTTCTACGTGCACAAAAGCAAGAGCCCTCTGGTAGCATCTGGGAAGTGACCCTGAGCAGGGCACTGTGCCCAGAGCCTGTTTGTTCTGCAGGAACTGGAGGTGCACTGAGGCCTCACCTTGTGCAATCCCCACCAGCTGCAGCACAATAACCCACTCAAATCATTGCCTTCATCAAGTCACTTTCTGCTCTCTGGTTTTCATTTTTCTCCACAGTATGGCACAATGCCAGAGAGCATAAGGGAGCGCTCATCCAGATGTGACTCACCAGCCACATCAGAACTCCAACTCTGCTCAGGCTGCAAAGTCAGGCCTGGTTTGCCACCAAGTGAGACACCCAGAGGCAGGATTAGTTTGGGGAGTTTCAGTGACCAAGCATGCTGCAGCAGCCTTCAGCTTCTAGACACACTGGTTTCAGAGACTCAGGTGTACCAGAAACAAATCTGCATTTATATGGAAAATATTAGTGATGGACTCCCTTCTGAAAAGTATAGGGAAAAAAACTCTGTCTTCTGAAAAGTATAGGAAAGACATGGGGCCTGTTAGAGTGGGTCCAGAGGAGGGCCACAAAAATGATCCAAGGGCTGGAGCACCTCTCCTGTTAAGATAAGGCTGAGGACTTGGAGTGATTCAGCCTGAAGTTGAGAATGCTCTGAGGAGACCTTATTTTGGCTTTTCAGTACAAAAGGAGACATTTAAGAATAATAGGAACAGACTTTTTAGCAAGGGCTGTTGTGATAGGACAAGGGACAATGATTTTAAATTGAAAGAGACTAGATTCACACTAGATGAGAGAGAATTTTTTTATGAAGCTGGTGAAAAATTTTAACAGGCTGCCCAGAGAAGTGGTGGATGCCCCATCCATGGAAATAAACATGGCCAGGTTAGATGGGGCTGAGCAACCTGATTTAGTTGAACATATCCCTGCTCATTGCAGAGGGGCTGGACTAGATGACCTTGGTTCCTTCCAACCCAAACTATTCTACAATTCTATGAAGATATTTTTTTCAAACAAGGAATAGGGAGAGCATTATAAAGTACATAGGATTTCCACAAACAGAAATTTCAGGATTCCATACCAAATCCTCTGCCATGGACTGTGCTCCAATGTCAATGGAGAGGCTGCTGAGTTGAGGGGGGTTCTGAAATTCACGGTAAAATGTCCCCAGGTCCATTGGAAGAATGTCATCTTTTGAAAATGCTGGTTTCTACAATCAAAGACACTGCTGTTAATTCCCAGAGATACTGGCTTCCCTTTTGTTACAATCTCAGGTAAAGTTGTTACCTGCTATCAGTAAACATCTTGGCATTATAACTGTTGCCGCAATAATGCATATGAAGTAACTGAAGAACAGCCAATATCCCTTGATATCACAATAGCACTTGAGCAGTTGGAAGAGAACATATCTTTGGAATCTAGCTCCTCTAGGTGCTAAGAGAGAGGATGCTAAGCCCAGATGTTAGTAGAGAACTGAAATGGTATTTAATTTGTAGCTGTTGATGCCTGGTACCAGTGTCCTTGGCAGTTCTGGGACTGTCACACTCTGGAGTGTGGTACTGTGAATGATGTGTTTTTACCACTCCCACTGAACATACTCTGACATCATTTGCCATCACACCAGCACGTGAAGCCCACCTAAGGTGCAGTTTAAGAGCTCTGATGGGGGCACTTACAAAGTCGACCATAACGAAGTCATCGTGGGTGTTCCCTGTGCTGCTGCCACTGGAGCCCTCTGAGTGTAAGCTGCCGTGTAGAGGAGATTCCGTTTCTGGGGATTCAGGAGGATTGACCTGCCCAAGAAATCAAAGATGGTGAGTACTGATCTTACAGTCGTGTCTGTGTGTGCTTTGGCAATGTGGGGGCAGTTAGGAGGTTGAACAATTAACATTAACTAGAGCAGGGGCAGCAAACACATGCTGTTATTTGCATGTCTACAGAGCCCAAGATTCAACACAGGAGACTTCTTGAAAGCAAACAAATCTGAATAACTAGTTATTTTGTCCAAAACCAAAGTGTATTCAAGGCAGAGAATAGCATGGATGTTTGCATAAGGGATGCTGAGAAGGCACATATACCTCTGGAAGAGTCTTACCATGGGGTCGTTATCTTCCAGCTCAACATTCTTGGGAGCAAACATGGCAAAAGGAATGTCTAAGTTGGCCATGGTCACCTGAGGAGATTTAGCAAACAGAATTTCACTAAGATGCTCTGCTTACCAGGCACAAAAAGGATATTGAATGTCTTTGTCAGGCCAGCTGAAAACGGCCCAAAATCACGTCAGCACTTAGGCAGGAGGCTGACAACCTCATTTAAAAGGCATGAAATCCAAAGATGATACTCTGTTGACCTAATGCAGATACATATCTTGAGATGGGATTGCTTCTATACATATCTTGTATAATATAGGCAAAGATTAATGAACTGCTACAAATTGAAATAATTCTCATTCCTTCATCCAAAAGGCCTACAACTGCAGCCCTAGGAACCAAGCAAATGTCTAAGCTGCCCTAGCTGAACTTAAATGCTTGCTTCTAGTGATGAACTGGTCTACTGCATGTTCCTTCAAGGAAGGGAGGCTTGCTATCAGCTTTCCTAGTTTATGGATCTGTGGTACTTGCAGATCATTGTGAGATCCAAGTGGAGTACCAAGTGTTCTATTCTCAAGTAGGGTGCTGGCAAAGTGGAGCGAGGTCAATGGCTGTCACATCCCAAAAGGATTTTATGAAAAGCAAAATACACCTTGGCAAAACGTAGGGAAATGCAGCAGGAAGAAATATGCACTCTGTGAGTCTCTGAGGTTGCCCTGGCATTGGGGTGCTTTTTGCTCCTCTATGTATGAACAGATGGGAAAAGAAATGTATTATGGTGCTCTCTGAGAAGATCTACTGCCTGTTACCTGGTTAATGGGTTTGTTGACAAAAGCTCCCACCTTCCGGATAAAGATGGTCTCCAAAAGGTCATGTGGGGAGCCACACTTTCCTTCACTGCTGTTGGATACTGTTTCTGTGTCCTCACTGGGGGAGGAAAATACATAATTAGTGCCTTCTGACACAGGGTAGATAAATAAGGTTTTTTATGAGACTCCTTAATTTTTCTTGGTTTACTCCTAGTATTGGAAGAAGGACAACAGAAATCTGTCCTTGTACCATACCTTCCTCCTCAGTCAGGAGCACAAAAGGAAAACGGACACTTGTGCAATCAGGTTTTTGTTTAAAGATGGACAAAAACTATTTAGTTGAATATAAAGTTGCTGAAATAGGCTTTTCTTCTGGGAAATGGGCTTTTAACTTGTGTGTGTCCACAGCAATTCCTGTTCATTACTACTATTTTCAGTAACATGGTGCTCACAGATCTCTCAGGAGGTGAGAGATCTCCAATTATATCTGTCACTCAGTTCACAAATGCAGCAGATCTGGTACATGACAACAGCCACTCCCAGTATGATTAATTCACTCCATAGCTATTAGCTATATTACTTCCATGACCTATTGTTTTGTGTTTTTTCCTACCACAGGTATTTAGAACTTTAAAAAAAAAAAAAAAAAGTTTTGTCCCATGGAAAGAGGATTACCTAGAAAGGACTGAAGAGGATTACCATTCAAGTATATCCAGGAAAGTGAGTTTTGGTTTTCCCAGAGCAAAACCTCTGTGACTCACAACTATGTGACCCCAAGAGAGATTTCTCAAGAAATAAATATTACCAGAAGGATTTATTTAGATGTGAGAGAATTGATATAGGACAGTTTGAGGTTGCATTGTTTCCTTTTAAATAACTTTCTGCCTAAAGTTTCTTACTAAAATGGTGAACAGATTTATGGTAACTACAACTGGCTTTGGTAACAATGCACATTAAGTCTAGAGAATTTAAGACTCATTTTTGAACTTACTGCATCTTGTTTTACAATCAGCAAAAGCAGCAGAAAGATTGAAAAAAATATAAAATCAATGATAAAGTTGATATAGAAGAAGATATACCACATAGACTGGGAGGTTTTAATAGATGGGCAAGATCATTGTTTGGAGTAAGGCTGAAAAAGCCCCAATCAGAGAAATCTGCAAGTTGATTTGAGGAATGAAAAGACAATAGTTATGCTACAAACAATAAATAAAAAGGGGAGACAAAAAGTTTTATCTTAATAGGCTTATAAGTGGGTTAGTAGAAGTAGTGGATCATCTAAAACCCACCCACCTGCTAGAAGGAGTAGCTGCTGAGTAATGGACTCCCTCCAGTGGGGTGCACATCCTCTCTTGGTCAGCTTGAGTGCCATGTGCTGGCTGGCTAGGAACTGGGGGAACTCCCCCTTCTTTGCCTGGACCAATCAACTGAGATATAGAAAGAAACAGTCAAGTTAAGAAATCTCAAAATCAAACCAAAACCACAGTGCAATAAAGAGTAGATTTCCATTATACTGGGCATAAGTTGTGGGGGTTTTGGCATATGATTGGGATCTAGCCCCTATAAGCCTCAGAGAGATGTCATGTAGGAGTGTATTATCACAATACAAACTCACTTTTTACTCCTTTTCTACTCTACTGTCCACTACAGGCCTGTTTTACACTGCAGAGTTCTCTGGCTGTAAGTCCTCGGCTTCATGGGAAGGAATGGAGGGAAAAAAACCTTACATCCCCTTGCTACAAGCCCATGGCTCCTACACCTTCAAGAGAAGGGAAAGTGGAGAGGGAGGTGCTGCTCTCTTCTCCCTGGGATCCAGTGATAAGATGCATGGGAGTGGTTTGAAGCTGCACCAGGGGAGGCTGGACATTAGAAAGCATTTCTTTGGAGAGAGGGTGGTCAAAAACTGGAACAGTGTTCTCTTCCTAGAGAGGTGGTCCATGCCCCAAGCTGCCAGTTTTAAGAGGCATTTTGGACAATTGCCTTAATACCAGGCTTTAACTTGGCCAGCCCTGAACTGGATGTTGGATTAGATGCTGACTGTAAGACCACTCCAACTGAAATGATTTTATTTTATTAACATTTGTGTCAGCAAAACTGGTGCAACATCAATATCACAAGCACAAAAAGACTTCTGTCAAGTTGACTTTGTTTTTCTGATGCACCAATGTAAGTATGTCAATATGAACTGCCAGTGTATCCTATGCCTAGCCTACAGAATTGTGCTTGGACAGCTACAGGGGCAGCAGCTCTGTAAGACAGGCAACGTTTGGCATCAGTGACAAGCTGGTGCAGGCAAACAGGTCTGGTGCCTGCTCTCTTGGCATGGTTTTTCCACAGGACCCCATACCCCAGTAAAGTCAGGGATGCTGAGGAGCCGATTCCCAACTCCTGTGGAAGTTGTGCTTTCTCTGTGTTTACTTTATATTCTTTCCATCCCTGACAGACAGGACACCAATGCAAGCACTAGTTTCAATGTCTCTCTCAGGTGTACAAGTGACACAAATGGTTGCAATACCAGCCACGCTGGTTCTACTCTCTACAAGTACCTGGTGAGGGTGTGCAGCATTCAAACCACCAGCAAAGAGTACAGGATACCCCATGTCAGCTGATCCAACTCCCAGGGCAGCAGGCTGATAGGAAAGACGTGAGCTGGAAAGCTAAGGAAGAAGAGAAAAAACAAGGGCAAAGGGAGAGGAGAGAGGAAAGGGAAGGGGAATGCCCCACAGCCTGAATAATCACCAGCCACTGAAGAAGGAACAGGAAAAGACAGACGCACAGCATTTCAGGCTGGCAGAAGGATGCTAGATTTTCACTGGAATCAATAATGTAGGTTATTGTTCTAAAAAATTCTTACTGCTATGAGGACTACTTGACAGTAGTCCAGGGGACTAAGTCTGAGCCTTGACAGGAAAACAAGATTGGCTTCCTACACATGTAGGAGGAGGCTGTGCAAGGTATGGCTGACATCCAGTCTCAGGGAAGCTCTGCTCTACAGGCCTACTTCAAATACTGGTGTAGTGGGTTACATGAATGCCATCGTGAACTTACTGAAGAGATAATATTTAATATTTTTTTAATCCCAAAACAACTTCGTTATCAACTCTTTGAACCTACTTCCATTGCAAAATTAAAACAGCTTATCTTCCAGGCCTGTTCAAATAGGTCACCTGTTCAGTGAAAGAATACATGGTCCCATAAATGTGCCAGGTAAAGAGAACTGGGGAGCTAACCCTTGTGAGATTGCTTTAGGAATTAAGTGTTGGAAGCAGTGAAACCCAGGAGAAACTCCTTATACATCCCAGGCAGAAATCTACCCAGTCAGGTTAGATACAACTTTCCTTTTTAGACTTGCCTGACCTCAAGAGGAGTGTTTCTTCCAGAGCTCAGGGTGAGCTCCAGCAGCTCCAAAGCTGATGTTCTTTACAGGGATCAAAATGAGGAACAGCACTTTGATTCACATGAGGGTAGTTCAGCTGAGTGGAGCTCCAATGACTATACAGGTTCTAGGGACATTGGCTCTTAACAGAAAACAGTCAGAATTGTGCCTTACTAGTGTCTTTTGCTAACAATCCTTGACAGCTGTTGTGTTTTTAGGGGTGCCTGTCCTGTCTTCAGGAGACCTTCATCTGCAAAGGCATTTAAGATGCCAGTCTCAGTAAAGTGTCTGGCTCATTGTGGGTTCACCAGTCCTTCCCATGCACAACAAACACTTCACATTGTCAAATCTGTATTTTCCTGTATTCATTTTGTCCTGATAGAACTTGTATTCTGACCATGTACAGCATATTCTATTGACAACTCACTTGATGTGAAAAGGCCAGCCCCATCACTGGGACCTTCAAGGTGTCCGTCACCACAGGAGGAGGGGTCTGAAAATGTGCCTTTGTGACAGTAAAAACACACTGTGCATAGACACAGACAAACAGAGGAAACAAGGAAAAGAGAGAATGAGGGGGGAGAGAGAAAGAGAGAGAGAAGGACTTCAGAGAGGAATTATGAAGAGTTGGATGAACTGAATGCTAGTGAAGAGGTTTTGGCTGCAGCAGCCACACCTACACAGAGAGCAGAAATCTCAGTATTGCCAGAAGCACATTCATTTTGTAAAGAATTGACTGTTTTTCAATCTGAGTGAACCACTGAACACAGGTAATATTTTAGACTCCAGTAAACCCTGACAGAAAGTAACTGCCAGAGACTCTGTTCCACAGTTAATTATAATCGGTACCAGCGAATTAGCTAGAAAGCTGAGCAGATACAAGAAAAAGTCAAGTACTTCTTTTTTTTTTTTTTTTTAATTTACAAATTACTTGTATTTCAGCACTCTCCATCCATCCATACTTTCTATCCTCCAGCTTTCTGAGGGATCCTATTTTGGCAGGTCTGTGCTGCACCCTGAGAATGACGGTGACCCAGACTACAGTGCAATTCAAACACACTGATGTGAAGTGGGAACTCCATCAACAGGAGCAAAACTCCAGAGTACACTCTCACAGAGGGTACTAATGCACAAAGGGCAAACCTAACCTGGTTCAGTCCCATACCTCCTCCCACAGTCATTTTCCTAGCAATGGTTTTCAGTTTGAGGAAAGCTTCAGCTTCATTTCTGAATATTACCCGTGGCCAGACTCTCCTGAATTTTGAGCTGCTTCACAACACACATATGCAGACATACAAGCTCACAAAGAAGGTGACAACTGTTTCCTTGTATCACACAGGTAAGGCCTCACTTTTACTGAGAAGGCAGGCAGAGATTCATACAATTTGCCTGCAAAATCACACAGTTCCTAGTTGTTTCCCAGTCATGAACCTGCACAGGACATGTAGAAAGCTGGAGAAAAAAAATAACTACTTCTTTCCCTTTTAATTTAAAGTCCACTCAGCCAAGGCAGCCTGACAATTCCAACCGTGGTAACAAAGACTGGCAGTTGCTTTACAAATAAGGGCACAGCATATGGCAACTATGAGCCACAGAAAAAGCAAGAATGTAGGCTCATACTTTATGTGAATCCTCAAGGTTCAAGTGGTTTCATCAAGCTTTTCCCCCCTCAGTGACAGTAAAGCTTCATGACCCCTGCAGAAATGTCAACTTCAATGTAGTTACATACACTACTACTGTTGAGTAACACTGGCACGAGCAAGCCAGTGGAAATTTCCTTATGAAATCTTTATTTACCCCACTTTAGGAAAACGCAGGACACAAGTCAGCCACAAACTAATTTCCTGAACTATGTATTGCAGAATAAGAAAAGCTCTATTCCATCAGACTTACCGTGAGTACTGACTAATTAGTTCAACATTGCCTGATGCCTGATCACCTGAAATCACTTTGGCACAGAAATGCTTCCTAAGAGAAGCTCATTTCTAGCTTGTTCATATAGGAGAATACGTTCTGCTAAACCAGGCATATTAATTCCTCTGAAGCAGCAGAAAGACCCCTAGCAAATTCTTTCTGTTTGGAACAGCATTCCAATTATACTTCATTCTATGTTTCACATTGACAGTCAAAGAGATTTAGAGTCTTTGGATTGTCTTTAAAGGTCAGTAGAGCCATCTGCTTGGCTGGACAACAAAGCAGGGCAATCCTGAATATTTAAAGCAATAGACAACTGCAACTCTTCAAAATAGAGAACTGTGGAATCACATATGTAAGACAGTAAAAGAACTTGGGAGTTTCTGGGGTTTTATACTCAAAAGGAAACCATTAGCTATTTATTTTAAAATTGAAACTTAAATGCGATCTGCATGGGCAATTTTTTTCCCAATACTTATTCCTGCTGCCCCAAGAAATTTTAATGGTCCAATAAATACAGCTTTTGTCTTTTTTCTGTCTTTCTCTAGCATTTTCCTGGCATTTCAGTGTCTCTCTATGTCAGTCTCTTACTCCTACTTAAGCTGCCTGGCATCAATGTCTTGAATTCCTCCTCTTGCAGTATTGGTATGCAAATGTGTAAATGTGTAAGCACACTGCTGTCCTCTTCAAGCACAGCTCAACCCAGCTACAGAAATAGGCTCTTTTAATCCTCAGTAATTCAGTCTTTCTAGGCCTTTGGAATTTTGTTGAAATTAGTATCTCATTTCAATAGATTTTACTCAAAAGCGTAATGACATAAATAACCCACACATTAAATTTTAATTAGCAGCAGGAGGATTTCTGTTTGCACAACAGCTGATGTAGGAATATGCAAATTATTCTTACAGCAATTGTTCTATCCAGAAGTAAAAAGAGCCTGGTTTCTCTTACCTGAGATGGAGGAGAGGTGGAAAAAGATGTGGTACACACTTCTTGGGAATCTTCTACTGAGGGGTATACTGCACCATTGTCCTCACCAGCTCTAAAGCAGCAAGAAAAAACAAGTTTTCTAACCAGAAATATTCCTTAAAACAAACAAATAGTAAAACACACTGGGACAAACACTGCAGGGAGGTTGAGAGTATTTGGGTGTAGTTGAAAGGAGAATTATGAAGGGCTCTCATCTGCTTACCAAATCTGAGGAAAACAAAGTGGGAAAACATGAGTTTTCTCAGATGTTTGTCTTCTACCCCATGTAAAATAACAGGTGTATCTAACTAGTGCTTTTCTTATACAAGCTAGTGCTGCTGCCTTTGGTGTTTACACAGCCATTGTCAAACAACACCACTGGTCCAAACCTGAATGCCCTCACATTCATTTTAGAGAAGGCAAACCTCCCATCTCCAAAGAGAAATTAAACTGATCTTCCCCCAGTGGAAATATCCAGGGATGCATGCATCTAGACATGTAGTTCTGCATCAGGATTAACCATTACACTTTCAAATTCCTGAAGGCAGCCAAGATTAAACATCCTTTGTGTCCAAGTGCTTCTGTGAAGAATTTGGGAAAATACTGGGGCTTGCTGCACTGAGCCATCTCAATGTGAGGAGAAAAATCACAGAATCACAGAATCACAGAAATTCTAGGTTGGAAGAGACCTTTAAGATCATCGAGTCCAACCCATGTTCTAACACCTCAACTAGATCATGGCACCAAGTGCCACATCCAGTCTTTTTTTAAACTCTTCGAGGGATGGTGACTCTACCACCTCCCTGGGTAGATGATTCCAGTATTTGACCACTCTTTCTGTAAAATACTTCCTCCTTAATTCTAGCCTGTATCTCCCTTGGTGCAGCTTGAGACTGTGTCCTCTTGTTCTGTCTGTTGTTGCCTGGAGAAAGAGACCGACCCCCAGCTCACCACAGCCACCCTTCAGGACGTTGAAGAGAGTGATAAGGTCACCCCTGAGTCTCCTTTTCTCCAGGCTGAACAACCCCAGCTCCCTCAGTCGTTCCTCATATGGCTTGTGTTCCAAGCCCCTCACCAGCCTCGTTGCTCTCCTTTGGACACGCTCAAGCATCTCAACATCCCTCCTAAAGTGAGGGGCCCAGAACTGGATGCAGTACTCCAGGTGAGGCCTCACCAGTGCTGAGTACAGGGGCAGAATGACCTCCCTGCTCCTGCTGGCCACACCGTTCCTGATACTGGCCAGGATGCCATTGGCCTTCTTGGCCACCTGGGCACACTGCTGGCTCATGTTCAGCCGACTGTCAACCAGCACCCCCAGGTCCCTTTCCACCTGAGCACTGTCCAGCCACACCGTCCCCAGCTTATATCGCTGCAGGGGGTTATTGTGGCCAAAGTGCAGGACTCGGCACTTGGACTTATTGAAGTTCATCCCATTAGATTCTGCCCATCCATCCAACCGTTCCAAGTCCCTCTGCAAAGCCATCTGTCCCTCTAACAGATCAACACACGTTCCCAGCTTAGCGTCATCTGCAAATTTGATAATAAAAGACTCTAAGCCCTCATCCATGTCATCAATAAAAATATTAAACAGAACTGGCCCTAGCACAGATCCCTGAGGGACACCACTGGTGACTGGTCGCCAGCTGGATGCAGCACCATTCACCACCACTCTCTGGGCCTGGCCATGCAGCCAGTTCTGAACCCAGCAAAGAGTGCTCCTATCCAAGCCACGGGCTGCCAGCTTGTCTAGGAGTATGCTGTGGGAGACAGTGTCAAAGGCCTTGCTGAAATCCAAGTAAACAACATCTACAGCCTTCCCTGCATCCACTAGGCGAGTTATCTTGTCATAAAAGGTGACCAGGTTGGTCAAACATGACCTACCCCTCCTAAATCCGTGCTGGCTGGGTCTGATACCCTGGCCATCTTGTAAATTTTGCGTGATGGCGCTTAATATAAACTGTTCCATTATTTTGCCAGGTACTGAGGTCAGGCTGACCGGTCTATAATTACCAGGATCTTCCTTTGCACCTTTTTTGTGAATGGGTATCACATTGGCCAGCTTCCAGTCATCCGGAACCTCACCAGTGAGCCAGGACTGTTGGTAAATGATGGAGAGTGGCTTTGCAAGCTCGTTTGCCAGCTCTCATTACCCTGGGGTGGATCCCGTCTGGTCCCATAGATTTATGAATATCTAAGCATTTCAGTAGTTCTATGGCTGCCTCCTCTTGGATAATGGGGGGACCATTCTGCTCCCTGTCACCATCAACCAGCCCAGGCGGGCAGGTGTCTTGAGGGCAAGTCATCTTCCCACTAAAAACTGAGGCAGAAAAGGCATTAAGCACTTCTGCCTTTTCCTCATCTTCAGATACTAAGTTCCCTATGTCACCCTTCGTCACATGTTTAACTGTGCCAATTGACTGACACTAATTCTCCAGTGTCCCTTCCCATGCTGTCAACAAAGAGTGGAAAAGGCTCTGTATTTGGGCATAATAGATGCCTTTACCATGGCCCATGACTTCAACTCAGTATTTCCTCACCTGTAATTGCAGGGATGCATGGGTGAAGAGCTGGGATAGGGACGGTCCACAAAGTGATCAATTATAATCCCCATGATAGGAGGGGTCCTCTCAAACTGCCTGCAAGGCAACAAGCAATGGTGTTACTGGCTTCTTCTCTCTACTCTTCCCAATTCATGGTGCCCTCACAGAAAACCCTTGCGTCTACTGGGATCAGACCATCTTAACAATTTAGTCCTGTGACTCCAGGCATGCATCAACAATTTCAAGTTCTAGAGCCTGGCTCAGGGCTACCCAAATACTCCCCTTGCTGCAAGCTTAAGCAAGAGAGAGAGCGTTCTTCATGAAAGAATCTCAGCAGGAAGGGATAAGCAGAAGGGAAACATTTGGGGGCTCAGAACATGAGGGGTTTAACAGTAAATTATTGTAAAACAGTTTCTGGCATGATCACATTTTCTCACCTGGTTGACATGAAAGCAAGGTTGATTCTGTAGGCACAAGACAAAGTGATGGTGCCCACTGGGGTACCCACTGTCCCAACACGGACTGTCTGGAAACCTGTAAAGTTAAGGAATAATTCTCAGTTCCACTGATTATTTATGTGCCACACTTTTTTATTCTGAGTTTACATTATCTTATTTAAGTAGTGTTACCATTATCTCTTGCAATGTGAATCCCAAAAACACACATAGAACCCATAACAAAACAGTAGCACTAGGTTGCCTTGCTGGTAAGCTTCACTTGCAAGACATCTGATGTTGCTTCCTGGCTTCTGGGTCTAAAATACTGTTCTGAAGTGCTTCTTGTTCCTTAGTAGATCATAATTTCCTTTACCAGTCCTGCTCCTTATCAACATAATTCCGTATCCTTATTTCAGTTCTGTATCACTAGAGTCAAAATGGCAGTCACCCGAGACTTTGTCCAAGTACCACCATTATACTTGTCACCTTGTGACACAAGGCTGCACTGGCAGAGCCAGACAAAAAGCACATGTAAGCCTCAGACTAATTTTCCCTATGACACTTGGCAATAGTAACCAAAAGGCAGTCAGAATGAAACACAGCTCTTGTTTGTATGTTGTCTAATCTTACCTTCTCCCAAGCCACTCAGCTGGACTTCACCAAAATATATCCTGAAGGAAAAAGAAAAACTGTTAGATCCAGTTGGGACATAATGCTATAAATATCCTTATTTCTTACTTAATTTTGGGAGTTGGAAGGCTGGAACTACTCTTCAGGAAAAAAAAGCCCAAAATGAATGGCTGGAATGACCATCTCAAAAAACCTCACAGCTGCTCCAGAAGAACAGGTCATGTAAAATGAAGGAGAAAGAGAAAATGGTAGTCCAATCAGGAATTTCTCTTTAATTTTTTTTAAGCCTCTGTGGTGAAGTCTACAGTTCAGAGCAAAAATGTGATGTGATACAAACTTCACAGATAAGTCTGAGTCTAAAAGCTGATGCTCATCACACAACATAAGAGGTTAACTGTGCTGTAAGAGTTGCTCTTAAGTACATGCCAAGTCAGCAATGAAGGCAAAAAAGTGAAAATGGCTGGAATTTGAGTTTTCAGCTGTGCAAATTATAACAAACCTGAAATTTACAATCATATAAATTAGCTATGCAAACATGTCAAAGACTTTTCTCACAGCCAAAAACAGAGTTTGGAAGACAACTATGAACTACAAACCAGACTCATAGGCTGAAGAGAGTTGAACCCAGTATTCGGATGACTAAACTGCAAAAACTACAGGATGTGGAATTGAGGATGCATCTTTAAAAAGGAGTAACAGGAGAGTCTGAATCTATGCTGTAAAAGTGCACATTGCAGTTATGTGCAATGTAGAGAGCCATTTATCAAACACAAGCCAGACACCAAACAACTGGATGCTAATAAGCAATTTAAGGGATTGCATGTAGAATTCTTTTACTGTTCCTAATGTGGCAGGCAAACACTTCACAGTCTATGCTTAGCTTTTCTTTCAATGGCTCAAGTAAAGGTGATACACAGACCAAAGTCATCTTCTGTCACTGATCAGTAGTACTTCTATAAAAACAATTTGATTTTATTATTGCTCATCCCTTTTTAACTACATTTGCAGCTACACTGTGCAAGTCTAGTCTCTTCTGTTTGCATTTCAAATAGGAAATTTTTGCTTTACCTGTACAATATTACATATTCATGGCCTTGTTTCCTAGAGAGTCTGTAGGCTGGAGTTACTCTGGTTATAGCAAGCAAAGACTTCAGCAATAGAGACAGCCTGTTGTATACAGTGTATGAAACTTTGATTTCTTTGTCACACCTAGAGAACACAAAGGAAAAAAATTAGTCTTTAGTCCACAACTAAGCTGCCTGGATTTGGGGTTCTTGTTTGGTTTTGGTTTGCAATTGCTTTTGATTATTTTATTTAAAATAAAAATTACTCTGGGCCAGTTATTTAATTTTATTGCCAAAATGATGAATAAAGCCCCAGTGTGGCTACCTGTACTGACCAACCAGCTAAGCATCCTGCTTCAACCTAGTCACCTGCTGTAGAAGAAATTGCTGAAAAATGCCATGCAGCTTCCTACTAAACAGAGACACCTTTTCAATATGAAAGAACATTTGTCATTACTGAGACTGATTTCTTGTATCTGAGGAAACCTACTAGTTGTAATGGAGGAATGAAGAAGGAATTAAATTACTAGTTTTCATTCTTGACACTGGTGTTTAAAGAGATTGACTGCTGCTCTAGACAAAGAGAAGAGTTCCCTCTGGAGTGCCCCTGGCCACACAGCCAGGATGTGCTCATGGATTAACCACATGTGCCCGCTGCATCAGCTACCAACTACAAACACAAAGAATGCACTTACTTTTCATTCATTTCCAGACACCAAATTTCCAGCTCCATGGAGTCCCCCTGGATCAGAGAAAAGACGGCAAACAAAGACTCATTTCAGAACACAGACCTGTTCAAATCTCATTAGTGATCAGAAGTGGCCACACCTCTCAATAGTTTGTCTCCTGGCTCCCACTTTCTTGTGATGCAATGATAGAAAAAAGTGCACTGGAAGTGTCCCTGCACAATTGTATCACCTGAGGGAATACCTTTTTCAGAATGCCTAAGTTCTTCATGGGCTAAGAAAGTAGTTTCTTAAAATTTAAGAATTTAATTTTCTTAAAAAATTTAGATTTTTCTGCTGTGTCTGTTGTGAAAAATCACAACAGATTTTTCTGTTGTGTGTTTGGCCTCAGATTTTTGCAGTGAATTGCTTCTGCTAAACAATAAATTTCATTTCATTAGCATATCACCTAACTTAATAAAATTCAGATATTCTCACATAGTCTTGGATTAAAGGGCAGGAGCTCTCATAGTTGGCTTAAGATTCAGGCAGAAAACCCCACAAACAAAAAAAGGGCATCTGTTTTGACTCAGTTCTCACCTCTGAGGTTTTGAGAGAAATCTCCACACACATAGACCGTCCAACAGCGGGCAGCTGTCCTGCCAGGGCTTTCTTTGCTTCATGAGTAACCTCTGGTATATCTTTGATTGCCAAATTGAACTGCAGAATCAAAGAGATGGTTCCATTTTTTTTATTTCTTTGAAAAACTGTGTGATGGTACATTTCAGACAGGCTCACAGACCCATATATAACGTACTAGGTCAGCGTCCACTGAAATATTTATGAAACAGAAAATTCCCAGCTGGGTTCAAGCTTTTCATATTTACAAAGATTCCCTTGGCTGCTAATTCAACCGTTTTTCTTATTCCTGCTATAAAAAATATACTCCTTTTCCCCTGCTTCAGTCCTATCTTCATCCACAGAGTATCCTGAATCTTTTCAATTTTAATAACGCCAAATACTAAAATGTCCTGAATTGCAGAGTAGCAAACTTCTGACAGAAATAGAACTCATCACCCCACCCCCAAGCAGATCTTGGAAATGTGCCTTAGCTGACAGGAGCTGCTGAGAGGCATTATTTCTCTTTCTCCTCATCAGCCTGTAAGAGTCCAGAGTGATTTGCTGCACGTGAACAACCACCAACCCCCTGCAACATCACCAACATAACTCCATATAGTACCTACTCTGTGGATAATTATTATTGTCTGCACAAGACTGTAATAATCACATGGTGTTCTCAGCACACACACAGAGTTATGGAGTGGCTTTAAAAAATAAGACCTTACCCAGTCAGAACCTGTTGGGGAGGATGACGAGCGGGTACAGATTTTCTCTCCAAGTCGGGCCTGGACAATTACTTGTACTGTCTGGAACAGAAATAAAAGGATACTTAGTGATGTTCTGGGCTCAGCACCAGCTCTGAGCCTCAGTTCAGAGCCTGAGCTACACAAGCTCCGAGTGAAAAAGATGAAAGGGCTGACCAGGATGTAGAGAAGTAGAGTTTGCTACACTGTTCTTCAGTTCCAATAACTTTAAATTATTACATGTAATAGGCAAATGTATTTCAGAAAGAAAATCATTTTAGGCTGACCTTTCGCTGTAACAACACTAAGAAACAAAGTCAACTTTGCAATCAGGATTTTCAGTTTTCAATAGAAAATTCAGAAAAATTTACAAAAATATCCCAGGCCTGGACAACTAAAGACAAACGAGTCTGTACGTTTAGACCAAAGCCATTGTCAGATTATCTACTTGCACCTATGTATGAAGTGAGGCCAAATTTTATAATTACATATCAGCATCATTCAAAAGAACATTCTGGTATTATTGTTTTTGGATGCAATATAAAAATTTAGATGGGCTGAAAGAGTGGAGTCCAGCAGATAAACTACCTAAAAGCTGGTGGTTAGACATGCTGCTAGAAACCCAAAGCTGACAGAGGTCTGAAGTGCCTACAGCTGATTCTAAAGCAGGATTTTTCTGGAGGATGGAAGAGGATTTGAGGGTAGAAAAAAGGGGAAAATATGTTTTTCTAGTTGTTCTCAGGAATCTCTTAAATTTGACATCAGCTCTTCTTGCTTTGTTCTTCAGCAAAACAAAACAAAACAAAACAAAAGAAACAACAAACCCAAACCTCAATCTTGTTACTCTAGCCACACCAAGGACGTCATTTGTTTTGTGGCATTTTTTAAACAAGGAAGAAGAGGCATTTGTCCAAAGAAGAAAAATTACCTTTAAAGCAAAAAATTTGATGAACTTGTCCAGGTCCTTCCTGTCCTGGGAACTGAGATCAGTGTCCATTGCATATGGCAATCTGAAATATAGCACAGGTCTGGGAATGAAGTCTTCTTCAAGCTTTCTGTTTAGATTTCAAAATATTTTTGCCATTAGAGGCCATCTCAAAAGAAATTATAAATACCAAAGTGCTCTACCTGTCAAAATCCAAACATGCTAAAAACTTTGGGATGTGAGTGTGTGGTGTAAATGCACATTGATAGTTTATCTGGTCAGTGCAAAGATCAAAAAATTAAAAAAAAACAAAGAATGCTCACAATTAAAACTCAGTACAAGTTCTTCAATTTTGCTAGCTTAATTTAAAAAAGCAAAACAAACAAACAAAAAAAACAGAACACCCCAATACCACAATGACTGCATTCTATGCCCAGCTAACCATCAGACATGGAGGTCTCTGCTTCAGAAATAATGTATCTTTAGCTATCAGCACTGGTCAAAACCAAGCCAAATTGTTTTCTTGAGCTTGAAATTCTTAGAACAATATTTCAGTGGCATTTCAGCAGAAATCTCTATTTTAAACCATTGCTAAAACAGGGTACACTGCTTATTTACTTTCAATACTTCGTACTTGAAGTAAAATTATACAGCTACAAAATTTATCTACAACCAACTGAAACGACAAATTTTTGTCAAGAAATAGACCAAAATCATCTGTTCACTTCTCTTGAAAGCTCTGATAATACATACTTAGCTTTCACATTGACACTGCCTTGTTTTTCAAAATACAATTGTTTCTAGGAACACAATGAACTTGCATAGCGTCTGAAGCAGGGCAGGGCAAGGCACTAATCCTGTTTTTGTCACCATCATGTCACATGGCCTGGGATAAATCACAATTCTTCTGTCTCTCAGTTTCTTCACATGTAAGTTAATAATCATATAGAGACCACTGGGGAGGAAGGCCTTAATTAGCAGCACTCATTGTAGCTTTTGCTTGGAAGCCTTCAAAGCATGAATTCCCCCTTAGCCCCGCTGCAGTTGTGGGCCAGCTAATCAGCCTGAGGCAGCTCGTCAGGCACGCCGCATTTACGGAACGCGCTGCTCCTCGCAGGAATGCCGGCCCGCTGAGGTCAGGGGCACCAGCAGCTGCTGTGCACAACGTTATTCAGTGCCCCGTCATTGGGCAAAGACTGAACTTACTGCAAGGTATGCTGCTTATGCAAATGGAAGCTTGCAGGGCAAAGGGGCCAATAGCCCTGTTCACACAGAAAATAGAGAATCTTTCATGACCATGCAGTACTTCTGTTTAAAATATCACATTAATGACAGTAAAGCCCAATGCTTCAGGAGCATCAATCAAAAAGGGCTGCAAGATAAGAGTACTGCAATTTACAGAGCATTTTATAGAGAACAGTGCTGCTTTCTGAATGACTCCATAAAAAGAAAGCTGCCCTTACAGAATATTTGAAAGTTCCTAGGCTACATTCATACCACATCTGCTTAAGCTGTATTGTTCTCATTACAAATTAGAATTTGAAAACTAACAACACAAGTGATTCAATATCAGATGCATTTTCAAATTATCCTTTGGATATTTCAACCTCATTATTGAAACTGTTATCCTTTCTTTCCCTGCATTTACCTCCACTAGACAGATTACAGACCCTTTCCACTGTGGGGGGTGCAAAAAAAGGCAGCATTTAAAGTGTTTGACACAGTACTCAAAATTTAAAAAACCCAACCCTTTAGTACAGACAGGTACCACTACAAAAAAAACCACAAATCCCCCCAAACAAGCAAACAAACAAAACCCCAGGCAAGAACAACCTGTTGTTATTATTTTGACTTAATTAAGTACAGCACTGTAGGGGCCGAGGGGATCGGAGATCTTTGACAAACCTGGCTGATATAGGCAACAAAATACCGCATCAAAAAATATGTTTTCCTCAGCAAAGAGAATACTGACATTTAAATACTAAAAAACAACTCATACTGCCTTTTAATGTGAAAAGTGATATGTGACCCCTGCAGAAATATGCAAGGAAGTATATATCCCGATATGGTGGGAGAGCTGTCAAATAGAACACCCACATTTGCCTTTTGAGGCTGGAAAAAACTGATACCAACTATTTCAAGATACTTGGGAACTAATGGAAGGTGTTAGGCTCGCTGGTCTGTTAGGAAAGGAAACAAAGATGACCATCAGCATGGCTCCATGTGCAGTACAGGAATTTGTTGTGATGACCCAAATATCTCTAGAGGAGAGAAACAACCACCAGAGGATTCAAAAAAATGAGAGCCTCATGGCTCTGCCCTGCTGCAGCAGAACTGGGATTCTTCCTGGAAGATCTGAAACTACCTGTAACATTCATCAAACATTTGGAGATTCATACTGTTACCTCTCAAGCTCCAAATGCCAGCAACAGTTAACCCACCAGAGTCCAAAGCAGAGCAGAAAGTATCACGCAAGGTTTCCTGGAAAGGAATAAATAATTTCATGGGAAAACTGGGACTTTGGAACTCAGCTCCTGAAATGTCTAAAGGCTCTTATCTAACAGCCATAATCTCATTTTTGTAGGAGGGTCTCTGGTGATTGCCTGAGACCTTCTAAAGCTTAGAACAGTATTCACCTTTAGAATCAGTCTTGGTAAGAGTTAAGATGGAGCTAGAATTACAGCAAACTTGTTTTTTACAAAAATTCTTTGGTACTTTCAGGTTAGCTGCCACAGCTGACATGAAGAGGAAGGAAATTCTTTAAACTGAGTTCCACCAAACTCAATCAACTTCTCCCATCCAGTACGTTGCAATGCCAGCATGGCTCTTTG